>NC_056725.1:228473195-228805695 GCF_019279795.1 Protopterus annectens | reverse complement strand
CCATATATATTAGGGCTACAGCTGGACAAAGCGTGCGTGACCTCATTCACTCCAGAGGTCAGTGTATCTAAACCACTGTTGTATGCCCTTGTAAGTCATTCCATGAGGGAGGGGTATGTACTGTATTTAACCTAGGGTGTTACAACATGTGGTGAAATCAGTAGTAAAACCCATGAAGGTATATAGCTGTACATTTTCATACATTTCTTCATGCGAACAGTGGTGGGCTAGTGCTTACTGTCTTACAGACAGTTCTGTTTGTCATTGTGATAGTGATGTTTTAAGTTAACAATTGTTATGTAACAGATACATTTTCATTGTGAAAGCTTAATTCTTTTCCCCCTAGGGATTGAGTACAGAGTGTAATTGGACGCTGCTGAACTACATCTGTAATTAATAAGTGTTCATTGATTCTTATCTTCAAGGCAAATGTTTTTTTACTGTTGTATTACTTAAAGGCCTTAGCTTGGACAGCAACATTTGTTATGTTTTCAGATTACTGTATCAAATGTTTTCTTTGAGAATTGCATTACTCAGTTATTATGTATTTCAAACACTTAACTGCTATATGAAATGTCACATGCAACCGAAATAGTACACAAATAAACATTTCTATGTATGCAAACCTGTGTGTGGTGTCATATCCTTTGACTTGTCTGTGGGTATATGTTTCATGCAATAATTGTCTTTTGTATGAGAGAATCAAACACTGTCCATTTTAAAAGGTGGCAACTGTAGGAATACTGGCTGTTCAATATGCTGTGCACCCTCTACATATAATCTTCTTATACATATCTATAAGTAATAATATACATATATGTGTATGTATGTGTATATACATATATATGTATATGTATATATATATATATATATATATATATATATATATATATATATATATGTGTGTGTGTGTGTGTGTGTGTGTGTGTGTGTGTCTGTATTATTGGAATGTTTACTGCTTCCACATTGTACATTCCCTATGGTATACAGACTGTTCTGCATGACATGTTATTGATATCATCCTGACATCGTACAGCTGAGATGGATTACTGTTAACTTGTTGTGGCTATGCTGTGTAGGGTCCAGGGTATGAGACTTACAAGTGCTGGTTATTGTGTTGATTGGCAGATCTGTTCAGCTGTGGAGGAGGGGATGATATCAATAATTACAAGAGGTACATATTTTGGGCTCCTTCACCCCCATTAACATTGCCTTTGGTGAGATGTTTTGCAGTGAGAGGTTCAGAGTTTGTATCCAATGTGCAAATGCAATACACATTTATATATATAAATAAATATATATATATATATATATATATATATATATATATATATATGTGTGTATATATATATATATATATATATATATATATATATATACATATATATATATATATATATATATATATATATATAGATATATATATATACACACACACACATCTACATATATAAATGCATTAAATACATTTCCCCTACTGTTGAATGACTGTGCTGGATGATATGCTTCAGAAATTATCAATTTTGTTTGTGTCTGAAATGGCTTAGTGGTAAATCACTCTGACTATAATGCGCAGGGTCCTAGGTTTGAGACTTGAAAGTGTTAGTTATTGTGTTGCAAGTCAGATCTGTTCATCTGTGGTAGAGTGCATGATATTAATAATTACAAGAGGTACTTATTTGCAGTGAGAGGTTCAGAGTGTGTATCTAATGTGCAAATGCAATATATATATATATATATATATATATATACATTTATTTTATATATATATATATATATATATATATATATATAATTTATTGATATATATATATATATATATATATATATATATATATATATATATATATATATGTATAAATACATATATATATATATATATATATATATATATATATATATATATATATATATGAGTACTTCATATGGTCGACAATTCATATGGTCTAAACTCATATGGTCGACAGTTCATATGGTCGAAACTCATTTGGTTGATGGCTCATTTGGTCGACAACCAGTAGTCAAGGCACTTTACAAGGATTTGCCCCTCTCCCCAAAGTTGTGCAACCCTGGATTTGATATATATAGTTAGGGGGTGCCGGGGGCACAGCCCCCCAAAATGGGGGGTGTAGGGGGTTAAGCCCCCCCACCTATATCTGTTAAAAATGTAGAGTGTTTGTTATATTTTCATGTTTTAAAGGACTTTAAAACAAATATTCGTGGGGGGCTGTGCCCCCCACAACTTCCTAGCTATATATATCAACTCCAGGGTCGCACAACTTTGCGGAGGGGGGAAATCCCTGTTAAGTGCCTTGAGTACTGGTTGTTGACCAAATGAGTCGTCGACCAATTGAGTTTCGCCCATATGAACTATCAACCATATGAATGTCGACCATATGAACTGTCGACCATATGACGTAGACCCATATATATATATATATATATATATATATATATATATATATATACATACATATATACATCTACATATATAAATACATTTCATCTACTGTTGAATGACTGTGCTGCATGTTATGTTTGAGAAAACATCAACTTTTATTTACATCTGAAATGGCTTAGTGCTAGATCACTTTCAGTATAGTTTGCAGGGTCTTGGGGTTGAGACTTGCAAGGGCTGATTATTTTGTTGCTGGGCAGAACAGAGGCTGTTAGAGACAGAGTGATTAAGGCACTTTAAAGCAGTTGTAAGCAGGTTTCTGTGGGTTTGCGTGAGCTTGGCAATACTTACATGAGCTTATCTTAGCTTATGCCCACTTACAGCCACTTAAACCCGCACTAATTTTAATTAAAGAAAAGAAAAAAAGGGAGATAGGAAAGTGGTGAAATTGGGACAAGCAGGGGGACAAACAAGAGGAGAATCAGGTAGGGATGTGCAGGATGGGTGTTGGGAAGGACCACAGCTCTGCATTGTTTTGGCAGAAACAACTGCTTTCAATGTGGCCAATTTACAATTTGGAGCCTCACACCCTACAGGGAGGTGTGTAGGTGTCATAAAATACGGATGATTGTTAGGGTTAGATTGTGTGATGAGTACATGTCTCCGGGCGAAATGCAGAGCTATATGTGAGACATGATTCTTTTGTGGGACAGATGCCCCCCGTTTTTTTTAAGGTGAAAGTGGGATCTTAAGGAAGTATTATAGGTAAGTGTGGTGAGGAAGCTTTGATAGGAGAGGATGCATTTGCAGACAGACAAGACAGCAGACAGAGGCAGTGTATGACATAGGGGGTAAACACATTGACAGGGACGGTGGTTGGGAATCTAAGGCTCATGAGCCCCCAGATGGTAGTAGTGGCACTAATGTCCCCACCCGATGGAAGTCACCACTACTCATTCACAGCCCTGAAGGTGGCTGTGCTGGGAGCTGGGCTGGAGGGGCCACCTGTCCCTCTAGCTGTGCCAGCTTCCCCTCTACCTAGTGCAGGCAGTCATACAGCTTCTTCTGGAGGACACTGCGCACCATGCCACAGACCTCATCCTGTGTGACAACATCCCCACAGCATCCACTTGCATGGGGGTGAGCCCCATTCCCTGCAGCGGTTCCACCCAAGGGTGGTGCAGGACCAGCAGATGAGGGAGGTATGGGTTGGGTCCCAGACATGCTAGGTCTCGGTGCCTCAGTCAGGTGGGGTGGGAGATGCAGATCCGCTGGGATCTGCCTTCCCATATGTGCTATGGTGTGGAAATTAACAACGGATATTGGTTAGTCATGCACAACACATTACAACATTAGTCAAAATAGCATGCATACTCCATTGTAACACTGGCAGCCTGACACAAGCATTTATTCCTGACTTTTACAGCACAATTATATATATACAGGCGGTACTACCATCACTATAATTTTGATTTCTTATTGCTAATAGTAGGGGGTATTCTGTACTCACAATACTGCCGATGCAGCTGGGCCAGTCACTGGGGATGAGCCTCAACATTCTCGGACCTCTCCACAGCAGCTTTATGGGGAGACATCACACATTAATCACACCTGCACAGTCACAAGTTGAACTTTTTCCATACTTAGTTAGAGATACATAAGACTGCATACTTACAGACAGGTGGGACATCCTGCGCTTGGGCTTCTTGGATCCACTGGTCCAAGAGTGCACCCCTCTTCCAATTCAGGTTGTTGTGGTGATGTACCTGCTCACCAGTCTGGGTAATGCCATTGGCACTGGTGAAATTACATGCAAGCTGGTCCAAGGCCACCACTTTGTACTGTGAGCCCTAGTACTGCCCTGCAGCTGCCTACCATCATGTTTTTTTACTAGGAGCCCAACCATGACCCTGGACTCCTGGATACCTCAATGTTGCACTTGGAAGCAAACACCTTTACCGACACCAGACATTTTGTTCCTGCTGTGAGCAATTCCAAATGGTTATGGCTATATTCCCACCTGTGTGGTTTAAATAGGGCAGTTGTCCCACACTTTCTTGATTAGCCAGTTTTAATATGCTGAACTATGCTTAGCTCCACGCAAACCTGCATAGCAATGCTTAAACCAGGTAAGCAAAGCGGAAAACTAGTGCTTACACTAGCAAAGCATTGCTTAAATATATATTTTTTTCATTAAATTTATAAATTTTTTTTACATTTATATTTTACATATTCCCACCTCTACTGTGCTATACGCGAGTCATATGATTGACATCCATCATTCAAATTCCTTAAAAGTTTATTAAATAATTTGGCAGATGGGGGATTCAAACCAAGCATGTTTTTCCATGGCAGTACCACTACTCTACAGCAGCTTAATGATGTTTTCTATCACAGTAGCGCTTGTATAGCATTTTCAGGATTTCAGCCAGGCTAAGCATAGCGGCTCGCCATGCAAACAAGCTGCGCATTGCTTAAATTTCGGATTTATTTGATGAAAAAAATGTTTTTTAATTTTTATTGCTTTCCTCTTGCCCTATTGCTTCCATGCATGTAAGGCAAGAGTGCATACATTTGAGGGAGTGCACTTGAAGGCTGATGCCTTCTAGGTTCTTGTGTTTTTTTTTTTTCAGTGTCCGTGGACACTGAAATCTTAGCTACTTACATCTCAGTGTCTGTGGATACTTGTTTACTATATAATATTAGAGCCAGGCTCTAATGTTATATAACTTGACACTCATCTGTGTCACAAAGTGCCGTACTGCAATTTCTGAGTGAAGGGGGTGTGTTACATATTCAGGCACTGCTGACAGATGCCCACTGCGCTCCCTCCTGGTCCATGTCCATTTAGATTAAATAGCAGTGCTCCTTCATGCATATGCAAGGTGCACTGCTATTCTAAATGGACACAAACCACTCCATGTTATTCTTGCACAGAGCTTCGTGAATCCTGGGGAATATATTTGTGTTTAAAGACAAGAGTAACTGGCAGTAAGTGGGGGTTGTGATGGGCATGAGCTGTGCCAGTTCCTACACCAATATGGTGATGATGTAGTGGGAACAATAAAACATTGTTGGTAGTAATCTCCACATTGAGTTGTACAGATCGTTTGTTGATGACCTTTTTATTGGGTGGAAAGGTGATGAAGCTAGCCTTGAGCTATTTTTTCAGTACTTGAAAAACAACACTGATTTTTCTTAAGTTTACCATCAATATGTCCAAAGTAAGTGTTGATTTCTTGGCTGTAACAGTTATTAGAAGGGCCTCCAAGCTATTAACCAATATGCATAGGAGGGAGTGCTACAGACCGTCTTCTTTGCATAGGGAGAGTATGCACTCCCAACGCATCTTCAACAACATTGTGAAGGGGCAAGCAATGAGAACATCATGCTTATCCTGTGAGGCCACAGCCTTTATGAATGGCTTGTGTAAGTTGAATGATTTGTTTGTAGAAAAGGGGTATGGTCAAACTGAATTAGATCAAGCTTATCAGCTGGTACTCTGAGAGAGAGAGAGAGAGAGAGAGAGAGAGAGAGAGAGAGGGTAGAACAAGGCCTTACTTCTCTGCTCATGGTGGGGAGAGAAGAAATATATTTGAGCACAAAAAAGATGTCCCAGTGATTTTGTCATACACACAGGATGTGATCAGGGTAAGGGATGTGATTCATAGTAACTGGCACATTCTCCATGTGGATCAGAGGGTAAGCAGGATGGTGGGTAAATGACTCAGGTTCATCTATAAGAACAGAAAAACATTAAAACAATGGTTGTGTTATCCAAGAATGCTTAGCACCTTTAGTGGGAGACCACTGGGCACCCTCAGATATGGGCGCATGTGCCCACTGTGCATTTATTGATGAATCCAGATATTTTAAACACCCTGAAACAGGTCATTTGTGACAACTTAAAACAGCAGCAGATTGTAACCCCAGAAATGTTATATATGTGGCTCACTGCTGCATGTGTTTCAAGTTCTATGTGGGCAAAACTAATCGTCGCCTCAGGGAACGGGTGAGGGATCATGTCTATTGTACCAGGAAGGGCTACGACTACAGTGCCTTAGCCAAACACACCCTGCAGGAAGGAAATGAGCACAACTTTTTATTTCAGGTTTTGTATGTATTGATTGAACATGGTAGGCTGGGGGACTTTGTTAACAGGACAGAGAATGTAGAGTCGCAGTGGATTTTGAGACTTGGGCCACACCATGGACATGGTTTGAATGACCACGTCCCGTTGAAGCTTGTCTTGAAGTCAAGAAAGCTAAAGTGATTATGTGTATATTGTTTGTGAACATTTTAGGCGTATTCTTTAATGTGTGTAGGGATACCTTTATAATTAGGTGGGTGTTGCCTTATGTTGATAGGATGATTACTGACTATCAGATTGTATAAATTAAGTCTTGGTGATGTGTTTTGATGTCGGAAGAAGCAATGTGGATCATTGCAAAAGCGCTTACCTACCAATAAACTACTTCTTGCTTTTATCATTATTGTGTGCTATGTTTCTGCCAGAACTTTTGTTCCACTTTTTGCTGCTTATTTGTTTGTTTGGTTTGTGGAACACTCACTGCTTGGGGACTGGTTTGCTTTTTTGTTATATATTTAGAACAGAATAAGGGATCTTTCCTTCCCTGCCTGTGCAAAATAACTACATCTTTCAGTTTTCATTGTTATAGTTTCCAGTTGCTCTTTGTGATCATACCCTTTAATGTCACTCAGAAGGTGTTCATATTTTTGTCATAGATCCTAGCAACATGAATGCCCTTTGGGAAATCTTTATGAAAAACTCTATACTTCTATTGAGAAATATGTCCCTATCACCACATGGAATTCAGTTTTTCTTACTAAATTATGTTGATGGAATATTAAAATACTTAGACTTCCATCACAGGAAGAAATGCCAGTAGGAGATCTTTCTCCTTCTCCACATAACTATATTAACTTTTTCAGCTTCAACTGCTTTAAAAGCCATCGTTGAAAGTAAAGCAATGTCTTTTTTTCTGTAATGAAGCCAGGGAAAGTGTCAGGAACAGATGAATTAATGGCTGATATGATCAAGTTGTTGGGCTTGTTTTTGGAGAAATGGCTGCTGTGGATACTCTTTGTGCTATGGACATGGAGAAAGACATGCATGCATGTTTATTGCAGATGACTGAAGAATAAGCACTCCAGTATCAAGGTATGAGATCAAAGGAAAGATTTACAACTGTGGGCAGTATAGAGTTATCAAGATTTTATCACAGTGTATGAATGTGGTAAAGAAATTGCAAAATGAATAGATAGAGTAACAGAAAGTAAATGGGAGATGAGCAGTTTTGTATTCAGATCAGGATGCATTTCACGTGACTTTATGTTTGCAATAAGATATATAGTGGAAGAGAAGCTGGAGATGATGAAAAAGTACAACTGAGCATTCATAGACTTGAAGAAAGCACATAACAAGGTCCCAATTAAGCTACTCTGTGCAGTGCTGTGATGGCTTAAAATCACAGAAACATTGGTAAAAGTAGTGCAGGTTATGTACAATGATGAGGAGAGTGGGGTACAGTAATGCAGAAAGTAGCATTGTTCCTTCACAACAAGGTGATCTCTTGCTTTATTCTTGGCCATGGTGTCACTTTTGTACAGATTGCATATCTTCCCTGTGTTCATGAGAGTTTTTTCTGGATTCTTCAGTTTCCTACCACTTTCCAAAGACATGCTGTAGGTAGATTAGTGACATCTAAACTGCCTGCAGGCTTGTGTGCATGCATGTATGAAAAGCCTGGTCATTTATTTCTTTTCACCTCCTTGCCAGGTTAACACTGTGGATGTTGGTGGCTTTTTACTGAGTCATTATAGATGTTAACTGCAACTTGTGAGCAGGAATGGAAGGATGTCCAGGAACCGAATAACACATTTACATACAGAGGGATTCTCAGCAGGCATATATGTGCATCACGGTTCAGCCTAGACCTCACTCCTCTTCATACTGGTGATGGACTACATCAGCAAACAGGTTAGAAAGGACAGATCGGCAAAGCTTCAGATGCAGACAATGTGGAACTACAAGTGGACTATGAACACAAGATTCAGCAAACAATAGGGCACTAAAAGGTAAAGCTGATGGCACATTGGATAAAACTGTACAGATAAGACAGTGGTCATGGCAGCAAATGGGAAACTGAGAAGAAGATGCAACATGAGCTAGATGTACAAATAGTGAAACAAATTAACAGCTTCAAGTATCTGGGAGGTTTGCCTGAGGAGAAGAGAAATTTGAATGAGGAAGTCAAAACTAGAATCAGAGGTGCTGCAACCCACTGGCATAGAGCATCAGGCATTGTGTGCCACAGGTAAATACAGAGAAGTTGAAATGTAAGGTATACAAAACAACAGTTACCAATGCTGTCATATGGTGCATAATATTGTGCAATGAAGGCAGAAGAGCTGCGAAAGACTGAGACAATGGAGATGAAGTAGCCAAGACTGTGGTACAGAAAAAGAAATAAAGACATCAGTGTAGAAGTCATAGCAACCCCTTTTATAGAGAAATTTTAGAAGAAAAGATTATGATGGTTCAGTCACATGTGCAAGAAAACTGAAGATAATTTGGAAAGAGATTTGTGAGAAATATGAAGAAAGCAAGAGGTGTTGAGGACCTTCAGCCAAGAGATGCATGAACTGAAAAGAGAAGTAACTGCCAGAATGACTACTGAAGAAAGTAATATTTTTTGTGACTAAAACTGAACCAGCCTTATGCATAACTTGTCACCTGTTGATAGCGATAAGTAGCACTGCCTAGCAGGGAAAAACAAAAAAATGCAGCAGGAGACCATTTCTGTGTAGCTCTTGTTAAGCCTTGTGAATGTTTACAAAGCCTCACATCTCTTATCATTTGGTTTGAAGGAAGATGATAAGATGATGGTGGTGTTAACCTTTTAATATGCTTGCACAGGGATAGCAGGCTACACTTAATGTAATAAGGCACACATCAAATCTAATGCAATTCAATTATATAAAGGCTATGGCAGGAAAAAGGTATGGACTTAGGTGCATGAGGGAAGTCATGGATAGCAGGGCTGAGTGGGATTATGTAATTAGTGATTCAAAGAGATGAGGAGAAGGAGGGGGAAGGAAATAAGTAAACACTGCTGTTGTATAGAACTAACTCTGGCAGGTCATAGACTATTGTGTTTTTCTTTTCTAGACAGGGTTCTTCAAGGGAGGAATCTATATCATCTGCTTTCTTTTCTTGGTGCTGTGAGTCTAAAGGAACAACAGCATAGAGCTAGAGGGGAGCATGTACATGGTGATGTTCTGGGTTCAGGTGAATCTGAGTTTGTGTTGGGGACACTGTAGAGGACAGAAGGAAGACTACATAATTCATATGGCTAAAAGTGAGAGAAATGGAGGGGAAAAAAGTGTCAGGAACTGCTCTGCAGGGGTGTGAGAGTGTACTGTGGGAAGGCTGTAAGGTGTTTACAGACAGCTGCCATTAGATGCAGCAAAGGGGTAATAATGGGGATGTAGAGGTGATAAAGGAGAATACACAGATAGTTGTATACTGCTATAGTTTTCCTGGCGAGAAGAGGGGCAAGGAACGTAAAAGGCTGTATTCCTTTCTTTTGCAGATGCACATGATTACTTTTTCACTCCTGTATGCTAAACACCGGTATCCTGCAGTAAGGAAGGTTGCTTGTTTTCTTGAGGATGCAAGGAGGTGGGGGTGAAAAGACAAGACTTGTATGGTACAGTTTGAATGTGACACAACATATAGAATATTTAGCATCTTTTTTAGAGAGGAAGAATTAGGAGTAAATGGGGTAGAGAGAGATTTGGTGTGGTATAATTACCAAACATTAATGTGAAAAGAATACATTTTGAAATTAGGGGAAAATGACTTACAGTAGAGTAAGGAGAGTGAGCATAATTGGCTGGTATCATACCTCGTAAACTCTTAAGTGCAAGAAATCTGGATAAAGCCAAAACAATGTGGAGACAAAGGCCCAAAATGAAGACAATTTTTAAATATCGCTCTTATAAACTCAACAAGTTGATAGAATCATAGGACTTGCATTACCATGCATTTTTCTAAGGGTATGAAATCCGAAACTTAATTGTTTATCAATATTTATTGACTATAATCTTCAATGATTTGTAAGAAAAACACAGATTTTAAGAGGAACTGACCAAAAATATGAGGCAAAAATCTGGGCATTCTGTGAAAAATGTGAACATGTGAGAGGTATCGTTGGTAGTCTTAAAGGTGTCTTTAACAGCTTTGTGTGAGAAAGAGTGAAGATGGGAAATCTGGATCTGTGTGTTTTAAGTGGAGATTGTGCCAATCAGGGAATGTTTAAAGCCATACATGCAGAAGAGAATCAGTTCATAAGTTCATAGGTTCTTACTCGGCTATCAGTGAGGACCTTAGAAAGCCTATCCTTACATTCCCATGGAAGTTTTTGTAGTCTTTATATTTTGCATATGAATAACCCAGGTGTAGTCAGAGCAAAGGCATGTTGGGATAGTTACTCCTTGCCCTTTTCCATGAGTGACGTGTGCTAAACCAGTGGTCAATTTACAGTTTCTTATACAGTAATTAAAACTAGGTTTCAATCGAGTAAGATGAATACTTTCCTTTATTAAGAGTGGAAGATATTCCTATAGAAGTGGTATTCTCTTTGATGCATATTTATCCCTCCAGCATGTTCTGTTTATGTTGCAAAAGAGATTGCAATTCTTTGATCAGATGTTTACCATTAGATTCATGAAGGTGTAATAGTCTGACAGGTAAGGGTCTTTTGAGGCTGTACTGACAAGGTAGAGGTTGTCCCTTAGTAGTTTGTATAATACCAAGAAGATGGACAAATATTTGAATTATTTTACATTTTTTAATATGAAAGTCACAGAGTTCATGAGCAGACTGAGAGGTGGTGGGGCAAGAATTTCATGTGATAACATTTCCAGTGCTACACTGAAAGTTAGGTATGAGGGAATATCACAGTGTGCTATTAATTTACATATGAGGATGAAAAGGAACTGAAGATATATAGAGGGAAAATATGAGCCGAGTAAGCATTTTACCTTCCACTAAGGGATGCACAAGGACAGAAAAATAGGACAGACATCTTTTTAAAGCGAAAGGCATCGCCTGTAATATTAGGTAATGTGACACAGGTAAATGATGTCTTTTGGGCACACACTCATTTTTTTTTTGTAGATGAATGTGTGTTAAAGGGGAGAAAACAAAATGGATATATGTGTCAGACAGAATTATTGTTGCCAGGAGAGAACAGGTATGTTATGAATAAGTTGTGTCTAAAATTTTGGTAAGCAATCAGGAAAAATAGCCTGGGAAGAATGGAGGCATGCTGGGATACTGTTAATACTGCATGAACAGAGAAACTCATATAAAAAGAAAGACAGAAAGCAGTGAGAGTCTGAATTAGAAGTGCTGCAGGTCAAGATGAGAGTATCACAGAGAAGGGGAGTTAGGGCAGTTAATGAACTCACATACCTGCAGGATTTGGAGATGAAACTATAGGTTCCAGAAATGGAAGTTTCAGTGAAAGAAAGAAGGCTAATTTAAAAGAAAGAGCAGTTTTTTTGTGGTTGGTGTGGGACAAATTAGAAAAGATTTCAGAGTGAAAACTAAGGGAAAAGACAGGAAGAGGCCCAGATACCTGAAGTGAAAAATGAGAGTGCAAATCGTATACAAGAGGCACCTTCAATATACATTGACATCCTATACAAAAAGGCATGGACAGAATGGGCAAAACTATATGGACAAATGAGGGGAATGAAGTAGATAGGAAACAAAGGCAGTAAGAAAGATGATCTGGTTCTGTAATAACTGATAATTGTAAAGATGGTTCACTGGGTTTTTAGGGCAATGAAGGTGGGGAAGGCTTTAGGGGGGATGAGCTTTACTTAAAGTTCCATGAAGACTTTAACGGTCTATAGAGGAGGCTTGAAAAGGTATTCTTAATATATCTGGGAATAGTTAAAAGCTGTTCAGTACTTTCTGTCAAGCATGTGTGATAGTGACTTGTCAAGGTGGACTCTGACAGAGCTGCTGAAGGTAGTATGGACCAATATCCTTATTTAATGAATGCATAAAGATTTTACGATGATACAGATTTTATGATGATTCAGATTCCAGGATTCTAGAGGTTTTTGACAGTAAGGAAAATGATAAAGAAAGAGAGTTTGTGAAAGAGAGACTGTGGTGGAAGAGATGGTGATGTCTGGGTTTATTTTTTTGGAAAGCAAGAGGAATTGGGAAGGAAAAATTGGGAAGGATGTGGAGTTTGTCGGGGTTCATTTTAAAGAACTGTAAATGTGAGCATTATGCAGAGTAAGTTAAAAAGTGTCAAATAAAATTGCAAAAAAAAAAAAAAACAGAAAGAAAAAAAATAAAAGTAACTAAAATAGAAGTTACAAGGAGCTGCTGCTTTATTTTCTTCCTTGCTATCCATAGCATTTAAAACAATTTAAGGAGCATGGGAAAAGAAATAAAATGAATGCAGTTGCAATTAGAAGCACGTGTGTGTGTGTGTGTGTGTGTGTGAGAGAGAGAGAGAGAGAGAGAGAGAGAGATAGAGATACACAGTGTGTTTGAACTTCTTTACACAAGAACTCTGGACAATATTCATCAGAGATCTAGAAAATCAAACGATTTTTTTAAAGATATAGCAAAAATATGAGGCAAAATCAGGTACATTCTACAAAATCATGGGCATTTGAAAGGTTTGTTGCTGCATTAATTTGCATTGTATTTAAAACAGGAGCAAAAGAATATAGACAGTGGAAAAGTACTCTGTATATATGAAGACAAATCAGAAATATCAGATGAACTTTGTTTTTTTTTCTCTCTTCAATCTGAAAATAAATAAGCCATGCATTAGATGTGGGTATATCTATGAACATTTCAACTAAGTCTTCTCTGTAAGAGCCTGTTCTCTTTGCAAGTTTAAATAATAAAACTAAATCATTGATTTTAACCTTGACATTTGTGGTTGAAAAAACTCATGCTCCAAAGGGTAAGTTTCTAATTTATAAAATAATTTGACTTACTATTTAATACTGTCACTTTGACCCACAGTAACTCTATAATGACAAGTATGGGGGAGCAGAAAATGGTATTATCCTTGCCTGATTTGGAGCTAAAGTGGTTATTCTTGTACTAATATCATTAATTAACAATATGATCATTTAGGGTTGTCATCCCCATAAACTGCAAATGTAAACTATCACTACTCAGTCTTCTAACAATGAACTTAAGACAGAGTCTCAGACACCTAGGGATGTTTGCAGCATGTTCTGTATGTGAATCCAGAAATAAGAAATAACACCATGTACTCCCAAAATTAAGATGTTTTCTCTCTGTGACACACCATCAGCAGATTCACAACCATGGAAAGCGAGACATGAATTGATTTTATTTTTATTTGCTTTTGTTTACAGTGAAAGTTCATCTCGGACTTGTAGTCTAGTTTCAGTGGAGACCCTGAGAGAAAATCTTAAGATCAGTAGCAATAATGTTGACAATACCTGCACATGGCAACACATACATGGAGATTAGTAGGTCAAACCTTCATTTGTAATACACTTGAAAGTAGTCACCTCTACATTGTCTTGTTACAGAGTTGAAAATAATTACCTTTACAAAGTTGAAAGATAGTCACTTTTACATAGTCAGATAGTGGCATTACAAACACGTACAGTTGAATGAAGTTGTGAAACAGTTTAGATGTCTATTAAGAAATACCACTTGACTTGTGATTGAATAGGAAGCAGTGGGAATAACTATGAAATAAAGGCATAATCTGTGAATGAGGTGCCACTGCATAGTTTAATTATCATCATATGTTTTTTCAGTGCAGTTTTAAAGTGTTGAATATTGCTCAGGAGTATGATTGAGATGGGAGACATTGTTCCAACTTTTGAAGGTGGTTACTAAGAAAAGAGATTCCTGGTGACAGTTTGCAGATTTCTGGGGCTTGATTATGTACTAAAGTTTTTTGGAGCATATATTTCTATTTAATGAATGCCTGTAAATGAGGTTAGACAGGGAGAGAGTTTAGAAAGTTGCTGAAGTATGTTGTGTGCCCTATATATTGGGGGTATAGGAGACTTGGTGAGGAAGTTTGAAACAGCTGAATATTTTTAAGGATGTGAAGTGATAGGCTGGGGTTGGAAGGATATGTGCAAATGTACTAACTTTATTGCAACATTGTTCAAGTTTGAATTGAGTAGAAGAGTAGATATTATTAAATCTTGTTGAGGAGTACAGAAGGCTGGGAAGAAAGAGGGAGGTGTCTGCCATTTTCTCTTTGGCCATTAAAGAAGCGTTTAGCTGTATATAGAGATCCTATGTCATTACATGTTTTGTTGAGTAGAAAATATGTGTGAAGATAAACTTTAGCTTGTTATCAATTATTTTACCTAGGAATTTGGAATGGGATTTGAGCTCAATTGTAGTGTTGTTTATAGAGATAATATTGAACCTATTTGCATTCATATTTTTGAATGAAACAAAAGTTGTTTTTTGTGAGTTCAAAAGTAATTAGGATTTCTGGAACCATTTTTAATGGAGGTAAAGGCATCCCGAGGGATGGTTTGCAGGGTAGATGGACAGAGTGCAAAACAGACTAAACTGGAGTTGTTAGCTTATTGAATAACAAAGGCAAGTTTTAATTCTTTGTGAATATCATCTATAAAGATGTTGAAAAAATGAATCTTAATATGGAGCTTAGGCCTAGGATTTGAAACTTACCATTTGACAAACTGAGTGTAATCACTGAGGTAGCTGGTAAACCAGTTGGTAGGGGAAGGAAACAGGCCAAGGAGCTGGTGTTTTGGATGGGAAGCTGGTAGGATACTGTTAAAGGCTTTAGACAAGTCAGGAAAAGAGTAGAGATGATGTGGCCTAAGGTTTTGCTTTGGGTGACAGTGTCAAGGAAGTGAAGTAGGAGTGTTTCAGTGTTGTTGTGGGGTCAAAAGCCATGTTGAGTAGGAGGGAGTAGTTAGTTTTATGGTAGGAAGGATAGGAATTATTGATGGATGCACCATGGATGCACCTTCCCAGTACTTTGCAGAGCTATATTTTTGTTTGGCTCTGATGGTTCATAGGTTCATAGATTAGTACTAGGCTAACTGCCCTTATGGGCCATTTTAAGCCTAGCCAATTACCCCATGTGAGAATCAGACCCTGTACCATGTGTCTATATGGTAAACACCTTAACCATTATGCCAGCCAGGAAAGAGTTTGGGGATATTTTTCTGCCTGGTTTCAGGAGATTGTTTAGGGCTTGGAGGAAATGTTTTTTTTTAGTGGTTTGCTTCCTGGGAAGTGGAGAAAAATGTTTCTTTTATCTATTAGCACCTGTGATTTGGTGTGGTTTCTTAGATAGTGATATGTTTCCAGGTTGGTTTGAATTCTGTTTGTGTTGATTACTTCCATAGTATTACAAAACAGCATCTACTATTTGTAGTCATATTATTTAAGGAATTAAGATAAGCCAGAATATTGCCTTGTTGTCTACTGTACATTTGTAGAAGCTATTGCTAATACATATTGTGTTATACAATATTAAAGCTCATATGCATTTTACACTTCATCCTATGCCCGGAGTAACATATATAATGTTTGTTCACTGGTCTGTAAATCCACATGGCTATGAATATAAACAGAAACTTAAAATATTAATTTATATGGCAGAGCAATTTGAACATGTAACATACTGTGAACTTCGGTCAACAAGATATTAAAGTATGAAGTTCACTTAAACAGAGAGATATTCAAAATGATAAAACTCAAAACATCTATACTTGTACTATCTCTTGCTTCTTTTCAATGCATTCTAATTTTTGTTGTCATTGCTTTGTAATGTCTGTCGTGTTCAATTTTGTCATCATGGAACTTGATCTCTCCCCACTTGACCCTGTAGATTGTGAATATTAGAAATCTGTCAGTCTTAGACTTCTTTAAAAAATGACATAATTCTTGTATCATTTATTCATTTTCTACTACATGTTTTTTCTCCACCGGACTACTCGGATCATCAGTTAGCCAAGTGAAGCTCGCCTTATTCCTCTGATTCTCTGTGCAGTTTATCCCATAGACCAGAGACCACTCTCATGTTTACAGATAATCAAAAATAGGAGGACACCTCATTTTCCCTAGAGGAGGGAACTACACAGGCTGCCTTCTGCACAGCTGTCATTCTTGGAGATCTATGGTATTTCCTTCCTCTGATTTACAGTGGTCCTCAGCAGCCTGGAGAAGTGGGGCTCCCATAATGTTGGAAACTGACCCGTGGATGCTTTTGGACATTTGTGAATAGCCTTTATGGCACATGAATGCATTGCTTGATGAATGCCTGTCTTCATCCTTCTGTGCTGCCTTGCTATACTTGCCAAACACCAGTGGGAGCCGGGGTTGCAGTGTGCAGGGCTTACGCCCTTCTCCATCCTCCAGTATGGCAGATTTAGTGTGAGTTGTTCACTCCTTGGCTTGATCCTGAAGACCTGGGGTCACTATTCAGTGTCAGGTCATTAGAATCACAGTCATGGTTGTATCCCCTCTATACCACAAAGCCGACAACTTCACTCTTTTGTAACACACACAATGATATGCATGTGTTTGAAGGACAAAGACTAAACTGCAGAAGGCCTGCCATGTTTCCTTCTCACTTCTGATATTGCTTAAACTTTATTTTATTTTATTTACATATCAAAAGCTACAAATGCAGTCTTCTGTTGTTACAGCAATGGTTTTTGAAGGAGCTGGGAAGAAATTAATTTGTAAGCTGGGTAATTTATTCTTTTTACCCATCTAGGGGCATTCTTATTTGATCATGACAACTGTACAAATGTTTGAATCATATTTCGTACTGTCCATTTTGCTTATTTATGCTTTTCATCTACTCGTTGTTTCACACCTATATTTTAATTTTCTTCTGTATTACCATTTTAATATACCACCATCCAGTAACAAGTTTGTTGTTTTGTACACTTTACTTTTGCCCCATGACTCAGGTTATTGTTGAAAATGGTCCTCAAATCGGTGGAATGACTCATTAGCAAAGAAAAAACAAAAACAAATTATGTGATGCCATCGGGTTCATGTTTCATAAAGCCAAAAAAAGGTACTCTTCTAGTATTCTTGAAGTCACACTATGAAATGAGTTATGTTTATTTGTAATACAAGCATCACTAAGAAAACCTTTTCTGAAACCTGATGACATGAAAATGTCTGGCACTGCAAGCTGTTAACTATTACTGCACTAGACATATGAAAACCCAATTTTTGAAGCACACCAATATGAGAATACTCTGTTTGCCCAATTATTTTTATTTCTTTCAACTTTTGACAGACTAAAACATTGTATCATTGCCTGATGTTTCCATTACTGTAGGGCTACCATCAACGCTCTGAACAAATATATGAAAACATACTGGAAGCAACATGACAAAAAAAAGTAAATGACATGCAAGCACAATCTGAAAAATTCTGAAAAATCAGTGTTAGGTAGTATGTGCCACATGAGAAGAAAATGTATAATTAACTTAATAAAACATCTTTGATTCTTTCAAAAATTGAATACTCGTCACTGGACAAATATAAGAAAGCAATGAAATCCATTTAAATACAATCAAAGCAGAAGTCTCACAATTACAGAAGGACGTTCTTAAATGAAATCCTGAATGATATCAGCAGTACATTTTCTCTTCTTTCAAAGAATATAGAAGTCAAGTGATCAATAAAACAGCTGCAGGTAAATGTCATGTTAAAAGAAATAAAGCATTTCATTTTCAGCATGAAAACACCTTCTCCATAGATGTTGCAGTTAAGAATTTAACTCAGGCATTCCAAATGTTACCTAGAAAAGTGAAAACCATATGTGTAACCCTACTGCACTGCAAGAATAAAATAAAGATGAAAAGATTAAACAAATATGTAAAACTGTCAGATAGATTCAATAATGCCTACATGATAATTCTGATCATGTGTGCATCGCAGAGTGATGCGCACACTGCAGCAAAAAGTTTTTGATTCAGTAAACTCCATGTAGTGGTGCACACTCACCTGCTAATATGGAAACTTTCATGGCATACAAATTACAGCATAAGTAGCTGAATTTCATGCTAATGAAGCAAATCAACACAGTGGAGTGATTCAATAACCTCCAAAGTAACCATGTAGACTCCATGTTCATGTTGGCAGTGTATTCCAAAACTTCCAGAATGCAGCCATGGAAAGGAATCTACATGGAAACAAGAGCAAGTAAAAACTTATACAGTTGTACAGAACTGACCTTAACACGTAACACCACACATATTATTACCTAATTACACATTGTGGATGTGAGAAAATCACAGTAACACATATAAAAATGCCCTTTTAAGTGCCATGACATAAGTGCAGCTTTGGTTCCCCACTGCCAAATGAAAAACATACTTGTAAGTAATGCCGGCTGCTAACATTTTAAATGTCATGAAACAGACTATAAATCTGTAAGGTAAGCATATTCATTAGGTAGCTGATGGATTACAGTACCATTTTATTAAAGCATGTATTCCTGTGTTATCACATAGGGCTCCCATGCAGTTTCCCTGCCTATACAGTTACTAACCATGCAGATTCCAGGCTGTCAGCATGGTGAAGATGCAAATGAGGTCAAAACTCATTAGAAATGTTGAATCTTGAAAAAGAGTAATTGTGTAGGGATGTTTGTTTATTTATTTATTTTACATTTGTTGACTGGGAAAATCTGACTGAATACTTGTCCATTTTCAGTGGCGGCCCAGGGAGAAAAGCTCCATACATACATACAGAAAAACTGTTACACTAAACAAGTTAAAGCACTGTTACAGATACAATACATAGGATAAAAGTCATTCATTCTGTCATATATAAATCTGATTTGTTATAGAGTAACAAGTAGGAAGCAATATAGGGGGTGGCCAAAAGACCGCTTTAGCACATGTTTATATTTCCAGATTTAGTCAGGATTAGAGCAAGGACATAGCCATTGCTTTTTAAAGTACTGTTTAATTTTTTTTTTAATTGGGTTAAAATGGGTTCTGAAGTAAGCACAGCAGGAAGTAAGTTCCATTATTTGCCAACAGAGTTGGCATATAGAGAGTCTCCAGGTGAGTTGTTGCTTTTGAGGGTTTGGACTAGTAATTTGTTAGATGACTGAAGTGTCTTGAGGTTGCTGTAACGGGTGGTAATTTTTGTAAGTATGGGTTTGTTTTCAGGTTGGTAGAGAATTTTATGTGCTACTATTAGCTGATTGTACTGAAGATGGATAAGCAATTCTAGCCACCGTAGATTCTTTAGGTTCAGACAGTGGTGTGTTCTGTATGCTGCTCCAGTGGCAAATCTAGCAATATGATTAAAGCAGCTAGATAGTTTATTAAAGTCACACTTACTCAAGTTCGTGAAGAGAGGGAATGCATAAAGGAGAGTGGAAAGTAGATGTGTATGGGCAATTACTGTCGTAGCTAGTGGAGTGAGGAAAGGTTTGATCTTGCATTGTGAGCCAAGTTTTTTATTAACTTTTTTAATAGTTTAATTAATATGCATATCAAACTTGAGGTTATTATCAACTGTTACACCTAAGAGTTTAGTACAGGGATCTGGGACAATGACATTGCCAT
Organism: Protopterus annectens; assembly: GCF_019279795.1. Classification (NCBI taxonomy): domain Eukaryota; kingdom Metazoa; phylum Chordata; order Ceratodontiformes; family Protopteridae; genus Protopterus; species Protopterus annectens. The sequence continues at coordinate 228,785,642 of NC_056725.1, read as the reverse complement.
TGTTAGATTTTACACTAAAGGCTGGAGCGGAGGCTTTACAAGTGGGCGAGAAAAGAAGCAGCTTCATTTTGTTAGGATTTAATAGGAGACATTGATTACAGAGCTAATTTTCAACAGTATTAAAAACATTTTGGGACAGAGTCTGCAGACTTAAAGGGGAGGTGGCAGAGCTAATCGAAGTGCAGCCATCTACATACTGAATGCACATGGCTGTTGGGATGACTGTGTACAGGCAATTAATAAAGATAGAAAATAATAGGGGTCCTAATATAGAGCCCTGAGGGACCACAAGTGTCATAGGTAGAAGGGAAGATAGTTTGTTCTGCCATAGTACAGCCTGCTGTCTACCAGTCAGATAAGATTTGAACCATTGGATATCCTGGACATCTAGGGGAATAGTTTTAAGTGTTTGTATGAGTAGTTGGTGGTTGACCATGTTGAAGGCTTTGGAAAGTTCAAGAAAGAGGGGAGAAGAAAGCTTATTGTTGTTTCAGTTTTGACTAATAACATTGGAGAAGGAGAGGAGGGCTGTGGTTGTACTGTGGAACAGTCTGAACCCATGCTGCAGTTTAGCCAGGAGATTGTGCTGAATGAGATGGCTCAGGAGTTGTTTATGGATGCACTTCTCCATAATTTTTGCCAGGGATGACAAAATAGCTATAGGTCTGTAATTTGACAGTTCAGTGGAACTGCCCCCTTTGTGGAGTGGAATAACATGGGATGTCTTCCAGATGGAGGTGATAGTGTCTTCTGATATAGTTCTATTGATCAGGATAGAGATTGGGTATGCTATGGCATCCACAGCTTTTTGTAGATACTCAGCTGGGAGGAGATCCACTGCAAGGGTGGTAGGTTTTAGTTTCTTGGTTAGGGCACAGATAAGTGATGTGGAAACTAGTTGCTAGGTGTGGTGGCATTAGGACTTTGACAACTGGGAGATAGTTGGTTAACTAGTGACTGGATAGTTTCTGTGAAGAAACTATTAAAGGAATTGGCAATGTCTTCCGATGGTTTTTGGATGGTAGCTGAGGGGGTAGGAGATGTGCATTGCCCTGGGTGAATAAGTTTATTTATGCCTGCCCAAGACTTTTGCAGATTGTTTTGATGCTTCTGTTGTAAATGACAGTAAAAGTTTTTTTTTTTTATCTAGGGTGGTAGATTTTTTAGTGTTGTTCCTTAGTTGTCTAAATCTAAGTTGATCTAAGGGAGATTTTGTGGTACGCCAAGTGGTCCAAGCTTTGTTTCTAAGTAAGATCATTTGTCTTTTGAAAGCCATGGAGCAACTTTTGCTTTAGTTTTTATAGAACATGCAGGTGAATGGGTATCAATGATAGATAGGAATTTGGTGCTGAATTGTAATACAGCTTCTTCAACTAGTAGATGTTTCAGGACTGCCTAATTACATGCTTTGAGTTCATTTTGGAAATTAGTGGGGTTAAAGTTTTTGTTGTTTCTAATTGTTTCGTAAGTAGGTTGGTGGTGGTTGTCAGTCTTACCCCTGATTATATAGGTAAGAAAATTGTCACTTATGTCATCAGGTTGGGTACCAGCCATATACATGTTGGGATGGCTATTAATGAGTATCCAATCTAGCATACTATCCTTGTTGTTAGATTTACTGATCCTAGTAGGGTTGGATATGATCTGAGTAAATCCGTATAGATTTATATGGATGGTCGGAGATTCTGAGGAACAAATATTCCAGCTGAGGTTGAAGTCTACTAGACCAATGGTTTATTGAGGGTAGTTACTAGACAGCCAAGAGGGGATATTTTCTAGGGTGTTTGCATTATTACCTGGGGGAATGTAGAAACAGGCCATGTTAATACTTTTTTTTTCATTAATTTGAAGCTTGGTAATGAGAATTTCATTCAGCATTATCAACACAGGACGGTTGTGTGGAATCAGAAGTCACATCTAGATTAGTTTTGTATAGTACAGGTACCCCTCCTCCCTTCTTATAACCTGGGGGTAAAACCTCGTTATCTGCCATTGATGGTTTTAGCCAGGTTTCAGTAAGACAAAGTATATTCAGATATTGTGTATCTAATAGTGCATGCAGGTGGTGGACCTTATTATTTAAGCTTCTAATATTTAGGTGACTGACCAGGAGTGAGTTTGAAGGTCTATTTAAAGTTTGTAAGTTAGTGAAAATAGTAGAATTGGGGCTAGGATCGACTAGTGAGGTTGGGCAGGGTTTGGCTGAATGTACCCATCCCTTGTGAGGTGCCATGTAGTCTAATTGTGAGATTCAGGAATTTAAATATTAGTCTTAGGTAATTCTTGCTTTTGGGTTCATATATCTGGATCTAATGGGTTGGTGGTATTTTGTATCCAAAGAGTTAGTCATAAGGGGGATTATTAAGTGGTCTAATTTAATTTGTATTGTTGGAGTGGTGGTTTGGCTTCTTGAGTAGTGATAGCCTAGGTAGGACAGATTTTCATAGGTGGTGAGAAGATATGGAATTATCATCAAGGGTAGTGGGGAGTATAATAGCATTAATCTGAAAGGTTTCATGGCCAGTAAAGAGGCCTTGTCAGATATTGGCTTTGATTTTTGCCCAACTTGAGTGGAGGGATAATTAGGATAGGTAGGTAGGGAGGGTCCTGATAATGCTTGGATAGTTGTTGATTGGTTCTAAAAAGAGGGGGAGTGGTTTTAAAGCTATAAATTTAGGACTAGTAGGAGCGGGTGAAATTTGGGGGCAGGACAGAGTGCAGAACGCAGAGCGAGCCCGAGTGCAGTTAGGTGAGCAGAGTGGGGCTTAACCTGATCACGAGATCTTTAGGACCCGTATAGGCATGCAAGTAGAATGAGGCTTTTTTTTAAATACTCTTACCCTTGTTTTTGCCTTCAGTATACAATTTTTACATAGTATACTGTTAATAATCACTTTTTGCAGCCTTTTCACACATTAAGTTTTCTTCTGCTAATTTTCTGCTATATTTGTAGTTTTAAGGCTACTTAGAAACTTAGATATGTTCACTAGGAAATCCTTAGAGATAAATATAGGAGTAACCCAGTTTAGTATTTTAGGGTTGATTGTTGAGCTTTGAGGGATTACTGGTCGTGCTGTAGACCTGGTATGGCTAAACAATATAGTACATACAGACAGGATAAGGTAATATTAACCTTGGCAGATCTTTTCAGAATCAAGGGACAGTGCAGGAAAGTTTACAGTTCGGTTTCAGCAGGGGAGGTGTCCTTCTAGCATTCAAGCCTTTCAGGGATCTAGCAAACAGAGGTATATAGAGGTATATAGATAGACAGAGATGTTCATTTCATGTAGGCACTTCCACTGTGTTCTTGTTGAATGCATGGCAACAGTGAATGCTAACATTGGTGAGAGTGTGTGAGGTTCCACTTGCAGAGGTGAACAGGTATGGCTGTGAAGAATTAAATTGCATGTAAGCAGTACACATTCCCAAGTTCTATGTCAACCTTATTATTTGGTTGTTAAAATGTGTGGTCTCTGTCCGGTTTATATATTTTTTTTATTTGCCATTGCTTGCGTGATGCTACACTTATCACAACCATGAGAAACAGAGGAGTGAATGGCAGGTTTCTCTGGGTTGTTATGTAGCTATTTCTGTGGCAGCACATGTATGTGTTAGGGCTGGAATATAGATGGTCCTGGGCTTGACTACAGGGTGTGCAACCTTCCCTTCACTTTTTATGATCCTTGTGCAATATCATGAGAACGGAAGAAATCTCAATTTTGCCTATGCTTACCTTATTTATGCGAAGGTGCACAGAAGTGTGCAGAGGTGTGCAGAGGTGCCCAGGGTGCACATAGCACACTACTGAGCAAGCAATAGGTGTGTTTAATAGATGCTAGTTATAACATAAGCAGGTGAATTGCATGTTAATCAACCAATCCAACACAGTGGAACTATTCAACAATGTATAAAATATCTATGTAGCCTCCATTCAGGATTTTCCTCAATCCTTCAATACCATTGGAGTAGAGACAAGGAAATTTTAACTGACACAATGCTAGAGGCTGCTGCAGCTATTCTACATCTGTATGTGCTAGAGACTGAAGTCATTGCTACTGGTGCTGCTGACAATAGGCCTAGGCTGAGAAGAAGAGTGTTCAGGTCTGGGGTAACTTTCCAGGTGCTACATGAGCTGGAGATTGTAGAGTGCTATAGCGTGGACAGAAACACATTACAAGAACTCTGTGAGCTCTGCTGTCCTCAACTTAGAGCCAGAGACAACTGAGGGGAAATCATCCCAGTGGAAACTAAGGTATGTGTAGCCCTTAGAATATTAGCTACTGGTACTTTTCAAACAAACTGGGGACATGATTGGTGTGACACAGGCATTAGCTTCCAGCATTCTTCACCAGTTTCTGGATGCTATGCTCATACATGCCAGTGAGAACATATTTTTCCATTGTAGCTCTGAAGAGAGGGCCAGCAATGCGGAACTGTTTTACCATGTAACTCACTACCCTGAAATACTGGGTGCCGTAGATTGCACTCATGTACACATTAAGCCACCACCCTGTGAGCAGGGTAGAATCTACATTAATCGCAAGGGATACCACTACATCAGCTGCCAAGTAATGTGTAATGCCCAGGGAATTATCTTGAATGTGTGTGCTGGCAAACATGTCAGTTATCATGCCACTTATATCTGGCACACATCACAGCTGTATCAGATGTTTGCTATGGGGGACATCCCACAGGGCCATTTACTGAGGCTTGCTGGCTATGCCCTGAACCATAGCTGATAACACACATCAAAAGTGCACACATACACACACCCATGGAATAATGTCATAATGAGTCACAAATTCAAACTAGAAATATCATAGAGTGTGTATTTGGGCTTTTGAAGTCATGGTCCTGGTGCTTAGCTATATCCAGTGCAGCCCTGCAGTACAATCCATGCACATGTGCACAAATATTCACAGTATGGGCTATGCTCTACAGTTTGATCCTGCGGAAACAGCTGCAGAAGGATCAGCAAGGGGAAGTGACACACATTCCCCCCACCAATGCCTAGGTCATCACACCCAAAGTCAGAAGAAGACGCAGAGGAGGATCCCCCAGCTGCTATCCTTGTAGGGAGGCATAGGAGTGCTAAGTATGCCCTTGTTTTGGCTAAGAGACAATGCATAGCACATTCACTGAACACCTAAGGACCTAATACCTTTCTCATAGTCACATACATATAGAAAAACTGATGCAAGGCAACTCACATAAGCTTTACCTCCCCATGTATTGGCTGTGTATTGTTTACATCAGACAGAGTCAGCCCTGAACTAAAGGTGTGTCAGCTGCTGCATTTCCAAGGCAAGTCCTGAACCTAGAGTGTATTCTTTAATAATATTATGGCCAGGTCTAGCCTTGTATTTCCTTACTTGGTACAGTAAGCAAGTAAATAGTGTGGATTTGTACAGAAAGTACCTTAACATGTGACACTAGACACTTATTTTACTTCTATTTGTCCATTAATAATTAGTAGGTCTCAGGCATGAAAGACTCACACAGTCGTATCTCTGAAGAATACTGATGTTCCCTGCATGGCCTCAGTTTAGCACCGTACCTTTGTACTGGTAAATCATTAAAGACAGAAGTTAGAAAGTGATGATACACATTGCAGTTTTAGACTTCAGACTTGTTTGTGTCATGACAGTAACTGAGCTTTGTTCCCCCCAAAAGAGGAATGTACCCTTGTTCCTGCCATAACAGTAACTCAGCTATGCTATTCCCAAAAGGACAGTATATGCATGCTTGTGCCATCTAACATGCACTTCATTTGTTGGCAACTGCATATCATATTATTTTCAGTTAATATCCTCTCACATGTTAAGGCCAGTGATATAGAGTGGCTTACACACTGCATGTGTTAGATAACTGATGAATGATCAAGAAACACAGAAACATAACACAGAGCTTCATATTTGTAAGCATAATTATGACATGTCATGTGATCACTAACTGCTCTATGTCCAAATATAGTAAAGAGAATTAAATGTACAAATCACAGCTGATGGTTTGATAGCACTGTACATTCTGATGCAGTCGGTTGTGTGAAGAATGAATTCATTTAGTGATGCAAAGCTGTTTGTGTGGCAAACAGGGGTCTATATCATTTCGTATAGAACTACTAATGAGTGACTAACTATTCCTTGAACATTTTTTTATCTAAGACGCTAATCATCGAATGCCATTTTAATGGAAAGTTTAACTAGGGCAAACCAATGGTAGCCCAACCAAGCGACCGTGAAAAAAATCATAAAATTTAAAACCTACCCAGGTGGGGGGGCTACACCCCCACACACCACTCGGTGTGGGTTGCTGCATCATCCACACCCCCCTAATGAATTCCAAGATCACACTACAGTGGGGAAAAGGGCAAATTCCAGATAGTGGCCAACCATTGGTTTTTCCCTAGGAAAAATTTGCCATTCAGTGATTAGCGGCTTTGATGAAAAAAGGTTCTACAAATAGGTATTTTTTCATTAGTGATTCAACAAAGTGATATAGACCCGGCAAAGAGGACTGAGGCATCCCCCTGTTTTCTGAAGCTGTACTGATGTGAGGGTTCAAATCTTGAAATACGTAGAAATTTGTGATGTGTACTATCACTTTTTACTGTGCTCTTACAGATTTTGTGTATGTGTTTCTCAGTTTTAATATCTTTTCCTCTTCATCTTCTTTTAATTCCACTTTTGCAGGATGCACAACAGCCTGAAAAACAGTTTGGCTAAACTTATCTTGTTTGCACAAAACACAACATTGCAGAAATAAGGAAAAAATAGATTGTCTATGAAGCAGACACCCAAAAATAGAAAACGGATACATTCAATTTACAAGTAAATCCAGAAAACATTCCACCAAGGCACAAAAACACTGAGAAACTGCAAAAAGTGTCAAGGGACATGAAGAACACCAACCAGATGACAGTAAAGAATATTTATTCAGCCAAAGCAGACGTTCCACACATTCAATTTATTTATTTATTCATTTTACATTTGTTTATTTTACATTTATTTACCAGGAGAGTTCAACTAGGCTGAAGGCCCATTTTCAGTGGAGGCCTGGGGAGATAAGCTCCTCTAACTAGATACTAATTAATGTAAACAGTACATTATTTAAGAACATTACATAATAAGTATGGAACAATAGTGGACAGTAAGACAGTACATAGTTCATACATTAAATGGTATTGCATCATTAAAACAGTAGGTAGTTTACATTTTACAAGTTGTATAGAAAGAGTGATTCTACAACAATTTGTCAGAACTGCCTAAATATAGCATTTACAGAGAGTCATAAAATGAAAGTAGAATAGGCATATTTAGCCAGTCTTGATGCAGGGCAGAGCCAGGTGTTGGATAGGTACTGCTTAAGATGTAGCTTGAATTTGGATGAGTTGGTAGTGCTGAGAATATACTGAGGCATAGGGTTCCAGGACTTTGCTATTATGTTGGAGTATAGAGAGTCACCGTGACTGTTATTGGATTTAATTACTTTGAGTAGGAGTTTATTGGAGGATCTTAGTGATCTACAGTTGGTGAGGGGCTGTATTAGTCACGAAGACCTGGGCAATTTACAGGGTGGTGAAAGGTGGAATGATCTAGAAAAAGTCGGCTAAAATTAGTAGATTAGTTAGTTCCATCCATTTTAGCTAGTGTAATGCAATACAGTGATGGGAATTATGGGGGAGGTTTGTAGCAAATCTGGCAATTTTATTATAACATGACTCCAATATGGTTATGTCTGTTTTTCTGAGATAGGTGAATATTGGTGAGGTGTATAAGAGGGTAAAGATTCAATGTGCTCTGGAGATGGAGTGCCTGGTGGTATCAGTTAGGTAGGGCTTAACTCTGTAGAGTGAACCTTGCTTTATGTGAACCTTTTTGATAACCAGTGCTAGGTGTTTGTCAGATTTGAGACTGTTGTTAATTGTTACCTCAAGGACCTTAGTGTGATGGACAGGATCAAGTTTGATTTTATTAGAAGATTAGATAGTGAAAAGGGAAGGTTGACCTGGTGCTTCTGAACTGATGAAAAGCATAAGGTTTGTTTTATTTGTGCTGACTACAAGTTGGTAGTCTGAAAGATATTTTTCAGTCTTAAGTAAGGATTGTTGGGGTTTTTTTTGTAGGAGTTGTGCTAGGGATGGAGCTGAGCATATGAGGGAAGAATCATCAGCATATTGAACTATTTTTGCATGCTTTGTGGCAGTACAGAGTTTAATTAATGCTCTTAGCTATCGCAAAATGCTAGCCTGGACTATAGATGAGACGGGCTATAGTAGCAGACATTAGCAATGCAGCTCACGTATGCTTGAATTTGGATGAGTTGGTAGTGCTGAGAATATACTGAGGCATAGGGTTCCAGGACTTTGCTATTATGTTGGAGTATAGAGAGTCACCGTGACTGTTATTGGATTTAATTACTTTGAGTAGGAGTTTATTGGAGGATCTTAGTGATCTACAGTTGGTGAGGGGCTGTATTAGTCACGAAGACCTGGGCAATTTACAGGGTGGTGAAAGGTGGAATGATCTAGAAAAAGTCGGCTAAAATTAGTAGATTTGTTAGTTCCATCCATTTTAGCTAGTGTAATGCAATACAGTGATGGGAATTATGGGGGAGGTTTGTAGCAAATCTGGCAATTTTATTATAACATGACTCCAATATGGTTATGTCTGTTTTTCTGAGATAGGTGAATATTGGTGAGGTGTATAAGAGGGTAAAGATTCAATGTGCTCTGGAGATGGAGTGCCTGGTGGTATCAGTTAGGTAGGGCTTAACTCTGTAGAGTGAACCTTGCTTTATGTGAACCTTTTTGATAACCAGTGCTAGGTGTTTGTCAGATTTGAGACTGTTGTTAATTGTTACCTCAAGGACCTTAGTGTGATGGGCAGGATCAAGTTTGATTTTATTAGAAGATTAGATAGTGAAAAGGGAAGGTTGACCTGGTGCTTCTGAACTGATGAAAAGCATAAGGTTTGTTTTATTTGTGCTGACTACAAGTTGGTAGTCTGAAAGATATTTTTCAGTCTTAAGTAAGGATTGTTGGGGTTTTTTTTGTAGGAGTTGTGCTAGGGATGGAGCTGAGCATATGAGGGAAGAATCATCAGCATATTGAACTATTTTTGCATGCTTTGTGGCAGTACAGAGTTTAATTAATGCTCTTAGCTATCGCAAAATGCTAGCCTGGACTATAGATGAGACGGGCTATAGTAGCAGACATTAGCAATGCAGCTCACGATGCTTGAATTTGGATGAGTTGGTAGTGCTGAGAATATACTGAGGCATAGGGTTCCAGGACTTTGCTATTATGTTGGAGTATAGAGAGTCACCGTGACTGTTATTGGATTTAATTACTTTGAGTAGGAGTTTATTGGAGGATCTTAGTGATCTACAGTTGGTGAGGGGCTGTATTAGTCACGAAGACCTGGGCAATTTACAGGGTGGTGAAAGGTGGAATGATCTAGAAAAAGTCGGCTAAAATTAGTAGATTTGTTAGTTCCATCCATTTTAGCTAGTGTAATGCAATACAGTGATGGGAATTATGGGGGAGGTTTGTAGCAAATCTGGCAATTTTATTATAACATGACTCCAATATGGTTATGTCTGTTTTTCTGAGATAGGTGAATATTGGTGAGGTGTATAAGAGGGTAAAGATTCAATGTGCTCTGGAGATGGAGTGCCTGGTGGTATCAGTTAGGTAGGGCTTAACTCTGTAGAGTGAACCTTGCTTTATGTGAACCTTTTTGATAACCAGTGCTAGGTGTTTGTCAGATTTGAGACTGTTGTTAATTGTTACCTCAAGGACCTTAGTGTGATGGGCAGGATCAAGTTTGATTTTATTAGAAGATTAGATAGTGAAAAGGGAAGGTTGACCTGGTGCTTCTGAACTGATGAAAAGCATAAGGTTTGTTTTATTTGTGCTGACTACAAGTTGGTAGTCTGAAAGATATTTTTCAGTCTTAAGTAAGGATTGTTGAGGGTTTTTTTGTAGGAGTTGTGCTAGGGATGGAGCTGAGCATATGAGGAAAGAATCATCAGCATATTGAACTATTTTTGCATGCTTTGTGGCAGTACAGAGTTTAATTAATGCTCTTAGCTATCGCAAAATGCTAGCCTGGACTATAGATGAGACGGGCTATAGTAGCAGACATTAGCAATGCAGCTCACGTATGCACACTGCTTCCCCATGCACAAACAGGCCTATCTCACATGCATGTACACTTTGTTAACCATCATGCAAATCCAATGCTTGTTTAGCTATGGAGTTGTATATATGATATTTTATTACTGGTGTTTATTGTCCAGTTCATTTGTGTGAAATAAAACTACATGTGGAAACATTGCAAACTAAGTACATAATATTATTATATGTCATATAGTTACAATACATCCACTTGTTTCTCTCCCCCCACCACCCCAAACAAGCACTACAATCCCGGGGTCTCAATAATTTTTCCACACATATATCAACCACAATACAGAGTATTACATATAACATTGTGCTGTGCTCACTCATGGAGTGGGCCACTTGATGGTGATCACAGCCTTGCACTGCAAAACTCAAACAGCCAAGTATGCTCAGTAAGGGTACTTGTGTTGTTACACAGCGAGGCTTCCAAACAGCCTACTTCTATTAGGCTACTAGACACAAATGACAATACGAAGCAATGTACCTATGCAGGCCTCCCAACCTTTTGTCTCAAACATGTCCTGTTGATGCCATCTATTGTATGTTCACCTGCAGTCCTATCAAAATCAAACTTGTGCTGTAGTGCATGTGATAAGTACTGTGTTCTGTAGCCTGTGTCCTTAGATAGGTTGGAGTTCTATTCTCTCTGCAGTCAAGTGTGTGTGTGTGTGTGTGTGTGTGTGTGTGTGTGTGTGTGTGTGTGTGTGTGTGTGTGTGTGTGTGCGTGTGTGTGTGCATGTTTGTGCGCATGTGAGTGTGTGCATGTGTCTAGACAGAAGAGCAGAAATGTGTATCCCACAGTTACTTCTCCAATGGCATGTCCTGTCAGTTTTTTTGAGACTTGCACAAGCCTACACATCCATATCATGCAGGACTCCCACCTCTTGTCTCTCACATGGCCTGCCAATATAAACTACTATAAGTTCACCAGCAGTCCTGTCAAAATCAGACTTGTGCCATGGCATATTCATTAAGTACTGTGTTCTATAGACTGTGTACTCAGATAGGTAGGGGCTCTATTCTCACTGCAGCCAAGTGTGTGTGTGTGTGTGTGTGTGTGTGTGTGTGTGTGTGTGTGTGTGTGTGTGTCTATATACAAAACAGCAGAAGTGTGCATACCACAGTTACCTCTCTAATGGCATCACTTGCTAGTTTTTTTGAGACTTGTACAAGTCTACACATCCATTTTATGCAGGTCGCCTAACCTTCTGTCTCCTACATGGCCTGATGATGTCATCTGCTATAAGTTTACCTGCAGTCCAGTCAAAATCATACTTGTGTCATGGCGCGTGCATTAATTCCCGTGTTCTATAGTTTGTGTACTTACATAGATAGGGGTTCTATTCTCACTGCAGTGAAATGAGGGGTTGGGGTTGGTGTGTGTGTGTGTGTGTGTGTGTGTGTGTGTGTGTGTGTGTGTGTGTGTGTGTGTGTGTGTGTGTGTGTGTGTGTGTGTGTGTGTATGAGCTGCTGGACTTGGCAGTGAGCCTTTTACAACAACCTGTGGAACACTGTTATATTTTTCTCAACAAACACAAATGTCATCTTCTATAAAGTTTTGTCTGACACACTCCAAGTCAGACATGAGCCATACCGGTTGTGTTTCTATAGTTTGCATACTTAGATAAGTAGGGGTTCAATTCTCACTACAGTCAGATGGAGGGGGGTTGGTGCATCTGTGTGTGTGAGATGTTGCAGAACATTGCAGTGAGACTTTTATAGCAGTCTGTAGGACACTTATCTTGTCCTGGACAGACACATGTCTGTCATTATTAGGTTATACAATAAGCAAAAGAAGCTGCTGTCTACAAATACAAAAGTGAGATCCCAGAATTGGGCGACCACCCTCCTCAGCCTAAACAAGCAAATATGACAACTTGCAATCTCTCACCCTAACCCTTATTTTCTCTTTTGTTTTTCTGGGGAGGTTGCTTTTATTTTTTTTCCTCCCATAGCACAGAAGGGTTGAACTGGCCCAACAGATCCACATGCCCCCACTCCATCAGCTATGGCATTAAGGCCCAGCACTTCTAAGCCACAACTTGTTTGCATCCCTTGTGCTGCCTCTGCACTACCTGGACCCTCAGGTACTTCTGCCCTGGAGGTTATCACCAGATAAGAATTGCCCAGGATGGTGCATAGGTTTGTGCACCACACTGTGGACGCACACCTATGCTGGATGGAAACACTGCTCTTCATAATTGTACTGAATAGTACAAGGAGACACAGATGTCAGAAACTGCAGCCATCAGTGCAGTGAGGTGACAGTGATGGCAGTTCACTGGGTGAGGACTTGATTCTTACTGTCCCCCAGCTTGATATCCATGGGTTTAGGTCCACACCCTCACCCCAACCATGGTGTTCATCCACCTTTTGTGTTCTTCACCATCCCTATGTCTTCTCTTGTATGTCCTGTCTGTCAGCAATTGCTTCCTCACCTTGTCAACTTACCTGTCCCAGACATACCTACATCCCTTCCGCAAATTTTCTCTCTCTCTCCAAACAAAAAAGGGGACCTGTCCCAAAAAAATAAATCATCTCACACATAGCTCTCCATACTTGTCTACTTGACACAATTGATTTAATCCAATTGGTCAAACAACATGATTACATTGTCACCTCTATCTCGAGGTGACTATCCAAATTTAGCTAATCTTCTATACATATGATCAGTTTTTCAGGGCACATTCTCAGTATACATCATATATTCACAATACATGCATATGTTGTCCACCCCACCCAAGCAAAACAACCCTTACAAAGTGTAATATATAATGTGTGTTCCCTCATGGACAGGGCCAGTCAGTGGTGCTGACAACCTTGCTCTGCTAAACTCAAACATCCAACTATGCTCAACAAGAGTGCTTGCATCTTTACGCAGCTAGGCTTCTACACACCTGGGACACACTCGACAGTTAGGCTGCTGGCCTCATATGAACCTATGAATCTATATGCAGGCCTCACAACCTATTGTCATCATATGGCCCGCTGATGTCATCTACCATAAGTTCACCTGCAGCCATGTAAAAGTCATATTTGTGCCATGGAGCTTACATGAAGTACTGAGTTCTACAGTCTGTATACTTAGGCAGGGTTCTGTTCTCACTGCAGTCAGGTGTGTGTGTGTGTGTGTGTGTGTGTGTGTGTGTGTGTGTGTGTGTGTGTGTGTGTGTGTGTGTGTCTACTAAGCAGAGTAGGTGTGATATCCTACAGTTATTTCTTCAATGGCATGGCTTGATAGTCTTTTCATACTTGCAGAAGCCTACACATTCATTTCATGCAGCCCTCTCAACCTCTTGTTGTTTACATGACCTTCTGATGTCATCCACTATAAGTTGACCTGCAGACATGTAAAAGTAAGACATTTTCTGTGGGGCTTCCATATAGTACTGTGTTCTGTAGTCCTTACACTTAGGTAGGAGTTCTGTTTTCACTGCAGTCAACTGTGTGTATGCATGTGACAGATGTTACATGACACTACAGAGATCCTTTTTCACCAGCAAGCGGGACACCATTTACACCATATGTTCAACAGACAATTCTGATGTAATCACTGATATCAGATTATTGCATATACAACCATTCCACCAAGACAGGATCAGAGACAGGCCTGGAGATCAGTCAGACATCACCTTACGTTCAAAGGAGGTTATTAGATAGAAGACTGGTGACAAGTATGCTTTGGGGTATGTCTCATGGGGACAGGAGGGTGAGCTTGCCCCAAACTCTCTGGTATAGGTTGGCGATGTCCTCAGGGTCATTATGAGTGATACCATCCACTACTACTTCAGCATAAAGCTGAGCCTTCACTGTTAGATTTTTGGACATAGCTAAAGAATGTTTCCTGATTATCTTTATCTAGGGATACTACTTTGGATTTTTATGTGGCTTTAGAGGACGTTATCAAGATAGTTTATTTCCATGTTCAAGCTGTGGAGTGTGTCCTTCCTCTGCTGATTCATTTCCCTGTTATTCTTAGACAGATTCCACTTGTATAACCTATGTATGTGTGATGCCCAACAGGATGGCTTGCTTTCTGTCAGGAACTTGTTTTTATCCATTCATAGCAGCCAACTCTATACATTTGTATAGCTGTTTATACAGGACATTTGTATACATTTCTATATAGCGGTCATTGTTGGCAGTAGTAGCAGGGGGTTTGCAACTCTTTATGGCATCAGTTAGGAGCCTATAGTTTGCTTTGGACAAAGGTTTCATTCTTTCTGCTCTTGAGGGGGTGTTGGATATGATCGTGAATGTGAACGAGACTGAATTGTGATCTGAGCTGACCAGGGGGGGCTAACATACAAAGGTTAGTGCAGAGAACCACTATGTTGGTCAGTACTACGTCTAGGACATTCAAGCCCCTTGTGGGGGTGCAGACTATCTGTTACACAGCATGTGTATTAACAAATGTCCAGGAACCTTAGGGTGTCTTTGTTCACATATATGACTCCAAATTTATGGAAGGATAGCTGAAATCACACATGACCAAGGTGTTTTGCTTTCTAGTGAGTGACTCAGTTAGGTCCAAGTAGGCAGAGTAGTACTCTGGGGTTTTGCGTACAGTTAGTTGGAATTGGAGCAGTGCTATCAAGTCATACTCTTTGATCAGTCTTGTGGTGTATTCGTCCTTAATAAAGATGTATACACCTTAACCTATGGGTCTTTCACACTCGTTTTGATGTATGAATGTGTGTGAGACATTGTACCCTTGCATGGCCAGGGTGTCTCTGCAGCCTTGAACCATGTCTGTATGACTGCATGGACATGTGCATCTTCCAAGGTAAGGAGTTTTTCCAGTGAGTGCAGTTTCTGATTTACACTCCTTGCCTTAAGCAGCATAACCTTCAGTTTGTCTGCTGTGGATTCTTTTATGTTGGGACTTTAGTTGTTCTGATATAGCCTAAAAAGGCCACTGTGGGAGAGGCAAGCACCTTCAGATAGTACAGTGAGGTACATCTCCAGTCATTCACTGCAACATGAAATCTGACAGAGTTATAACAGTATTTGTTGTTGAGAAAATTCAGTGCAATGTGATCTGATGAACCCTGGCACCAGACAAGCTGCTGATTGTGACCTTCTCTTTCTCCAGTTTGGTGAGGGGGACATCTGTGTGTCTTACTATGGAATCACTCATGAGCAAGACATTTGGTTTTGAGGTGTTTTGCCTTTGGTGCTTATTGGCTGAGACACTGGTGTGTGTATTATTATGTGTGGTGGATTCTTTTGGGACTGCACTGTGTGCAGTAGGGTTGCGCTTGAGAGGTCTCCAATCTTTAGTTAGGTTTCTAGCATGTACCACCATGTATGTGGGTTTATGTGCTTTAAGCTTATATGCAAGAGGTGAGCTGTATGTGCTGACCACATGTTTGATATCTGGTTTGTATGTGACAGAATTGATTCTAAATGCATAGTATAGATACAGCTATCACCTGTTGTATTAGTTTGTTTTAGTAGTAACTGGTGGTCAGTATACATGAGGCAATTGATCTGTTGCCTCAGGATGCCCATGTAAATCAGCCTGCCTGGAGAAATGGTGGGAAATTGCCCATTCATTATGGAAGATATATACTATAATGATTAATGGAGTGTGGGCTATATGGACCAAGTTTTGGTGTAAGACTAACAAAATGTGGCTATTCTATGGAGGGCACAGGTTACAAAAATGTGCCAATGCTTCACAATGCACAACTGAGTTGCTCACAGGGCAGCAGTGCAAGCTCTGAGAAGCTACAGTAAACTGAGTGCAAACACCCCAAAACACAACGCTGGAATATAGGTGAAGATAGACTATTTTAAACAAAGGGAAAGGCCAGCACTGAGCCTTATTCTAGCAATCCCCAGCTCAGATGAGTTCTTGGTTGCACAGTTCTGCCATAAGGGTGCAGGGGGACCTTTTTAATATAGGAGGACTGGTTTTAGTGCTACAGTGATACCAAACAGTCTAGATTCAA
Organism: Protopterus annectens; assembly: GCF_019279795.1. Taxonomy (NCBI): domain Eukaryota; kingdom Metazoa; phylum Chordata; order Ceratodontiformes; family Protopteridae; genus Protopterus; species Protopterus annectens. The sequence goes on along the minus strand of NC_056725.1, from coordinate 228,769,499 downwards.
CTCATGCTTTAAAATGCAGGAGTACTAGAAATACAAAGTGCAGAAAACTGCAATTACAACAGAAGAACAAGCATGTTTAATAAAGCAGCAATTCAGGAGAATACTCCAAGATTCTAGACAACAAACTTTCCTAGTGTGAAATAAGTGGTCTGAAATCCAAGTGCTTAAACCAGAAATAAGACACTTTCAGAATAGCAGACACAATAAGCCTTCAAACATCAATTCCCAGCTTAGAAGGGTGTAGGCTATCCTCCTCTGACACAAGAATCTGTACCACAATCCTCCTAATGTAAAATAACTGGTTTGGAGGCCAAGTGCATAAGCCATAACAAATAGACTTAGAATAATGGGCACAATAAACATTCACCCAGCAATTCCCAACTCAGAAGGGCAGAGACTACCCTCTCCTCCCACCAGAGTGTAGACTACAAACTTTCTCCATGTAAGACTACTAGCCTCTAGCCCAAGTGCTTTAAACAAAAGTAATAGGAATAACACTTACAATGTCATGTGATACCAGACAGATGACAGTGAAATGTCTTTTAATCTACTCACATACATCATGTCATGGTTAGTAGGTCCTGTGTTATCTTAATGAGAAAGCCCTGTAGTCTGTACAGCTGTTGCATCTGGCTGGTGAGGTTCCTGCAAAAGAGATCATTATATTCATTTACTGTTCTGATGAGTTTGACTACAGTGCTGTCATACAATCCTGAGATCAGAATGTGATGGCATGTCTTATGATGTGCACCATACGTATGTAATGGAAAATATTAAACAGAATGATTATAAAGTAATGACACACATTGCAGGTCATGACTTCACAACCTTTACAAAAGAATACACTAGAAAGTACTGTCATGATTATGCTATCCACTGTATCATTTGGCAAGGCAAATATAACTGACAGGTACAATTATTAGTTCAACAGCACAAACACAGATATATTAGGCACTAAAGTAGCTATGCACCCTGTGCATCAAAAGCAAAGCTTTTGTATCCCTGAATCCAAATGAGGGAAAACAGGGATGTGGCACAGTTATCACTTGTACAAGGTGCTGAGGGTGTGGGGGGCAGGAGGCCTAGGCTTACACAAAAGGTTGGTGAGCGTATGTGAAGGAAAAAGGGAAGCAGGGGGTCCTCCATGTTAAAGTGGTGTGTGAGAGTCGGCATGAACACAGCCAAGCTCAGTGCTAGCTCTAAATCTTGGTATGTTGGACAGGTATAAGCCATACATGGTAGAAGTGGCAGTTCATCATTGCCACCCCCAACCACAAGAACTGGCTCTGCCAGGAGTTGCATTGGCATCTCAACACCCAAGGTCAGATGGAGTGCTGCTACCTGAGCATGACTGATGTCTGCTAAACAGGCACCCTTCATGGGAATGCCTAGGACCATGACCCCATGGCCTGCCATGTTTGGGTGTGGACAGCACACTCCCCGATGGACCAGTGAAAGTACTGTCACTATGGGAGGATGATCAGGAATGGCCACATTGGCTGTCAGCAGATATTGCAGCTGACCTACGTCCATGAGGATGCCATTCCCCTCCTAGTAGATTTTCCATCACAGACACTGCTCGTTCCATGACAGACACCACTCGGTCCATCACAGACACCTCTTGTTCCAATGTGTCATTCATCTGATGCAGTGAATTGGTGACACAGAGGAGGCAGTCACGCATGTCAGATTCTGCCACATCCACAACCCTGAGCATTTGCCTGGACAGTCATTCTGAATATGTCTGTGCCTCCATGATGGCCCTAAACATACATTGTGTGACATGGAAAGAGACACCTGTGGCAGGTGAAGAAGGGACAGCAGGTCCCCTAGAAGCACCCCTATCAACCCACTTGTGTGGCACCTCACCAAGACTTTGGCTATGGCCAGACTCAACAGGCACTGAAGCCAGAGTAGCCACACTTCCGTGATCAATGTCAACATCCTCCACCTGTCCTATATCTGTGGGCTTAGTGAACTGAGTAGGCATGGGCCTATTGGCTGTGTCCAGGGAAAAAGAAGGGTGTGGTTGGATGCCAGCCTCTGTGTCCCAAACTGTGCCTCAGTTTCACCACTATCGTTACACTGAATTCAGGTGGCACAGAGCTCACACTTCCACAGTCATGATCACTTGTGATAAAAAGGGAGAGACACAGGCATACATTAATAGCTGCTCTACTATGGTGCAATATATGCTAAACAACTAACAGTGCTACCACTATTACAGACAGTACAGCAATACACACAACAGGCCTAAAATTACACATTACATTTCTAGAAATTGATCTGCAGTACTGAAATAACTTGAATTGGCTTACCATCTGTAGGAAATCTACGTTGCTGGATTTCTGACAGTCCTAAAATAAGTTAAGCAAGAGATAAGACTGACATTATCACATTTAACAGTAACACAGGAGGTACAACATGTACTCCTGTCAGTCAGCGTGACATGTTACTTCAATAAGAACATGACTGACAAATTCAAACGGAGCTTATCATTGTACTAATATTCAATCTCCATCCCCCAAAAAACTCATGTGACACAGAAGTAACTTTTATTTCATTTGTTTTACTATACAACACTATTGAATTGATCACATTACAAAGCCTACCTGGAAGCTCTTGCTGAGACTGAGAAGGAGGTGCACCCACATCAGTGACATATTGTGAGCCACTCTGCTGTGAGTTGCCCTGTGTCAAAAGATTCTCCAGGAATTCTTCATTGGGGGTAAGAGGTGGTTCTTCAGCAGGCTCACTCACAGTTACCCTCTGGTCTTGTGCAACAGCAGCTGCATGTGTCCATGCAGATGTGAGCATGTCAGTGGCCCTGTGGTGCACCTGCTCATAAGTACAGCCATGGCCTCCCACAGCATTTATGTTAGCAACCATTTGATGCCATAGTTTCTGCCTCTCTGGCATATTAGGACAACTCCTTCCAAAAAGAAAAGTACCACTATGATTGTGTTTTCTGCCTCACTGAAGGGAGGTCTGCACCTCACTGACATTTTCAGTCCTAAAACACAACAAAATGATAATACACATAACTATCAGATAACTACAAAGTAACTAATACCAGGTAAAATGGTTAAAGTATGCAGTCAGTAGTACTCCCTGGAAAAACAACACATATGACAGATGTGAAATGCTAACAAGAGGCAGGATGCAAACAAGGAGAGTAGTAAAGGCAACATACCCTTGTATGTGCCATAGCATTAACTCAACTATGACATTCCCCCAAAAGAACAGTCCATTCTAGTTTGTGACATAACAGTAACTTCTCTTTGCTCCTCCCACCCACTAAAGAACAGGCACATTAACCATTTTGTTAATACAACATATTTGAAATGCTAAACATGGTTCATAGGACCTGTCTCTGAACATTTGTACATATATATCACAGCTTACTATTTTAATGTATTGTCAATCATTTGTACCTCTGAAATTGCTTGACAAACATGGCCATACCATCAGTACACTTCTAACTAATGCATACAGATAGTGTAAAAGGCTTTGCTTTACATAATTCATTAACATTTTCCAGCATATGCATTATGTAGGTAAAAAATTGACAGAACACCTGCTGGAGTTCAATACTTCTCTGGAAAGGTAGCTTGGAAAATATTTTGCTTTGTTGAACATGTAGCAAACATCATCACCATCAGTTTAGCTAGCTACACATTTGCCATTTTATAATGGAGCAGATTATTAATGACTGCATCTGTGTAGGCTGTGTTTCAGATATGTTAATTACTGTATAAGCAGCTGAATTGCATGCTAATCAGCCAATCTGGTGGAGCTATTCAAGAAATTATAAAGCAACCTTTTAGACTCCATGCTATTTTTTCCCTGTAGATTTCAAAAATAGTGGCTTACAGATACAGAAAGCCTACAAAGACAGAATGTTAGGAGCTGCTGCTGCTTAACTCCATTTGTATGTGCTAGAGGCTGCTGCCAATGGGCCCAGGCTGAGACAGAGAAGAGTTTTCAGGCCACATTTAATTTATCACAATAAACACGACATGGACAGTGTAGAGTGCTACAGGGTGGACAGGGGCACAGTACAGGAACCCTGTGACCTCTGCCAGCCTCAACTCAGAGCCACAGCCTTTACCTCCCCATGTATTGGCTGTGTACTGCTTGCATCAATGTCAGCCCTGAACTAACACTGTGGCAACTGCTGCATTTACAGGGTAAACCCTGAACATGTACTGTATTGTAGTATAATATTATGACATGTCCTTGCATTATATCATTTGGTACAGTAAGCAACTACAAGGTGGGAGATTTGTACAGAAATTAATGTCACATGACAGCAGAGAGTTATTTGACTTGCATGTGTCCATTAGCAAGTAGTAGGCCTCAGGCCTCAAAGATTCACACATTGATACCTACACAAAGTAATGATAATCACTACACGCCCTTAGTTTAGCATCATACATTTGAAATGTGAAATCATAAAAGAGAAAAGTTCAAAAATAATAAGACACATAGCAGTTTCCGGCTTCACCACACTCACAAGATCAAATCACCAGGATGCAAAACAAAGAGAGTAACAAGAGCAACATAGCCTTGTTTGTGCCATCAGAGTAGCTCAGCCTGGCTCCACCCCCCCCCCAAAAGAACATTATACCCTTGCATGTTCCATGACAGGAACACACCTATGCTCCCAACCCGCAAAACAGAAGTCTGCTTGTTTGTGGCATCCAATTGTTGGCAACTGTATGTCATATTGTCCCCAGTGAATATCCTCACACACTTTAAGGTAAATGATATATACTGGCTTACACTCCGTATGTCTCTGAATACTGGTCAGATAACTGATGAATGACCAAGAAACACAGAAAGGTAGGATGCAGCTGTATATTTGCAAGGAATAATCATAGCATGTTGTGTGATCAGTTAGTGCACTACATCCAAATATATTACATAGAATACAATTACAAATATCAGGTCATGCCTTGATATTGGTGTACATTCAGTTGCACTTGGCTGTCTGGGAATCACATCATGTATTTGCTGGAAAGGTGTTTGTGGGGCAAAGATGGATACGTCTTCCCTCCTGTTTTGTGATGATGCATTGCAGTGAGAGTTGAGATCCAGACCTATGTAGTCATATCTCATGTGCACTAACAGTTTCTACTCTGTATGTCATAGATTGATTTTTCCACATTTGAACTAATTCTCCATGTTTATACTTTTTTCCTTTTTGTTTTTTTTTGGGGGGGGGCACTGTTTGCAGAATGCACCCCTTAGCACAAACAACTTTGGCTATGTGCATTTTGTTTGCATGTAGAGTGGCAGTGCACAAACCAGATGAATGGGCCACCCAGGATGCAGACAGGACCCAGACAGCCAGAAACATGCACGGAATACATTCAATTAATACTCTTGGCCTTTGCACAAACACATTGCCTGACAATGTGTATTCTCACTCAACATGTTTGTTTAATGGTAAGTGCTATGCAACACTTTCAAATTTTACAAATCCAGAAAGTGCACACTCCCAGTAAGCGCAATACCTGCAACTGGTGGGAAAACATTATTCTACATTGGTCTTGATCTGTGATAGGCATCTCAGGCATAACTAGAGACCTTTTGAAATTCTGTGCTCAAAGATGTGGTGTCCAGGTGTCCAAAGTGTTTGTTGGACTCCTAGTGAAGGAACATGGACCCAGGCTACTGTCAAGGGAATATCATGGCTCAGATTATAAGGCAGAGGCATGGAATAGTCTGTCCTGGGCACTAACCAGTGCTACTGGCATCCCCCGCACTGGTGAACAATGTAGAAATCACTACAGAGACCTCAGGATGAGGAAGAGAGATACCTTCAACCTTTGGATTGAAAAACTTAGGATGGGGGCACCCCACAGATATATAATTATCACTTAAAGAGACTACTTGTCAGAGTTAAAAGCTGGATATAGTCAGGACTGGTATGCTTAATGGTATTCTGTTCTGTTCTGTTTTTTTTTTTCCAGAGCTGTCACAGATCAGAAACTGAATGTGTGAATCCATGTTGCTAGATTGGCAATAATGTGAGATGCATGTGGTATGTATGCATCCCAACAGTGGAGTTATTTTAGCATTAAAAGTTACAGTGCATTTATTGGTTAATTATACAGTTGTATCAAATTGAGCATTCATTTCTTAACTGTAAAAGGGAAGTATGCAAGCATTAAGGTTTCATCGATATTGCAATGTAATGTCAGAGCTATAAGGCAGTGTCACCACTGGCTTGCTGTAAATCGTAACCAGTATATTTGGACCAGGCATATGTGGAAAGTATGCACACATCAAATATTGTTTACTGGATCTGTAGTAGATTGTGCATTTGTTAGGAGATGGGTAGTCTTAGCAGTAAACAAAGGTATTTGTTAGTTGATACTGTTAAAAGCAAAGGTAATAGAATAGAGTCAAATACTTGTATCAATGCTTTGTATGTCACATATGAAGTTAATAATGTTCTCCCTTTTCTTCTGTCACCCAAACCTTTTCTCTCTCTTTTTTTTGGTTTTTATTTCTGTATTGTTTTATTATTTTGTGTTTTTCCCACACCACAGTGGGGTAGAATTGTCCCACAAGATGCACCTGCTCCCACCCTACCGGCTACATCACCACTGCCCAGCACATCTGGTACAAAACCTAGTAGCACCCCCCTATGCTGCCCCTGCACTACCTGGCCCATCAGGTAGCTCTGCCCCAGAGGATAGGCCTGTGGCTACCTCCAGGAGCAGTGGCAGAGGTGGTGAGTTTATTTATCACCTCTACTAAACTGCCAAGGATGGTGCGTAGGATTGTGCACCTTAATGTTGGTGGATGCCTACACCAGATGGAGACACTGCTCTCCATCATTGTATTAAATAACACAAGGAGACACAAATGTCAGACACTGCAGCCATCGGCACAGTGAGGTGACAGTGATGACAGTCCACTGGGTGAGGACTTGATTCTCACTCTGACTCAACTTGATGTCATTGGGTTCGCGATGTCCCCACCCTCACACCAACCATGGTGTTCACCCACTTCATGTGTCCTTCACCATCCCTGTCTCTTGTCTTGTTTATTTTGTCTGGCTGCAATTGCTTCCTCACCTGCACAACTTACCACACCCAGACATTCCTACAGCCCTTCCCCAACATTCCTCTCTATCTCAAAAAAAAAAAATGAACACCTGTCGCAGGAAAAAAAAAATAATGTCCCATACATAGCTCTCCATTTCACACGTCTTCATGACACACATGATTCAGAATAATTCTCTATACAACAGATTGTGTTGTTGTCACCCCTGACTCTGAAGGTGACAGTCCAAATTCAGCCAAATTCGTGCATATATGTTCATGTTTTATTCTTGAAGAAATGGATAGCTGTGGTTCTTTCCTACATCCTTCCTGCACATTTCTGCCTTGCTTTCACTTTGTTCATGTTCCTGCTTGCTCACCATTTCACCACTTTTCTGCTTTTTCCATTTTATTTCTTTAAAAAATTATTGTGTGATGGTGCACATCATGCACTAACACGTGGCTACCGCAAAACCACTTCTAAAAATTATATAGTTGGATTGGAAATGAGTACCATCTAACCATATTTTCGACACTCCACAACAACTATCACACTTCAGAATTTGGATATACACATAAAATTATTTGACACTGTTAACATACACCTGGATTCGAACCAGGTACCATCTTTACAAAAAAATACATGTATTACTGAATTAACTGGTGATCCTACAAACTCAGTTGATTACCAGGTGTATTTTATTGACTGTATAACAAATGGTAGACTAGACCTGCTAGTTAACTGAGTCACTGGCTTCAGGAATAAATGCACTTAATGCAGTGATAAGTTCCTTTTAGGGCAAATGATTTAGCTGGAGGTAATGCATTTAAGTTTTTTGGTGGTAGCATTGCTTATCGATGCTGCATGATGCACGGCATCACATAATATTGTACACTACTGCTGTACAAAACTAAATGATTATTGTGCAATAATGCTTTATAAAACATTACAGGGGATTGTGCAATGCTGCTTCATAGAAACTTAATGAAGACAGTACAACACTAGTGATATGGGAAGCAAGCATGGGGGAGTACAAAAGGAGATGTTTCCCAAACTGTGCCACTTACTATTGAATGTATTAAATCCATCTCCTAGCTAACTGACTGTGTGGCAGCAAGCATTAATGCATTGTTGTTGGAGGCAGATGGTACTGGGTTTGAATATCAGGTAAAAGTAATTTTACAAGTGTGTATGATATTTTAAATATATCTACTTATATTGCTGCCTTTTACCATTGCTTTGTACAGGAATGCACAGGAAGGATGTAGGAAAGAACCATAGCTATCCATCACTTCTGGAATAAAACATGAACATATATGCACAAATCTGGCTGAATTTGGACGGTCACCTCCAGAGAGCGGGGGGGCCACAACACAATCTGTTGTATAGAGAATTGGAAAGAATCATGTGTGTGTCATGAAGCCACGTATGCAAAATGAGGAGCTATGTATGGGCCAATTTTATTTTATTTATTTATTTATTTATTTATTTTTGTGGGACAGGTGCTCTTTTTTGTGTGAGGGAGAGAGGAGAGAGCGAGAGAGAGGAATGTTGGGGAAGGGCTGTAGGACTGTCTGGGTGAGGTAAGTTGGGCAGGTGAGAATGCAATTGCAGACAGAGAAGACAAAAGGCAAGCGACAGAGATGGTGAAGGACACATGAGGTGGATGAACATCATGGATGGAGAGAGGGCGGGAAATCTCAGTCCCATACATGTCAAGATGGTTGACTGTGAGAATCTAGTTTGTTCTCAGTGGACTGTCATCACTGTCACCTCACTACTCCCCTGTCTGCAGTGCCCAATGTCTGCAATTTCTATGGATGTTCTGCATGAGGATGGAGAGCAGCTGTTCAGTTTGGCATTGGAGAGCTCCAACAGTATGGCACACAGTCCTACACACCATCCCTGGCAGTTCATCATGGGTGATAAAATCACCCCCTCTACTACTGTTCCAGGAAGGAACCAAAGACCTATCCTCCAAGGCAGTACTACCTGAGGGGCCATATAGTGCAGGCGTAGCAGAGGGGTGCTATGAAATTTTGTACCAGACGTGCTCAGCAGCAGTGTTGTAGCCAGTGGAGTGGGGAGCAGGTGGATCCTGTGGGTCAGTTCTACCCCACTGTACTATGGGAAAAAAGAAATAAATAAAAATAAATAAATCAAGAGAAAAATGGTTCAGGTGAGAGAAAAAAAGGGGAGAACATTAGTAACTTCATATATGACATACAAAACACTGAGACAATTATTTGACTTTATTCTGTTACCTTTACTTTTAACACTACAAACTCCTAGCAAGTTTCTTCCTTACTTTTAAGACTACCCAGTTTATAATACAGGCACGCTATAGTACAAATTGTAACCACTGATCCTTCATGTGTGCATATATTGCACATATGTGTGTTCCAGTTATACTAATTACAATTTACAGAAAGTCATCTGTGCTACTGGTATAGAGGTATGAAGTTGCATTCCAATAATGATGAAAACTTAACAGCATTGTAAACTTGGGAAGTGCATGTTTTGAACCCACAACTGATGACTACACTAAAATACTGTGCTGTTCTTTTCTCCAACAGACTACTGCATGCGCACTTTCCTTTTACAGTTTACAGATGCATGCTCACTGTAATATGAGAATATGGCACCATTGCTTTGTGCTACAGACCAAGGCATGCATAGTTTATTTTACAGTTGAGATATGCATGCTCAGTTTGATACAACTCTATTAAATACCAGCTAAGCAGTCCTTAACATTTAATACTACAAAATTACTATACAAATTATTATTATTATCAAAATGCTATTTAGACAGTACTGTTCTGATTCATACATACTACATGCAGCTTGCATCATTACTAGACATAGCATGGGACTGAACATTCAAGTCTCTTTCCTCAGCAGCTGTGGAAAAAACAGAACAGAACACCATTATGAAAACCAGTCTTGACTATATTCAACTTTTAACTCTTACAATTACTCACTGAAATTGATACTTACACATCTGCGGGGTATCTGCTGCCCGACATTCCCTGATTAAAAGGTTTAGAGTATCCCTCTTCCTCTTCTGGAGGTCATCAAAATGTTGATCCGCATTGCTCACCTGTGTGGGGGATACCTGTTGCACTGTTTAAGGTCCTGGCAACACTTTTCCAGGCTTCAGATTTATATTCTGAGCCTGAATGGTCCTGCTGCAGCAACTTGGACCCATGCTCCTTAACTAGGAGTCCAACAAAAATCTTAGACAACTGGATATATCAATGCATCACCCTCTCCAGCAACTCCAGACATGCCTGCCATAGTTCAAGCTCAATGTCTAGTGGGCATTTTCCACCGATTGCATTTTATATGCTGTTGTTTCCTGCCTATTGCATGTCTGTCACTTAATGAGAGTGCTCACATTTTGGTTTTGCAACATTTGAAAATGTTGTGCATCACTTACCATTGCTCAAACATGATAGGCGAGGGTGCGCACTGGCGGGCACCATGTTTGCTCGATACTAAGAGATGCGCAACAGTGTCTGACAATGCAATTTCTAGCTTGTTAGGTATATAGGCGCTTGTGTAAATGAGCTAGTCAAATGTGCCATATATATGGTTCTCCTACACTTGCAGCTATTACAAGAAAGTTGAAAAAACAGTTGTGTATGTTGCACTTAATCGCTATAATTTGCAATTTCACAAGAGTAAAACAAAATTTATACACCCTGTATAAACCCCCCTGACCATCTGCACTCCACACCTACACATAACACCTATTGACATGATATTAGTGAGATGATATCTCCTTTCTTAATAGTTATTGTAAGGTTCTCACTTTAATTGCAGTGCAACGTCCCTTACCGTGGTTGGGCGAGGCACAATATTATTAATTGAATGCATCCGGTTCATATGTGTGGCTGTCTGGGTCCTGTCTACAACCTGGGTGGTCCATTTCTCCAGTCTATGTGCTGCTGTGCTTCACAAAAACCAGGTGATCACAGCTAAACATGTTTATGCCAAGTGGAGTATAACGCAAATACTGGCAAAAAAAAAAAAAGAAAAAAAGAAAAAACAAGAAATGAAAATACAAAAGGCAAACTGTCCACAGTTTTGCAGAATGTCAAGATATTTGCATCATATTTTTGGTCTGTTCCTTATAAAATGTGTGGTTTATTGTGAAATCACTAAAGATTGCAGTCAATATATACTGACATCCATTTCTGTTACATACTTCATATCCTTCAGAAAATGCATGCTTGCCCTTTGTCCCTTCATTAGTTTAGTATTTGACCATATTACTGGCACTAAAAGGTTGTGTGTAACAACCCACATTCAGTATACAGGTTTTGTGGCTAATAACACCGAGGTGAGCCACAAAACCTTGTTTACACACACCGCACCTCATTTATATTCATGGCATGATGCTGCATGATAAACAGTATCATGTGTGCGAATACACTCTGTGTAGGCCCTGCACAGAACCTATATGGAGTTTACTGCATCCTGGGGTGTAAGTTTTAGGTAAAAAAGTGTGTTGGCACTTTGATTTTGTAGACTATGACAGCATTATTTCCATGGATTCAGTACCACTACCGTATTGTAGTGACAATTTGTATTCGCAGTATTTTAGAGATAATTTGATCATATTAACATATATTTTATATAAATATACACCACTTTAGCAATATATTGTTGCATTACAACTGATCTTGGTAATCTACCAGTCAACTGTTTTGTAATAATTCATGAATGATTTCATAAATATATACAACCCCATAATGCCAGATAAATTTTAGATCAGTTGGGTTGGCTGAGAATTCACATTATTCTCAATATCTGAGTTACTCTCATATACACTGTTCAGGTTTTGAGTAGATGGTGACATATCCATATTTGACTGCATATCTGATGAATTATTATTTTATTACCTATGTCAGACAGCCTTGGGGTGAAAATTTTGTTGACATGTGCAAATGAGACCAAGTGAAATAAGTTCTGGCAGAAGTCTAAAAATAAATGCATGCATACCTATAAAATTATCAGCATGTGTAATTTGGAATTGCCTGCATTTGTATAATAGATATAAATTAATGGGTTTTATAACAGCTTAGCTCTGAAGACAGGAAAATACATGAACAAGCTTACTCTGATGCAAAGATCTGCAAATAACATATTTATTAAAACATAAATGTTAAAATTCCTTCTCTGAAGTGACCACAGAACACCTAGTGTTATATTCAATACTGATTTTGATGTATATTTTGAAATTTGGTCACAATAACTACCTGTAAAATGAAGCATTCACTATGAGGCGTTCAGTACAAAGTAAAAAGTTAATGTTAGTGGATAATTCAGACCTCAACTAGTCAGTACCACAGAATGCTGATATAAGAGAGGCCTTAAAGTATAGAATGTTAATATATGCCTGTGTCTGTTATTTTGTTCTGGAGTCTTCCACAAACAGTAAGTAGTTTGGCAGAATTACAGTAAAGCAAATGTTCACTGAAATGAACAAAGTTTTATCTTAATGGTATATGAAATTATAGCTCCTGAAGTCATGAGTGTTTTATTCTTGTAGACTAGACATTCTAATTTTTAGATTTTAGCTCAATAGCCCTTATCACCCCCCTCAAAATCTTACAGGAAATGAAGTGGTTCCTCCTCCAACACGGGAACTAATATGAAGGCACCTTTCATTTGGATTGCATTTTCCTCTAATGACAAAAGGTTAATCTGATCTAGAAGCAATATTTAAAAGCAGGAATTGCCATGAAGTACATTACGCTGTAATTATTGCAGTAGACATGAAGAACCTGAATGTTCTCCTTAACAAGGAATGTTTTATTAGAAACATGTTAAAAGTTGTTAAGGTAAACCCACTAAACACAAAGTATGTTTTTAGGGGTGACCTGGGAGAAATGTCTGATAAATTGTCTTGTTTACAGTCCTACTGCAGGCAAATGAAAGCTGCAGAATCCAATGCAGCAGTACTGCTAAATTTATCAATTCTTACCCAGGGAATCATAGGTTCATAGGTTCATACTAGGCTATCTGCCCTAGGCATTTATAAGCCTAGCCAGAGTGTGTTTGGCTTTCGCCACCCATTTTAAATTAATTTTGCTATGCCCTTTTTCGAGGTTAGTATACTGTGCCTCTGTCTAACAGTGACACAGAAGTGATACCCGGGGTAAACCTACGATCCCCCATCCACTCATCAAGATTCCTCTTGAAGAGAGTCAATGAGGGACTCTGCCTAACCTGGACTGGGATTTTATTCCAAAGTGAAGGGAGCCTCTGGGTTATGAATCTGTCCCTCCAGCATGTCCTATTTATTTCAGAGCTGAGGTTCAAATCTCTCAAGCGCGTAGCTCGATGGGATTTGGATTTTCTGAGGTGCAGCATGTCCATTAATTCCAGGTTGGACATGGCTTTATACGTCAGGCACAGATCGCCTCTGAGCAGGCGGTATGCCACTGAATAGAGCTGGAGTTTCTTTATCCGGGCAGCATAACATGAACCTAACATGAACCGTATGGCTCATGCTAAAATGGTCCTAGTTCCACTGGTTCCACAACACATGCTAATTTGCGACTGAGAGACATGTTAGCTGTAATAAAGTATGACGTAATTTTCAGCTAAACTGCATCTCTCTGAATTGCATTTAGTACTACAGTGTGCATATTGTTGCTGCTGCAGGATGTAGTAGCAAACTACACACACACACACACACACAAACACACACACTACAGTCCCCGTATCTGCCCCTGACCTAGCTGCCTTCCTGCATTTACCCCATCCCTGATGGCTATACTGATGCTGGTGCCATTAAGGCAATGAAGCTCTAAATGTAGCCCTAGTGTCTTGTGTCCTGCTTTTGACTAAACTTTTTTTATAGTCAGTTTGCATTCTACTGAGCTCCCTTTGATACATTGACACATTCCTAATTTGCACATGTTCAGCAACTGCTTCCAAACAAGATTCAAGAAGTGCATTTTGTAATCCTAAATATAAACCCAGCCAGTTCTATTTCAGGAGGGTACTTCTACGCTTTTCTCTGTAGTTCGTGTAATATAGTGCACAATACTTAAGCTAAGATGTTATATCCTTACAGCCACTGTTCAAGACCTGCTGATTTGTACATGTGCAGTAGTGCTGTAAATATATGAGAATCCGGGTCTGCTAATGGCCTAATATGAATATCTGTGAGTAAGCTTATTTTCTACCAAGGGTGATTGACATAATGGTTAAGGTGTTTACCTTAGAGACACAAAGTGCAGGTTTTGATTCTCATGTGGGGTAACTGGTTAGACTTAAAATGGCCCACAAGAGCAGTTAGCCCAGTACTATGAGTATCTGTTTAAATCACAGTGTGAATTTATCTGCGATTTGCTTCCAATGGCACATAAATGTTTCTGACATCCAAAAACTACTAAAGATGGTGTTAATACAGTGAGAAACATACAAAATCATGATAATTTATTCACTGATTCTACACTAGTAATCTTTATTGAAATAATTCCTATTCTGATGTGAAAAAGGTATTGTTATCAAAGGATTTTCCTATGTTACCATTTAATTAATGATTGTTGTATATTTTAATTTTCTGGCATGTCAGTGATATATGTTGTAAATGTAGTGGATACACTTTCACCATGGTACTACAAAAGCCCTTTCACAATGACATAAAAGTATTGCCAGCCAGTATGACAAGTGAAAATAAAAACTAATCTGAAAGAGCCTCTGTAATAGCCAAACCTCTGCTCATGTTAACACCTTGCATTTATTACTGACCTCCTATTATTTCATTTTTTTCATTCTTAATATATTCTACAGTCACAACCCCCATACACACACAGATCCCATGTTACATCTCACATGATTGGCTTACACCTCCTTCCTGTTGTCTGCACTTCCATCCAGACAGGCTTGACATTCCAAAATAGATCAGTCTTTTCTGTGAATCAAGTAACTGATGCATACTATAGCTTCTTTCTCTATTCATGAATTTGGTAATACATTTTGAGTTTTGACTCATTAGTATTTATTTTTCTGCTTAAGCCGTTGCATAATGTATAGATTTTTTTTTATTAAAAGAAGCATAAAAAAAACTGCCACACAATCATTCTGTCTCCACCAAAGTGCCATTCATAGTTTCTTGAAAAGTCATATCAAGCTGAGCCTTGACTCCGTTTAGATATTTCATGAATATATTATGATACAAATTACTGGTCTTATGTACTTTTGTGATGGAGGTGTTGGCAGTACAAGTAAGCGGCATGCTGTAGGGAATATCCAGGAGAGGGAGAGGTAAGGCTAAGTTTTCACATTTGCAGGCAATTGCATATTGATTAATCAGAATGAGATTGTTAGGGAGAAGCTGCAATAAGTGATACTCATATTTAAATCATTTAGGTAATGTTCAGCTTTGAAACCTGAAGTGTAACGTCAGCAATTCACCTTACATGGAAGATCCTTCCTCCAGATCTGTTTTGTCATCCATACTATGCATGCCCTCCTCTCTTAGGTACCTGGATTTTGTACTCATCTGGCCAGCAGAATTAAAGGAATCAGCTTGTATTATATGTCACATCCCAGAACAGAGTGCCCAGCATCCTCTCCCTAACCATTTAATAATAAAGACACTCAGCTAGTCCATTTCTTAGTTTGCAGTTTCTTTGTATATCTATCTATCTATCTATCCATTTATATATCTATCTATCTATCTATCTATCTATCTATCTATCTATCTATCTATCTATCTATCTGTCTGTCTATCTATCTGTCTGTTTATCCATTTATCTGTCTTTCTATCTATCTTGCTATCTGTGTATCTACCTATCTTCTTCCATTGTTAAGTGGATAAATAGAATTATGTGAGAAACATTAATAGATGTGACCCAAGCCTGAGGAATAAATATTATTTATTTATTTTTAATTTTATTTGACATTTGTTTACTGGGAAAGTCCGACTGGAATAATATCTAATTTTCACTGGAGGCCTGGGAAGAAAAAGTTCACATTGACATAATATGGTTACAGTTACATATAGTTATTATAAAGCCTAATATATAAGAATGACATTGTTACAAAGTAAAAATTCAGATTCAGCTCATACAATGTGAAGCTATACATACATAGTGCAAATATCTGAAAAAGAACATTGTCAATACATAAAGTATTCACAAGTTGCAGTTCATAGAGAAGACATTAAACATACTGAGTACTGTCGTTGGAAAAGAGATGACTTGATAATATAGCCTAGGTAAAAAAAAAATATATGATTTTTGTTTAAGGAAATAGATTTTACTAATTCCTCCTGTCTGAACATAGTCAAAGTATGTTAATGGTAGAAGGATGGAGGGACTAGTTCAGCCTGGGGTAGTGCAGGACCAGACACAGGTTTTATTTAGGTAGTCTTTTAGTAGTTGTTTGAAGTTGGAGAAGTTAGAGGTAGATCTAACTTGCGAAGGGATAGAATTCCAGTTTTTAATGACAGGGTATGAATAGCTATTTTGGCCACAGTATTTGTGGGGTTCATATATGCTGAGAAAATGGTGTTCATTACAATGAAGTGATCTATTAGAATGATAGGAAGGGAAAATAGGAATAAAAGCAATGCAATCATCAGCTTTGTGATTAACGTTGTGTCTGGAGGCAGTCTGAGACAATTCAAAATCTTCAAGACAATAGAGTAGTGGCTATGGTATTGTTTGTTGCTATCAGATTTTGCAACTTATTATAGCCTACCTTCAGCTTATTAAATTTCAGTTTTGTTTAATGAAAAGATTTTGAAATTCACTTTATCAGGCATGTTTGATTTGAGGAAAAATAGCATTGATTTTGTTCTTTTTGGGGGTTGCATAGTAGCTGGAGATTAATGAGCCATTCCTCAATGGAGGGAAACATTTCTTGCATGATATGGAGCAGCTGAAGTAAGTTATTAGATGCACATATAAACATAGAATCAACAACATATTGTATAAAAAAGCTAGACTTATGGAGGTATACAGATCACTAATAAGGATATTAAAGAGGAGGAGATCAAGAATACAGCCTTGGAAGGACACTAATGGAGACAGGTATGGTGAGCTAGACTATTCTGCCATTTTACAGACTGGACCCTGTCAGTTAAATAGCTATTGAACCACATTAATGAAGAAGGGGATAGTCTAAGTTGAGACAGTTTATACATGAGTTTAGAGTGAGAAACTGTACTGAAAGCTTTTAACAGGTCAAGGAATAAGAAGGAAACAAGTTTGCTCGAGTCCCTGTATTTCTTTATGATGCTAGTGAATGATACGAAAGCAGTAGTTGCACTGTGTGTTGGGTGGAAGCCATTTTGGGTGGATGTTAAGAGATGTTCTTGAAGAAGATAATGGAGGCGTTGCTTATCAATACATTTTTTGAGAAAGGTGATAACACTACCATAGACTGAAAGTTAGAGACATCAGACAACATTTAAGAAAAGGGATAATATAGGATTTTTTTCCATTGTCTGGGTACATAGGATTGACATTTTGATCTGTTGATAAGAATACCGACTGGATGTGACTGAAGCAGATTATTTACATAACTAGCACATGTTGAAGCCAGTTTCAGGAAACAGACATTATTTGCACTAACAATTATAACAGAGATAAAAGAAAATCTTACTTATGATGAAAACATAAAGGTATAGCTGTATATACAAAACTCTAGAAACATGACAACTAATTAAGTACAGGTTAATATCTATATGTATGCTGGAGAATATGATATATTATTAACTATGGCCTACAATTAAATAGAAAATGGTAGCGGAATTTCTTAATAGAAGAGATAGCTGTTATTTAAGGTGAATGTGCATTCATATTCCTCTCTCAGATGTTCTTTGAATCCAGGGCAATTTTAAAAAAAGACTTCTCTTTTATTGAGAGTTTGAAGGATGGTCAAAGGAGTAAGGGTGATTCTTGACTGGCTTGTCTCGGTAAATGTGACAAGATTTAACAAGAAATTAAATAGCAGGGGGTTGACAATGTCTGCAGTGAAGAAACTTGTATTTTAGATAGTTAAAGAGAAGTGAGGTCCTTGCTGTCAGAGGAAACCATTTTGGCTTCTAGAGTGATATATTCTGTTGGCCATCTGCAAAGATGGAGAAGAATGTAGTGGCCATCCTGGTAAACAGTATTGTACTTTTACATCCGAGATACTGATTCCAAGGGCACTTCTGGCATTGTTAGTAAGTCAGTGAACCTTCAACTGTTTTAAGGTCTGAATAACTACATGCCTGGTGTGCAGATTGAATGAAGGGTGCTGTTTTATTAGCAATTGTGGGTATTTTCTTGAATGACTTTAAAACTGGGTCTTGGGGAATTGGGATAGTAATGGATACACAGGAGTATATAATTAGTGAGGTCTCAAGTGATACCACTGCAGTGAATGCAAAGTTTCTTTTCAAGTAACCAGCTGAAGTCAGGATACATATGTCTTGCAAATCTTTCGGTAAGGTATTGGATCAATATGCCTGTGTATGGAATACGACTGAGTAGGGAAATGTCATTCCCAAGACTATTGATAAATTGGTAGAATTATAAGGGGGCTTAAATAAAAACTCTGAGGACTCTTGCTTTGAATGAGGTGAGGTTTGATTTCTTATAACCATTCAAGACTCTGAATGTTAAGGTTTGAAGAACATCATTAATGGTTCCTTCAGCAAAGCCAGCATTTTCATACTGTGTAGTAAATGTGAGTTTAGTGATTGACTGTTTTGAATGTGCATTTGAGATCTCGGTATCTTGCTCTAATAAGCATCACTATTTTCCCATAGCTTCACAGATATGATATAACCATGCAGTTAGCTAGAATTTTATTCTGACCTGGTCTAAAGACATGCTAGTTACCAGCATCATATCCTGTTATATTGTCAAAGAGCTGAACATATAGTGGTTGTTCTGTAATGTTTGAAGGGAAAATACTGGAAATGGGTCTGTAGTCTAATGTTGCTTTGGATGAGATGTTTTTTTTTTCTACTAGGCTTATGATTGGATATTTCCATCTATATGGAAAGATTCCTTTGGCAAATTCAAGGTTACACTCAGTCCCCCGGGTCCTGCATGGAAGCGGCAGTTTAGGAGGAGGATGGCAGCGTGCCATGCATATTAATGAAGGTGCACTGCCTGACCTCCTAATCCAACATGGAGCATGGACAATTGCAGGGGGCGTGTCTGAGAGCAGAGCTCAAAGAATAAACATGTCCCTGAAAGTAGAACAGCAGAAATTGTAAATAAATGAGCAAGACCACTCATAGGTGTCCACATATCCCCAGCAACATTCCCCATGTGTTCAACAACAACAGTACATATAAATAAAATGAAGACACCCTTATATTTATTTATTTTTTTAAAACCTGAGTACAGCTAACCGTGGGTGCGTGGGTTTGCCCAACGCTTAGCTATGGTTAAAGCAGCTGAAAAGGCTGAAGAGGATAACAAGGAATATATATACAAATGAAGCAGCACAGCAATAGTGTAGTGGTTAGATCATCCCCCTAATGAACAGCCATTCCTGGTTCGAGTACCACTGCAGCACATATCATTTTCCATGTGAAATCTGTATATGAACAAATTTTTACATCTTTTTGCTGTATAACCTATATAATAACATTTAAATGTGAACTGGAGTACTGCATTAAATGCACATGTGAAGTGTCAGTGTCATAATGAATAAGGCACTAGTAAGCAGGTTTAAGCACAAATAAGCAGTAGTAAGCACATATAAGCACTAGTAAGCGTGTTTAAGTGCATTTGCACGGGGGTAAGCATTGCCTACTCAGATTAAGCAATGTAGAAGCTAACTGAGTGTAAGAAATTGTAACAGAAGGTTAGCAGTGCTTACCATCATGCAAACCCATGAAAACCCACGTACAAGTGCTTTAAAATGCCTTAATCACTCTCTTTCCAATGGCCCATGTTCTGCTCAGCAAGAAAATAAACTGCCTCTGCAAGGCTCAAACTCAAGACCCTGTACACTATAGTTACAGTAACTAACCACTAAGTCATCATAGCAATAGATATGAATGAGGTATCAACAAACTAATCCTTACCACAGGAAAATCAAACCAAACATGTGAACTGAATGTATATACAGTGTGAAGTGGTATAACCTGCTACATAACATAAATATGTGAACTGGAGTACTGCAGTAAGCATAGATTTGAGCTGTCATTGTAATAAAGTGTAGAAGTCCCCAGGTCCCCATACAGTGTATGTACACATGAATCACGGATACCAGACACATATATAACCTGTAATTTATAACAAAATCACTGCCAAAAGGCAAATATAGTGCTAGTTAACTATTAAGCAATGCCAACCGCAGCACAGCTCAACTTAGTAAGTGTAAACAATGTGTGGGAAAGTCAATTCAATCTGCCCAGTGGTATACCTCATTAAACAATGCCAACCTTTGGTAAGCAGGTTTGCCCATAGCTTAGCCTTTTCAAACCAGCCAATCACAGAAAAGTGCGGGAAATCTGCCCTTCTTAATCCCAAGAGGTGAGAATACAGCTCATAACTTGTTGTAGCTTCCCCTTGCAGACACTATGGCAGTAAGGGGAGAAGGTATGGCAGTAAGGGGAGAAGGAGTCTGCTTCCGGGTGCAGGGCTGGTGCATCCAGGAATCCAAGGTCATGGCTGGACTCCTAGTTAAAGACCATACACAGAGACTGCTGAAGGACCAGTACTACGGCTCCCAATATAAGACAGAGGCCTGGGACCATCTTGCCCGCGACCTTACCAGTGCCACTGGCATACTCCGAACTGGTGAGCAGGTCAGACACTACTATGCCAACCTGAAGCAGTGGAAGGGGGACCTCTTGTAGTACTGGCTCCAAGAGGCTAGAGCATCAGGGGATGTCCCAGTTGTGTGTATCACTCCACTACCTGTTTAATAATGGCCAGCTCAGGTATATGGATAGGTATGGGTAAATATTCCTCTTATGTCCCCCACAGCTGCAATGGAGTGGGCTGTGAACCAGGAGACCCACATCTGCTGCCTGGCGCTGTTGCTACACAAGGTAGGTCAGTAATACTCATGCTTTTACTGTCATAAGAAATAATAATAAAAGTAGTAGTAAAGTAATTGCTAGAATAATATCTGTATTGTTCAAGGCAAGTACTGCATACACTAGAGAATATGGCAGGATGAGTCTCATATTGTTAGTATGGCAATAAAAGTGTAATACCCTGACAAAGCAGGTCTAACTGCTGGACTGTATGTGTATATTCTGGTATCATATGGTAATGTAGCTTTGCAATCATGTAATACTACTGTAGTATTAAGCACTGTTACCCACACCATGCACCATAATGAGAATGTGTAGGAATGCCTGAATATGACAGGTGTAATCCCCACAGGTCATTTAGTACAACTGAGAGACACATAGTAAACAGGGGAAATGCAGACAACCAAACCCATATAACACATGCAACTGAGATGTGAATTGTTGTTTTATTAGCACAGACAGCCACGGCTTGAATCTGTCATACTGCATTCAGAAATATACAGAAATATACAGCATGACTGTACAGATATGTCCAGACTGTCTATTAAAGAGGCCCATATCTAATGCCTATCAACATGTCCCCCTGGGAAATCAGTGGGATGATCTCAGATGTATAGGCAGCAAGCAGGAAATACAACTGATTGACACACATTTATGACAACAAACCTGGCACACTAGCAACTCCCCAATACCTTATGTGACTAAGAAACCAGGTATGTCCCATTCACACCTCAACCTGTTAAGCTGTGTTCAGAGTGTGTGCAGTAACAGAGTGAGATGTATGTGCATAATACTAATGTGTAATCTGGAACCTTGTGTGGCAACAGTCAGGTAGTGCTAACAAGCATTGCTCCCACAGGTATGTTGGATACAAACAGTGTGCTGTGAAATACAGACTAATATAACCTGTACTGGTACCGTCCACCCTGGTATTGTAGGAGATTGTGAGTGTTGCAGTTTCTCTGAATAAGAAAGTATCAGTGGTCACACTATACTACATAATATAATGGTGTAGGAAAGCATGTACATGTGTGTGTCAGGTCACTAAAAGTGGAAGACGGCAATAGTCTAGATATGTCCAGGCATACCAGCATGTGATCAATACATGGCCAGAGTCTGTGCAGAAAGAGTTGGATAGGATAGTGCAAAACATCAACCTGGAATCCCACCGTATGTGTACAGTCAGTGTTAACAAACATTTCCACCACAGGTAAACCAGGTAAGAGGTCTATACTGCAGGTAAAACCGGCTCATGTTGACAGCCATATCAGTCTCCAATATAGGTCTATAGGATGGTGTAGTAACACTTGTAAGGTAGAGATAACAGCACTGACTAGGAAAGTAATATGGAGTATAGGAATATACTACTTGTTAACTGACAACTTTCTCTCCACCCACCTTATCTTCAGCAATAATCAACATACCCACCCCAACTGGTATGTCCTGACTCTGATACTGGCCAGTCATTTGATAAATATTCTAATGGTTCCCATGCATGTGCCATATTGAATTATTCCAACATTGTTGGCACAGTGCCATCAATGTACCTGCATGCTATTCATATTACCTATGGTCCCATATATGCATGTGTTCTGTTTGCTATGCAACTGTTCTGTATCTGGTGTATGGGTTAATGGGAATATCTATGCATGCTGTTATACCTATCCCTGGAATGTGTTGACTATAACTAACCCATATATGATGTTGAAATCTAAGCACTATAGCACGCTTGGGAAGGCCGGTCCCAGCAGACCCACCTGTCCCACCTCAGCTTGCCAAGGTACCAGGCATCAGCATTTCTGGGGCCAAACCCTGCACCTCCCTGTCCGTTGGTTCTGCACCACCTTTGGGTGGAACAGCCTCAGGGGATGGGACTCACCTCCCTGGGTGTGGGCACGGACAGGCATCTATCACCTGTGGCCAGGTGGGGTTCATGGTGCGTAGAGCAATCAACGACCAGGTCGGTGATCTTCGATGCCAGCTTGAGGGCCACATGTCACAATTAGAGAGTCAGACTGGCTCTGCGGCTCAGCCCCCAGCATAGCCACCTTTGGGGCTGTGAAGGTGCAGTGGTGACTGCCCATGGGTGGGACCTCAGTTTCACTGTTACCACTAGGGGGCTTGTGGGCTTCCGATATCCCAACATCCTTGCCCATCAAGGTGTTTGCCGCCCCTGTATGTGTCTTGTGTGTCTTGCCTGTTAACTTACCCAACCTACCTTCCAAATATACATAGTACCCCTCCCCAACATCCCACTCCCACCTGAAAAAGAAAGGCAATCTGTTCCCACAAAAAAATCTTGCCCCATACATAGCTGTTAATTTCGGACATGTGTCCACTGGACAAAAGTAATCTGGTCTAATTGGCATCACAATAAATTATTGTTGTCCTCACCCCTCCCCCAGGGGTTTGAGTGTCCAAATCTACCTCCAAATACAGTGTATATGCACAGCTGTTGCTGTAGAAGAAATGGGCAGGTATGGACCTTCCCTACAACCTTCCTGCACATCACTAGCTATTTTCCCTACTGTCTTTCCCTCTTTGTGCCCCTTTCTTCACCACTTTCCTATCAACCCCTTTTTCTTTTCTTTTAAGCGGGAGTAAGCACGTTTAATTAGCAGTGAGTGGGATTAAGCCTGTTTGCACGGATGTATGCAATGCCTACACAGGTTAAGCAATTCAGGAGCTAACTGAGTATAAGAAATAGTAACCGTAACTTACCGTCATGCAAACCCGCTTACAACTGCTCATAAGTGTCTTAATCACACTGTATCCAATGGCCCTTGTTCTGCCTAGCAACAAAACAAGCAGCCTCTGCTAGGATCAAACCCAGAACACCATAGCCCAAAGTGATTTACCACTAAGCCATCTCAGATATACATATCCTTGATTTATTCACAAACATATCATCCAGCCCAGTCATTCAAAAGTACAGAGAATCTATTCCAACATGTAGCTGTATGTGTGTGAGTAAATATGTTAATGTCTAAACAGGTACAACATATTGATATATGTATGTGTATATATATATATATATATATATATATATATATATATATATATATATATATATACGAACATATAAACATGCAAATGCCTACATCTATGGATATATATATATATCCACATCTACATGTCTAAATATATACAGCAGGTTATATATATATATATGCATATATGGGCATACATCTGTAGATAACAATGGGGAAATAACAAAACATATATGTCCTCATGCAACGTTAATGGGGTTGAGAAGCCCCACACATTATATGTCTGGTACGAATAGGTATACCCCCCCAGCCAAGCATGACCCCCCCTGTAATAAAGTACCAAGTGTTGCAGATCCCATAACCAGGACCAGACATGACATGGCCATCCCTAGGATACATATACACAGACACATATATGCAGATACAGGTGTATATATATATATATATATATATATATATATATATATATATATATATATATATATATATATATATATATATCTATATATATTTATACACATATATATAGATATATATGTAACTACACATACACACACAGAGATTTGTACAGTAATATACATATGTAGCATGTGCACACAATATGGAGCAGCCAGTATTCCTACAGTCACCACCTTACTAACTGGAGACTGTATGAGCCACCCATACGAATGACTTTCATAGCCTGCAACTTATACCCACAGAGATATCAAAGTGTATAACACCACGCACAGGTGTGCATAAATGAATGTGAAAGCTTTGTTGGTGTACTATGACAGTTGTATATGCCATGTCATATAGCTGTTTAGACACTGACATCCATATGAACAGTGTAATGCAACTGTGAAACAACTATATTTAGACAGTAGTCTGGAAAGGTTGACATATGTTGCTGTCCAGGCCGAGGCCTTCAAGTAGTACATTAGTAATGACAGACTGGGCCACAGCATATCAGACAATTAACAGTATGTAATGCAGATGTATAGGTCAGCAGCCTCCATCTACACTCTGTACACAATCCCTAGGGGGTACAGACCCCAGCTGACACAATGGGATGTATCTGTTACCTAACAAGGCATACCTGACACCATCACAATAACACTGACAAACAGAACATCCCGTATGACAGGACGCAGTAGGCCTGCATTTACCCAAGGTGGATTGTATGGTAAAATACATCCAGATACCTTAAGGCAGCTTATCCCAGATATCCACAGATGTTGTAACAGCCTAGGTTAGTCACAGTGCACCCCCATACACTCACTAATACTGGGCCATATACCACTGTTACATACACTGGCCTCTGTAGTGCATTAGGGCACACATGTATTGTGTAGGTGAAGCCACACATATATGCACCCCCCCAGTATGCATGGGGGACATAACAGCAGTGAAGTGATAGCAGAAATGACAGCACGACATACACACAGCCTACTACATGACAACCCCTGACAGCATGTCATATTTGCAAAGCCTGGTATGTAGGTGGAGGGGAGGACAGAGGCTAGAACCCAGGCACATATGTATAAAACTGTTCTCATACAGAAAGCAAGATATGTATATGTGCATATATCTATAAGGACATATGTATACTTATAGATACATATATGTTCACCATATGTCCTGCACATGGAGTGGAGCCTTACCTCAGCCCCAATAGTCCCAACCTCTCAGTGCAAGGGGATGTCACGTATGTAGTGCAGGTATATTTGTAGAGTATTGCTACTGTAATAGGGATTGTCTTCACAGATATGGGTGTGTGTGGGAGGCCACATCTCCTGTTAACATGTGCGCCACTGGCTACTTACAGACATCCTAAGGTCATCTTAGTACAGTACCACTGCTAGCACAGTAACTCCCCCGTGGACAACAGCTGCGATAAGGCCAATAAATGTGGACCGTCTGACACACTCGGGTCAGTCCAGGGGTATACACAGAACCCCTTCATGCAAGACATGTGGACCAGGCCTGTCAATGTGGATGTTAACAGCCATGTAGATGGGTATAACACTTGCACACTGGTATACATTTGCCCCTGTAGGTTATGCATTCAAGCACCCCTGTCTGCCCTGACACATAATAACCGCTGGTATAGAGGTGCCATGGCCACATACTATCCACTAGTTACTGACATACATCTGAACAGCATCCCACTGCTTTGTTTGACATACATGACTGTTATGGTGGCCAGGCAGCCCAACATCTGGCAAGTATCTGGATATGACATCTCACTGGATAAGTACAGTAAGCTGCTAGGCATGTAACAAAACACAGTGCAGGCTACAGGCAGACTGACTCAACACTGGGCTACATCTCCTATGTGGGAATACACATGTACCTGCATAGACAGCAGGCTCTACAGGCATGTCGCATCACAGAGTAAGACACCTATGTGAAAGTGCATAACCACAACCAATGTGAACACAGCCACAGCCACATATGTTAAGCTAGTGTACTATTACAGTGTATGGACTATCTGATGTACACCATCCTCATATAAGCCACTCACACAACAACCCTACAGATACTGGGTCACTACACAGTGTGGGCCGATGGCTGTCTGTGGTTTGGGACATGTGTGTGTTCACCCCTACAAACATGTAAGCTGATAGAGTGACATACAGTGGAGTAGCATGTAACATCAGATAGAACAGGACCAAGAGCTATGACATCTACCACAGTCTCTACACAGGCCAAGGTACATATGCATTATATAGACACTGTCGACAATTACCAGACTTACACATACCTCAGTACTGTACACACAACCACAGAATGTCCAGGCTATGTCCTCAAATATAACCCCTACTATACATAACATGTGTAGCAGTCTGATATCTCACTGGCTTGTTATCAGATATGCTGTCAATGAATATGGTGTACAGAACATATGCACCGACTACTGCATGACATATGTACAAAGGTTGACAGGGTTGTGGCTGGAGGCACAAACACAGGGCCAATATTGACATGTCACTGTGATAACTTCATACATTTCCTGTCGTAACAGGGTTTGATGCAACATATGTCCTATGAGGGATATGATGTCAGTAACTCTCCCTGCTGTCACCATCTACTGACTGCAATCCTCACACTACCTTCTGCAGTTGAGAGATAGGTGCTCTATGGGTAACACAAGGAACACAAGGCACCACACACTGCCCAGTCTGCAGATGACCCTACAGATGGGGATTCCTCATAAGCATAGCACTGACATGACAAGTATTAAAACATGTAGGACAGACATATCCACATACACCCTGTTAAACCAGTATTACCCCATCTGCAGTATAGCAGCACTTACAGTCTGTGGTCAGGACAGGCACATCCCCCTCCTATGTGTTGGCCTGTTTCCACAGTGTATGTTGTCAGAGGTAAGTCCCCAAGCCATCTGTGATGCTGTTTTCCAAACAACAGATCTAGTTCCTGTTCACAGTGAATGAAAAGGCCCAACACCAACATGATGTTTCTAGATATGGGAGTGTGTTTCTATGCAATTGGCTATTGGAATGTTACCACAGCTGTTCCACATGCAATCAGCTAGAGGAGAGCTGTAATCCATGCAGAGGCCATCAGCTGATCATGAGCATCACTGACAATACACACGCCGCTGCCTAAGCAAAGCAGGTGTAAGTCACCACATCCACCAGAGAGGGAGTGAGAGTGGCAGACAGAGGCAAAGATAAGTCAGGGTGGGTTGGGAGAGTAAAAGGTAGTATATTTCTGTCACACACCTACCAGTCCAGGGTATCGAACCCGTGACTGACTATGCACTGATGTCACATCTGTTATCCCTGCATGGTGGATATTGTAATTTATGCTAAGGGCTCCATATAAGAAATTTTAAAAACACACTCAGCATTGATGGTGTCACACATACTCATAATCACCTCCACACAGAACACGAATGACAAGCATCAACACATTAAGACACACACCTGGGATTAGAACCCCTACCTAACTAGGTATTACACTACAGCAATATAACTGCGGTGGTGGTCCTGCGGTAGCGTTGTCACCTCACAGTAAGACGTTGTCCCGTTCGATTCTCAGGTAGAGCATCTTCTGTATGGAGACATGCGTGAATGGGCGTACAAACCCCTACCTAACTAGGTATTACACTACAGCAATATAACTGCGGTGGTGGTGCTGTGGTAGCATTGTCACCTCACAGTAAGACATTGTCCCATTCAATTCTCAGGTAGAGCATCTTCTGTGTGGAGACATGCGTGAATGAGCATACCTTCGTTGAAGGTTGTGCATCAGGGCCGGCAACTCGGCACATAAAAATTTACTGCTAATCATTAGTGGACTGGAGTTCCGCTGTGGTGACCCCTAACCGGGAAAAGCCGAAAGAAACAACAAACAACTATACCATTATAGAAAGTGCCATGGAGATTACTGTAGTAATCTTTCCACAAAAGTTTGTTTCACAGTGAGTTACATCAGCAGGATTGCCAAAGTAGGGTGAATGAATTGTAGTGAGTGTGGCTAGCCAAACATGCATTGCTCTCTACACAGGCATAGGAACAGACACAAAAGCATCCACAACTCCCATGTGTGAGAATAGAACCCTTACCAGGGTTCTATATCACACTACAGCCTTACACTTTTATAGCACGCACCACAGAGATTGCTGAAGTATTTGTCCCCAAAGCTGTACTTCACAGTGATTGACATCAGTAGGATTGCAAAAGCAGGGCATTTGATTGTATTGAGTGTGACTAACCTAAATTGACCTAATTAGTCTGTATGCATTAACCACTGTTCTGGCCAGAACAAAATTAGCCTGCCCTTACAGATCATGAACCCAGGACCCTGTACACTATAGTCATAGTAACTAACCACTACGCCATCACAACAGTACATGAGATTGCAGTTTCACCACAGTAACCCCACCATAGTCTAATCAAACTGAACATGTGAAAGGAATGTATATACAGCTGTCCATAAAAGACCTCTCTAAGGCCAACCTCATGCTACTCAAGGCAGAAGTGACAATGTTTGTGACACCCATGGAGACAGGAGCTGACAGTTCAACTGATGAATCCTGCACTAAGGCACTGTATGAGCACAGCCACTTGTGCATGATTCCTGGCATCCCACATAGAACCATGACGCTCACCTCCCAAATAAGCAAGCCAGTCTGGTGGTCTCCTGCCACTAACAGAGTATACAACAGATGGTAGACACTGTTGAAGAAAAAAGGATAATCCAAGGATGCAAACAACTCCCTTACCAGCCCTAGTATGACGTTGAGATCCCTCATGGAATCCTCCAAAGCTGGTTATGTAACTAAAATCACCACAGATTCCACAGACGACCACACAGTATTCTATAGTTATGTCCAAAGTCTAACTGGCAATGCTCAGAAGTACTCTGAGCTGCAAAAGAATGGCATTACATAGACTGCTCCCACAGAATGTGCCAATATTCTGGTAAACTGATTTAGTGCCACATTCACCCCCTCTCACCCCCAAAAGGGCCCATGTCAATGCGAAAAGAGTTCCATTGCCCAGTAATCATGGCCACACAGGCAGAAAACACACTATCCACAGCTAAGGATACAGCATCCACAGGACCAGATAACATCCTGGGCTGTGTACTACATGAACTACAAAATGAAATGGCAACTCACCTAACTGTCATGTGTAATCATAGCCTCACATAAGGCCTGGTGCCCAATGAGTGGCTCACAGCTGCAGTTATCCCACTCCACAAGGGGGGATCCAACTGTGATCCCTGAAATTACCATCACATCAGTCTGATGAGCCTGATCTGCATGGCCATGGAATGCAATATCAGGGATGTTTTGAATGCAGATATTGACAACCCACAAACACTGGACCCCACACAGATTGGGCTCATGGAGGGCCAGTCTTATCACCTGAAACTGATTGATTGCTTTGACTCAGTCTGCATAGTTGTTGAAGAGGGTAAGGAAGTCCACAAAGCTTATGTGGACCTTGCCAAGCCCTTCAACACCATACCCCAGTTTGGAATCATAGACTAATATACTAATCCGGCCATACATCCCTATGCCACTCAATGGTTTGCCACATGGCTTACTAAAATAACCCAAACTGCAGGTGTAATTGACTCCAAATCCATCCCCAGACAAGTGACAAGTGGAGTACCTCAGGGTTCAGTCCTGGGACCACTGTTGTTTGGCACCTACATCTCTGAAGTACAGGCCAACAGGATGGGACTCTGGCTAACAAAGGTAACAGATGACTGCAAAATGGGAGTCATTATGAGCCTGACTGTACTGCATGATATGCTACTGATACCAGCCTGACATCATACAGGTGGGATGGAGTACTGTTAACATCTTGTGCCCTTGCCATGTAAGCTCCTGGTTATGGGATCTGCAACAGTTGGTAGTGTATTGCAGGGCAGTTGTGTTTGACTGTGGGTGTGGGGAATACCTATTTATGCATGACTTATGTTGCTTGTGCCTGTCAACCCCATTAATGGTGCATGTGGACATATATGTTTTTACTATGTTCCCACTTTATCTACAGATGTATGACCGTATATACCTACATAGATATAAATATCTGCTTACATACACACACATACATCTACATGTTGGAATACATTCTCTGTACTGTTGAATGACTGGACTGGATGATATGTTTGTGAATACAGCAGGGTTATGTATATCTGAGATGGTTTAGAGGTAAATCACTTTGGCTATGGTGTGCATGGTACTGGATTTGAGCCTAGCAGAGGTTGATTGTTTTGCTGCTAGGCAGAACAAAGGCCAATGGATACAGAGTGATTAAGGCACTTTAAAGCAGTTGTACGCAGGTTTGCTTGGGTTTGCACAGAGGTAAGCACTGCTAAAGTCTGATTACAGTTTCTTGTACTCAGTTTGCTGCTGAATTGCTTAGCCTGTGTAGGCATTGCTTACCTTTGGGCAAACCTGTGCAAACCTGCTTACAACTGCTATACAATGCCTTAATCACTGTGTATCCAATGGGCCGTGTTCTGCCCAGCAACAAAATAAACAGCTGTTACAGTGCTCAAACCAAGGGCCCTGCACACCATAGACAAAGTGTTTTACTACTAAGCCATAAGAAATACAAAGAGGGTTGATGTTTTCAGAAACATATCATCCAGTCCAGTCATGCAACAGTACAGAGAATGTATACCAACATCTAGTTGTATGTGTGTGTAAATATATTAATATCTAAACAGATACAACATGTCTAGATAAGTATATATATATATATATATATATATATATGTATATATATATATATATATATATATACACACACACACACACACACATATATATATATATATATTTATATATATATACATTTCTAAAACTATATACATATATATCAATATATATGCACATATATACATGCATATGCCTAAATCAACACTTATATGTGTCTACACCTATATGTCTACATAAACACAGCAAATTACATCTGTGTACACAGAAATATATCTATGTAGGTATATACAGACATAGTTATATATATATATATATATATTAGCAGATATATAACTCTATATAGGTATATATGGCCATACATCTGCAGATAGTAATGGCAGATTAACAAATATACATATGTCCACATGCACCATTAATGGGGTTGAGAGGCCCCACACACTATATGTCTTGTACGAATAGGCATCCCCCCAACAGTCAAATACATGGCTGGCCTTGATGTCACATATATGGGTATGGCTTTGCATCCCAGCCTCTCAGCTAATTTACATCTGTTATCCCTGTATGGTTGAAATTGTGGTATATAGTAGGGCCACCATAAAAGAAATAAGCAAAACTCCCTTCCCGTTGCCCACAGTTGTCACACACTCACAACCACCTCTACACAAGATACGAGTTACAAGCACACACACACACACACACACACACACACACACACACACACACACACACACACACACCAGTCATATCTGGGAGTTGAATCCCTACCTAACTAGTTTATTACACTAAAGCACTATGCAGTTATAGTATGCAGCATGGCCATTACTGAAGTACTATTTCCCCAAAGGTGTATTTCACACTGAAAGACATCAGTAGGATTACCAAAGAAGGTCATTTCAACTGTACTGCGAGTGACTAGCCTAAAATGCATTGCTCCCTACACAGACGGTGAGACACACACAAAACATCCACAACTGACATGTGTGGGTATAGAACCCCTGCCCAAGGTCTATATCATATTACAGCATGGAGCTGTTATAGGACACACCACAGGAATTACGAGAGAAGCCCTTCCCCAAAGGTGTATTTCACATTGAATGACATCAGCAGGATTACCAAAGATGGGCATTTCAACTGTACTGCAAGTGACTAGCCTAAAATGCATTGCTCCCTACACAGACAGTGAGACACACACAAAACATCCATAACTGACATGTGTGGGTATTGAACCCCTGACCAAGGCCTATATCATACTACAGCAAGGAACAGTAACAGGTCGCACCACAGGGATTACTACAAAACTTTTTCCACAAAGTTGTACTTCACAATGAATGACATCAGCAGGATTGCCAAAGTAGGGCATTTGAAATGTACTGCAATTGAATAAGCCATACTGCATTGCTCCATACACAGACACTGGAACATACACAAAACATCCAGAACTGCCATGGGTGGAGATGGATCCCTACCACAGTTCTAAATCACACTACAGCAGTATGCAGTTACTGGAAGCACTACAGAGATTACTGAGCTACAGCCTTCCCAGAGGTGTATTTCTAGGTGGGTGACATCAGCAGCCTTGCCAAAGTTGAGTATATAAATTCTAAGGAGTGTGAGTACACTAAAAAGCATTGTTCTCTACTCAGTCAAAGACAGATGGAGGAACACGGACACACAGATTCACACACACACAGTTGCCAAGTCTGGGGTTGGAACATCTACCTAACTACTTTATCACACTACAGCAGTACACAGTTACATAATGCACTACAGAGTGGCCCTGTCCCATGCTGTTCCTGCTGCAGCTGTTTCCATAGGATCATATTGTGTAGTATAGCACATACCATAACAATTTGGGTACATGTAGCTGGTGAATACTGCAAGGCTCCACCGGATGTGTCCAGACACTGGAACTGTGACCTGAGCATCCCAAACACATGCTCTGTTATATGTCTGGCCTGTGCATGTGCCTCATTATGGCATTGTTGTTCAGGTGTGTGTGCATTTCTGATGGGTGCCATCCATCACGGCTCCAGTGGGTACCCAGCATCCACCAATAGGTGACCATAGGGAATTCCCACATTGGCAAATCTCTGGTACAGCTGTGTCAGATGCCATATGTGTGAATCATCATAGCTTCCAGGGCAGCCAACACACACATTCATTATAATGCCCTGGGCATCACATATGACCTGGCAGTTGATGGAGGGGCTGCCCCTGTGGTTGATGTAGGCCCTACCCTGCTCACCAGATGGTGCTTCGATGCATATGTGCGTGCAGTCTATAGCACCCACTACCCCAGGGTATTCTGCTATTTGGTGGAAGAGACGCATATTGCTGGTCAACACCTCACATGTGTTGAGGAAATATACATGCTCATTGGCATGTGCTGCCATGGCATCCAGAAACTGGTGGAATACCCTGGATGCTGATGCCTGTTAGATCCCTATGATATCCTCAGTTGTGCTTTGGGAGGTACCTGTGGCTCGTATACCTATGCCTACACATACCTTGGTATCCACTGGGATGGGTTCCCCTCGGCCAGTTTGGTGTGTCAGGTGTGGCCAGCACAGCTCAACAATTTGCTGTAGGAGGTCTCTGTCCACCCTATAGTGCTCAACTATCTCCAGCTCACGTAGCCCCTGGTAGGTTACCCTGGGTCTGTACACTCCTCTCCATCTCCTCACTGTGGGTTGTTCAGCAGCATTCACATCCTCACCACCCTCAGACTCTTGCACATGTTGTTCAATGTTGCCTGCTGCAGCCCTTCTCATTTTCTAAGTTTCTTTGTTAAAATTTCCCCGCTTGTATAGACTGGTGGTGTAGACTGTGGAAAAAACAGAGGGGAAGGTGTTTGCTTAGTTTATAGTAGTGTTCTGGGCTGGGCTGGTCTGCTGTCTGTGTAATTGGCTGATTCTGATACATTTCACCTGCCAGCTAAGCTAGTTCTACTTGATTACCTTCCTACTGCTGTTTTCCCTTCCCATTGCCTCCCTGTTTAAGCCTGTGTGCGCGCCGCACAAATGTAGTGCTCAAATATGCACAGAGCTGCTATTTCCTGGTTTAACTTCCTTTTTCTTCCTGTAAAACTCAGTGAGTGGCGTGCACACCTGCTTACACTTTGTAAAGAGTGCTAGGCAGGTTTATACACACCCCTAGCTTAGCTGTGCTAAGCTAGGAGCAATCCCGAGCCACAGGGCTCCAGTCCACTTACAGTATGCCTGACACACACACCCATGATGTCAACTATATCCTAGTCTTGCACCCAGCTATCTATACTCTTACACTCTTGGGACCTGCCTCACACCCTGGTGAAATCTGGGATTCACTATACTTCCCCTCGTTTGCATAGGATGTCCCACACTGAGCCTCCCCCTTTAGCAACCATTACTTACTCGCCAGGTTGTCTTATGCCTGCCATTGACTTGCATGGCAGAATACTGCTTTTAGTTAGAATGCTTATTTTAGGTTTGTTTTATTATCCCCACCCCCACCGATCCCATTTGTGCGCCGCTGCCCTATGCTTAAACAGGCAAGATTGGCGAAAAAAAAATAAAAGTTGTTTTTTTATTTTTTACACATTTTGCAATACCAATGCATTCTACTTGGCCATTTCCATGCTTCATCAGTGATATGCAGCCTTTATTTGGTGCTGTCATAGCTCTGTTTTGTAGTTTGCAGAAATGTACTCGGTTACTAACCGAGTACATTTCTGCACACTGCAGTCGTCCTGCACAGACAGCTGCCAGATTCCTGGATCACATATTACCCTCATTTACATGTTTTTCACCTGCAAATGAGGGTCATTTGCATATAGAAGCTCAGTCCATGCAGGATTAGTCTAAGAGCTCACGTGCATGTCCCGGGAGCTCATTCCTGGATCGCACGTCAGCCATATTGCCGAAAATAGCTCTTAGACTAATCCTGCACACTATAAAGGGCTTTGTAAATCCGGGGGAGTGTGTGAATTGTCTGATGTAACAAATGTTTACTATCAAGAATTTTGTGTGCAGTGTTTATGGACCTGGACATTTGGAGATGTAAATTTTTTTCACACCATATACACTTCAGTATCAGTCATAACTTTGCAATGAATGTGAGCATTACCTATTAGTTTATGTTTGGTCTCTCAAGAAGGTGGGGATGATGTCATTGGAAATGTGATGGGTAATGTGTATAGATGGTCATGACGGTTTACCTTCATTTGGTTGAAAATGTAATGTGCAATCGCTCTATTGTGTGACTGTAAATGATGAATTACAAAATGTGTCCAAATCTAAATGTCAAAACTTGTTTAGTGGAAACCCAGATTGGACCATTTTAGAACTGCAGCACAACAGTGACAGTTAGAAGACATTTCCTAATGTCTACAAACATTATTATTATGCATTTGCTCATTTGAATTCGCAGCAATGGAATTCGACATTCCCAAATCTTGCCATTGTACTTTCGCACTTTGGTGCATCATACAACGGACTCCCAGCTAAATGAAGGTAAACCGTGCATGACATTAAGTCCTTCAGATTATTTAGAAGGGTGATGTCCTTCACATAAGCTGGGAGCTTCTTGTCACCTACTTGGGTGCTAGTGCTATAAGGTTTGTCAGGAGGAATTTTGATTGCCCATGTTGTGTCTTTTGCTTTCACTTTGCATACATGACTTTGGATGAGTTAACAGTAATTTTTAAGCTGTGTTTAAGTTGCTAGAAAGTAAGAAGCTACCTTGACCACATGGAGCTGATTTCTAGTTGCAACAGACCTAATTCTTTTGTTTGACTAGTCCTTTTACAATTAGTTATTTAAGCCTCTGCTACCTAACAGGAATAACTTGTCCTGCATAGGTTGCAGCATGTTGTTCAATGTGAAGATAATGGGATTGGGCTGCAATTTATTATAACTGGGCTTCTTTTTGTGTTCCACTCCATTTGGTAGGCCATTTTCCATGGCTGTTTTCAATTAATATTACTGGATATAATACTGCTTGGAGTTTAAGTGTTTTGAATGACCAGTTTGGCAGTAGTGTGCCATGGTTATGCATTCTATGTGGGGGTACATTGTTGTGACAGCATTTGTATAAAAGAATCATAATTGTTCCCCGGGCATGATTTGTTGGTCTTCTTAATTACTTGGTCTGGGTATTCACAAAGTATTGTCTATCTACTTGCTGTTTGGAATTGCCTTGTCAATTAGTGATTATATCTGCAGTCATGATTAGTTTCAAACCAGACTAATTGCTGCATGATATCTATGTTAGCTTGACTAGGTTGATGGGCAGTTAATCTAGGCCAATGCTGTTGCTAGCATTGCATTTTTATTGAAGCTTTTTCTTGACCAGGACTATTTAAGTTTGGGGCAGTTTATCTTGTAACTGATTATGTGGCTCACTCTAGGTTTGGTTCTATATCTTGAGCAAAGAAGAAGTAAAAGCATTATATAAAGCAATGGTGGGGATCATTTTGGTGTCAATTATTGCTTTTCTGCACTTGAAGATGTGTGAGTTGCATGTGTGTGCTGTGGCATATTTGCTGAATACCAGAAAATATAATCAGTTAATACTAAGTGCCAAGTATTATAACAGAAAGAGGTTCTGAAGTGGAACATAGTTGGCTCTGAATGGGCTAATTTTGAGTGAAAGGGAAAATAAAGTGGACTGGGAGGGGTTATGTGGTGCTCCTTTTTCATCTGCAGAATGAATTGACTGATATAATAATTAGACCAAGGATGGATTATAAATTAAAATGCAAGACTGTTGTTTTAGGATGGTGATGAGAGAACAGCAAAGCAAGCAGATACCTCATACAGCATGGCACAATCAACTAACACACGTGCAGAGCTCACTGAAGACACACAGGGGGCATGTTAGCGACTGCATTTCTGTAAAAGATGTAATGAATGTTTCCTCAGTTCCTTTTTATGAAGCAACAGAATTGTAGCTTATGGGCAAGGAGACAGAGCAAACTTTCATTTGTGTCTTCTGAAGGGAAAAATGCATCTGATTGAAAGTTATATATGTCATGTTGACTGGGCTACACTTTAACTGCACCTGTTGTGAGGGGACTGGCTGTCTGTAAAAGTGTATCACATAATAAGAGACTTGTGTAAACCACTGACTAAGTGAACTGCAACTACAAGTGGTGCTGTGCATGAGTCTTTCAAAGAGTAGATCCTGCAGTGTATTACCAGAGGATCTGCAGCAAGACGTTTACAAATTAACTGCATATTTTATTAGAGCTAATGGCCACTGCTGTATTTGCCTTTTCTGATGAAATGCTTAGTTACTGAATACATCTCAGTGACACTAGATAAAGCATCCTCTGATCCACTGCCAGAGCCCTTTATTTATTCATAGAATAGAGAGACACTATCCTAAAAAAAGTTTTCCTTCTAACCTGCCTTACTTTGTTTATTACCCAAAATTCCTTGCTCTGTAGTTGCACCAAATCATTTCATCCTTCTTTTTTCTGTGCATTGTATAATTCTGTTTGACTGTTGCCACACCAGGTCATTTAATTTAAATGCTCTCTAATTATGGTTCTGTCAATTGTTCATAGGTTCATAGGTAGGTACTAGGCTATCGGCCCTGGGTCCCATACAAGCCCAGCCAAAAAGGTACCCTGGCTTTTGCCACCTAAGAAAATTATTTTCCTGTGCCACTGTCAAGCAGAACCACAGAGGTGATCCTCAGGGTGAATTTCCTATTTCCCATCCAATCATCAAGATTTTTCTTGAAGAGTGCTAATGAGGAGCTTTGTTTGATATAGATAGGTAGTTTATTCCAGAGTATGGGAAGTCTCTGGGACAGGAATCTATCCCTCCGGCATGTTCTGTTTATTGTCGTGACAAGGTTTAAGTCCCTAGAGCATGTAGCTCAGAGGGATTGGGATTTCTTTAAGTGGAGCATGTCCAACAGCTCTGGGTTTGACATAGCATTGTATGTTAGGCAGAGATTACCGCTGAGTAGGCGATATGCGATGGAGTAAAGTTGGAGTTTTTTGAGACGGTCAGCGTAGGGCATCTGTTTGAGGCTGGTAATCCTCTTTGTGAGGTATTTCTGTGGCCTTTCCAGTTGTTGGAGATGTTTTATGAGGTGCATACCAAAAGGGGCATTGTACTTTATAATGGGTCTAATGAGTGATGAGCAGAGGAAAACAATGACCTCTTTTTTTCTGGATGAGAAACATTTTGTAATGAGGTGTGCCACATAGAAGTATTTCCTGACTACTGTGGTGATGTGATTATCAAAGGAGAGACTACTGTCCACCTGTGTCCCAACGTCTTATCACACTTTCAGTGTTAAGTATACTACTGCCTATGTTGTAGTTCATGGGTACAGAGTTGTCACTCCTAAAGCAAAGTTTTCACACCTAACCTCCATCTCTGACTCATGACCTACGGGGTATATATGTGTATATATCTCTCTCTTTCATTGTGTCTCTCTCTCTCTCTCTCTCTCTATATATATATATATATATATATATATATATATATATATATATATATATATATATAGATATATCCCTATACATATGGAAGCACTTACTAACATCAACACATCACAACATTGACATGTGAAATATCAACAAAATATAATTGACATAAAAATTTTGACAGCAAACTGCATGCTCTAAGACAAAGCCCCCTTTATACTCCCCATGTGAGGAGCTGCACCCACTTACACTCTCCTATTTAACTTAATCAAATCCAAGATTGCATAATAATGGAGAAAAGGCATATTTACCAACTTATAAATGAATCAGAATATAAACGAAATTTTCGCCACCAGGAAGCCAGCCAAAGCTCTTTTTATTGAAAAACAAGGCTAAAAGCCTAAAAGAGTATACTGTAACATTATAGGCAACATCATATTTACCAACTTCATTATTACTGCAGTCTTGCATAATTGTCAAAATCTGTTTTATCGTTCAAAGTTTGTCAATAATATTTAGCTTTGACTAAAATAAGCATGCACATCTATCTATCTATCTATCTATCTATCTATCTATCTATCTATCTATCTATCTATCATCTATCTATCTATCTATCTATCATCTATCTATCTATCTATCTATCTATCTATCTATCTATCTATCTATCTATCATCTATCTATCTATCTTTCTATCTATGCATGTGTGTGTGTGTGTGTGTGTGTGTGTGTGTGTGTGTGTGTGTGTGTGTGTGTGTGTGTGTGTGTGTATATACAGATGTATAGATAAATAGATGACTGGAGAATTCTGGTGAATTTCTGCCTTTGTGAAGGGGTATGATATAACACTATTACAGTGGGTTGGGGGCTGGCTGCCTGTAATGGAATGGGTAATAAGTATGGAGACTGGGTAAGCCAATGGGTGTGCTGCCTTTTGGAAATATACACCTGGAAGGTTATCTACAGCTCGATATGGAGGCTTTAGATTTTGGGGATTTATTTTTGATTTATTAGGTAGGAATAGGTTTTAAGGAGAAGGATGTTGTGAGGTCATTTAGCTGCCTAGGTAGTGGAGGAGTAGAGGAAGAATTATCTTTGAAAGGAGATAAAACTCTTTGGGTGACATAATTATTGAACTTAGTAGCAATGTCATTATTATTATTATTATTATTATTATTATCATTAATTTAATTTAACATTTGTTAACCAGGAAAGTCTGACTTGGAACAAAGTAAATTTTCAGCGGAGGCCCAGGAAGAAATGCTCCAGACGCATGTCTTTATATCCATTGCCCTTACACCGTATGCTCACTTTATTATTATTTATTATTATTAATTGATGTTGGTGTGCTTGTTTGACTAGGGTATAGAAGAGATTTCACTGATGCTTAGAAGAGCTTTGGGTTATGTTGGTGTTTTTTCTAGAGTTTTTTTTTTTTTTGTCTGTTTTATTGCAGTATTGGGTGAGGTTTCTGTGATCTACGAAATGTTGTCAGTTGTTTTGAGATTTGTTTGATGCAATTGTTAACAGGCTTTCTCTCTTGTGTAAGTAAGTTGATTTTGATTAGCTTAATTTTTTTTGTTAACTAAGGTGTTGAGGAGTATCTTTCTGTGGGGAATAATATATCTGGGGAAAATATGAATATATCTGCTTATATTATTGAGCAAAAAAAAAAAAAACAAAGCCAAAAACTGTGACTGTATTGAGTTGCACATGATTTATTAATAAGAGACAGAGTTTTGTCCACCAATGTAAATTATGAAACAAGGAGCAGGCTGCTGAAAGGCACATACGTGATCTCTTCAATGTTGTGGATGTGTACAGGGTAAGTGAAATTACTGGTATAGTTATAGAATTAAATGAGAAATAAAGTGAGCATATGGTGTAAGATCAATGGATATAATACAGAGAGCCATGTTAGAATGAAAAAAATTAGCCACGAGTTCATGAATGTGATTAAACTTTAAACTTCACGCAGTAGGTATGGCTTTAAGCAGGAGAGAAAACATTGTCCTGCATGCAGTCAGATCCCCAGAATCTGTGCTAGTGGAGAAACAAGTGTATTCAAACAATGTACATATTGTTGAACAGAGATATGTATATAAGCTGTTTGGTTAGTGGTATTCAAGTTAAAAATAAAGTTAATACACTGAAATCTGTGCATCTGAAGTACTGAGACAAGAGTGTAAATCAGACTGCTGGACAGAAAAAAATGAAGATTGAAAAGAATGTTGAAGTTAAACTAGCACACAAGAAGTTTGTAATCTCTTGTCCAACCGTACCTTTAAAACTTAGCGTCACTGCTATACAACAGATAGTGTTGCTACTTGAAGTGCTTGGTTCTCCACTTTAATTCCCGAATGGTTTATCTTCTTTGTCAGGTCTGTACTCTGTACACGTAGAATTTTATTTGATGCTTGAGTTTTCTCCCAGACTCGTTTTGTAAATAAAATTACAATCATTCAATTTGTAGAGGTGTGTGCAGTAGTCCATGAGTAAATATGTTTGTGTATCCTGCAAACAGGCTGTTATCTGGATTTAGTTTCTTATCTTGTGCCCACTAAATATTGAAACAATCTCCATCTCCCCTGCAAACAGGAAATGGATAAAGTAGGTAATTAAAGAATAAGTGAAAAAGTATACTCTTAAAACACGTGGTCAGTTATTTACTGGAAAGTGAACTATATACATATTGTTAACACATTCTGACCATGAAGTGAGAGCATTATGTCAAAAACTCCCACTGTGAATTTGATAATATCCTTTTTCAAATTATAGTACACAGTGGCACAGTGGATACCATTGTCACCTCTCAGCAGGAGGTTCCCTAGTTCGATTTTTGTCTGGCGTGTCTTCTGCATAGAGTCTGCCTCTTTGTGTTTGTATGGGGTTTCTCTGAATGTTCTGGTTTCCTCCAACATTCCAAAGACATTTGGTAGCTGGATCGGACTCTAAATTGGCCTTAGGTGCAAGAGTGTATAAGAGTGTGTGGTGTGGAAGAATTACTACGGCAGTGCTTGTCATCCACCAGTGCAAACCTTGGCTCTAGATGATTGTCACTACTGAAGTGAGACCCTGACCCCATGTACAAAAATGGGAAATAGGAGTTGTGGGTGGATAGAGTACACAAACCAGACAGCTCTACTAGTACTCTGATAACATAAGAATAGTAAAATTAATTCACAGTGCATGTGTGTGTGTGTGTGTGTGTGTGTGTGTGTGTGTGTGTGTGTGTGTATGTGTGCGCGCGTGTGTGTGTGTGTGTGTGTGTGTGTGATGTGTCTGTGTGTCTGTGTGTGTATGTGTGTGTGTGTGTGTGTGTGTGTGTGTGTGTGTGTGTGTGTGTGTGTGTGTGTGTGTGCGTGCACATGGGTGTGTGGGTGTGTGTGTGTGTGTGTGTGAGTGCAAGCCCATGCACATGTGTATTGTATTATACTATATGTACAGAAAAATAATAATATATTCTAACAATATGCTATGATAGTACAGTGCATACATCACAATAATGCATGTACCTCAAAATCTGTATGATGAATATGCAATTTATAATTTTAAAGAAATAAAAC
The DNA here is from genome assembly GCF_019279795.1 of Protopterus annectens. Lineage (NCBI taxonomy): Eukaryota > Metazoa > Chordata > Ceratodontiformes > Protopteridae > Protopterus > Protopterus annectens. The sequence goes on along the minus strand of NC_056725.1, from coordinate 228,727,252 downwards.
TATCAAAAAATAAATACAAGAAAGCTATGTACCCATTATCTGAAAAAAGTCAGTAATTATTCACGTGTATAAAGGAGGAGATGCCAATGAATTATGTAATTACTGTCCTTTAGCTGTTCTTTCTCTTCTAATAAAAATCCTGGAAAAGTTTATATAATCAAAATGTCTCAAACATTTAATTGATAACAACCTCTACTCCTGTGCCCAGCATGGCTTCAGGCCACTCCACAGCATTACCATACCTCTCCTTAATTTCACCCATCGTGTTAACTTTCACTGGGACTCTTCTTCTCCACAAACTAACGTCACTAGGCCCTGACACCCCCTCCCAATACTGGTGCCATAGCTACCTTTCTAACAGTCTGGCAGTAAAATGGCAGAAAGAACAACCACCATTCTTGCCCATCTCAGTCTGAGTGCTACAAGATTCAGACTTGGTGCCTGCCCACACTTTAACATTTTTATTAATAACCTCTACACTGCTACAAATGACACAAGTACCATTCAATATGAAAAAAAAAATCATCTGCTTTTACTGTACTTGTGTTTCTACCTACTTTATTTTACTTTTGCATCATCTTAAAAGTGCTCAATTGTATTTATTACTGCTTGGTGTAACTCATTCTAAGCCTTTTGGTTTAAACACTTGGGCTTCGGACCAGTTGTTTTGCACTGAGAGGGTTTGTGGTCTGCACTGTAGTGGCAGAACAGGTAGCTTACATCCTTCTAGGTTGGGAACTGCTGATTGAGGGCTCAGTGTCTGTTATTCTAAAAGTGTATTAATTCTGGTTTAAGCCCTTGGGCTTTCAGGCCAGTTATTTTACATTAAGAGGGTTCGTGGTCTGCACTCTTGTAGGAGGAGAGGCTGGACTCTGCCTTTCTGAGCTGGGAATTTCTGGTTAAAGGCTTATAGTGCATGCATATCTGAACTGCATCTTACTGAAGTTGGTGCGCCTTGTTTGCTGTGGCATAGACTGGATTCGGGCCTGCTGGATCTAGCTTTGTTTGTGTAACTTGAGCACTAATCCAGGCATTCTCTAAAGTATTCAGTTGTATTTATTACTGCTTGGTAGTAACTTGATTAAAGTGTAGCTATCATTCTAAGGCTTTTGGATTAAGCACTTGGGTGACAGACCAGTTGTTTTACATTAGGAAGGTTTGTGGTATGCACTGTGGTGGCAGGACCGGTTGCTTTCATCCTTCTAAGCTGGGAACTGCTGATTGAGAGACCAGTGTCTGTTATTCTTAAAGTGTATTAGTTCTGGTTTAAGCACTTGGGCTTCAGGCCAGTTATTTTACATTAAGAAGGTTCGTGGTCTGCACTCTTGTGGGAGAAGAGGCTGGACTCTGCCCTTCTGAGCTGAGAATTTCTGGATAAAGGTTTATAGTGCCTGAATATTTGAACTATATCTTACTGAAATTGGTACACCTTGTTTGCTGTAGCATAGACTAGATCCAGGCCTGCTGAATCTAGCTTTGTTTATATGCTTGTTGTTTGTTTGCTTGTTATTTCCCTGGAATGCTAATTCCACCTAATACGCGGCTTCTCAGTGCTTCTGTGGATCACTAGTGATATCTGCATTGCTTACTGTACTTATTTCCTTGTTTCACTTGAAAGAAAGTTACTGTTTGTCATTTTTGCATTTAAGTTACCTGTAACACATTGCACTTATTACCTGGCACTTGCTCGCTAAAGCAATTATATAAGTCAGCACTAAAAATTAAAAGCACTACACCCTCACTCCCCACTGGCCCTTGTTTTCAATTATTAAGGAATTCTCAATATTATTCTAGCATGTCCAAAGGTCAGTTGTCAATCTCCTCTCCGGTCCAGCTGGTGAATCTGGGAATCTTGAGGCAATGTTACAACTGCCTTATGTACACAGACAACCCTCTCCTCCTCCCAACAAATTCCAACACATGTGAGAGATGCAACCATATAGCCATACTGGAGGCTAAGTTCTCTCAACTCAGTACTGGCATAACCAGTCAAGAGGAGAAGGAAACCACACTCACTACAATTCCAGTCTCACATAGACCTACCACGACAGCAAACCAAACACATAATCACACAAAAACATACTCGGAGGCTCTAAATAAAGATCTGCCTAAGCAGCAGAGACCTCCAAAGCAGACACCCAAGCAACCGCTACCCCAAAACAAAACACGTGCAACACATATCTCACAAAGCCAGTGTGCCGAACAGTCACAGCCCTTAAGACTAAACAACACACCTGATACACTTGTAATAGGTGACTCTATCATCAGGCACACTGACGTCCCGCTCACCAGGCTGAACAAGGAGAGGGTCACGGTGAGCAGCCTGTCGGGCGCTAGGATCTGCCACATTACACAAGCACTCATGTCACTCCAAGGCAAGTACAAATATGACTCAGTCATTGTCCATGCTGGTGTGAATGACCTGAGACGTACCTCCCTGGACTACATGAAAAGAGACATAAAGGAGCTCTCTGAGCATGTAGCCCAGGCCGGTATGACCCTGACCTTGAGTAGCATCTTACCCTCACCAAGAATGATGCCACAATATGAAGACAAGATGATCAATTTCAACAATTGGCTTAAGTACTGGTGTCATTCAAAGGGGATCCAATGCCTGTCAGCTTGGGATGATATGCTCAACAAGCCACGATGCTTCGCTAGGGATGGCTTGCACCTGTCATCCCTGGGCTTTCGGATATTGGCAAAGGCTTTTGCTACCCCATAGTGCCTTTTTAGGCAAGGCTCAAAAGACAAACCCACCTCCATAGGTATCACAAGGGATAAGAAACTAAGAGTAATGCTACTCAACGCCAGAAGTCTAAACCTCAAGATGCACACACTCGAAACTCTCCTTAGCATGGAGAACATCGATATCAATGCAGTAACAGAAACCTGGTTCAGGGCTCCCGAGAGCACCCCAGCACTACCAGGTTATACCTCATACCATGCTTTTCGGCCCCAAAACTTGGACCGAACCACAAAAGGAGGGGGAGTATCGATATTCATCAAAGATACCCACACCTCCAGGTTTGTGGCAAAGCACGAAGCATCAGAGACTATCCATGTACAACTAACAGTGGGTAAAACTGCCTTCCAGTTTACAGCCTGCTACAGACCACCCTCCCAAACCCAGGAACCCCACTCAGCCTTTCTGAGTACACTGGAAAATATGAAGGTCTCTCCAAACACCATTATATTGGGCGACTTCAACTACCCAAACATAGACTGGGAGCATTACTCTAGCTCCAACACCCTATCCCAAAGGTTCCTAGAATTTATAAATTCAAATGCTATGGAACAACTTGTTACCACTCCCACAAGAGGGGAAAACATACTGGACCTGATCATCACCAACATGGGGACTCTATGCTCCAGACCAGAAGTGTATCCCTCACTGGTAAGATCATACCATAAATTAATCTCACTGGATATTCACATCCCGACCCCACCCCCTGCCCAGAAAACCACAGTGAAAAAATTCTCTAAAGCAAATTTCACACTCCTCAAAACCGAGGTGGAATCCTTCAAAGCCCCCGGACCTGTGGAAAATACGGCCCAGACCGCAGAATCCTTTATAAACGCATTCTATGAACACCTTCAGGAATGCATGGATCATGCGATCCCAAATAAAACCAAGACCCAATCCTCCAAAGGCAGAAGCCCTGTCTGGTGGACCCCAGCCATAAACAAACTATACAATAGAAGGAGGAAGCTACTAAATGATAGAGCAAAATCCCAAAAAGGGAAGGCATCACTGATCAGTATTAGCAAAAAACTACGGGCACTCATAAAATTGTCTAAGGCCAGCTTCGAGAGAAAAATTGCAGAGGACACTAAGGATAATCACAAGGCTTTCTTTAGTTATGTTAGGAACCTGGGTGGTAATTCCCAGATATGGTCAGAATTAGTCCAAAATGACAAAAAATACACTGAACCCACAGACATTGCCAACATCCTAGCTGACAGGTTCAGCGCAACCCCCCCCCCCACCAAAAGGGCAAATATCTATCCCAGCAGAGTGCTGCCACCCTGACATCTCAGATGCTCAGGTAAGAGCCGCCCTCTCCAAAGCAAAAAACACAGCATCAATGGGACCAGACGGTGTCCCGGGCTGCGTCCTACATGAACTCAAAGAAGAGCTAAACCCAAACATAAAACTACTGTTCAATCTCAGCCTTACTACAGGATATGTGCCCAAAGAGTGGCGTACAGCAACAGTGGTCCCTCTCCATAAAGGTGGTGCCTCAACAGATCCTGGAAACTATCGCCCCATAAGCCTGACTAGCCTGGTCTGCAAAGCTATGGAAAGGATCATCATGGACCTCATAAATAAAGATATTGGGGACCTACAGACACTGGATCCTACCCAGTTCAGCTTTGTTAAGGGCAGATCCTGCCTCTTAAACCTGGTTGATTTCTTTGAAACAGTCACCAAGGCCATTGACAAGGGAAGGTGGTCCACACAGCCTACCTGGACCTCGCAAAGCCTTCGATACAATACCCCACTGGCATTATAGATAAGCTCACCAGCTTAAATATAAATCCCTATGTCACTAGATGGATTGCAAACTGGCTCAAGGACAGAACCCACATGGTTAGAATTGCTGGAGCCATTTCAGACTCCAAACCAGTTACAAGTGGTGTCCCACAAGGCTCAGTCCTGGGACCTCTCTTGTTCGGTATATATTTCTCGGAGGTACAGGCCAACACGGAAGGACTGTGGCTGACCAAGTTCACAGATGACTTCAAACTGGGTGCCATAATTGACTCTCCAGCCGACACAAGCATCCTCCAAAAGGGCCTCATAGAAACAGACAACTGGTGCCAGAGCCATGGCATCAAGCTAAATGCCAAAAAGTGTATAGTCAACCCCTTTGGCAAAAACAAAGTGCCCATAAATTACCACATAGGTGGTAATCCATTAAGTACAGAAGAAGTAATTAGGGACCTGGGGACCCAAGTTGATAGCAATCTCTCATTTGACAACCACGTGGCCAAAGTGGTTAGAAAAACATTTTATATAGCCCACCTAATCATGAAGGGATTCACATCTAGATCAGGGGAGGTCATTGTGCCTCTTTACTCATCCCTCATCAGGCCCATAATTGAGTACAATGCCCCTTTTGGGATGTACCTTAACAGACACCTGCAGCAACTGGAGCGACCCCAAAAGTACCTCACCAAGAGGATCAAAGAGCTCAAACAGATGCCATATGCTGCCCGGTTAAAGAAACTCCAGCTCTACTCAGTGGTATACCACCTGTTCAGAGGCGATCTGTGCCTGACGTATAAAGCCATGTCCAACCCGGAATTAATGGACATGCTGCACCTCAGAAAATCCAAATCCCATCGAGCTACGCGCTCGAGAGACTTAAACCTCAGCACTAAAATAAATAGGACATGCTGGAGGGACAGATTCATAACCCAGAGGCTCCCTTCACTCTGGAATAAAATCCCAGTCCAGGTTAGGCAGAGTCCCTCATTGACTCTCTTCAAGAGGAATCTTGATGAGTGGATGGGAGATCGTAGGTTTACCCCGGGTATCACTTCTGTGTCACTGTTAGACAGAGGCACAGTATACTAACCTCGAAAAAGGGCATAGCAAAATAAATTTAAAACGGGTGGCAAAAGCCAAACACATTCTGGCTAGGCTTATAAATGCCCTAGGGCAGATAGCCTAGTATGAACCTATGAACCTATGAACCTATGAACCTATGATGCTGCACTAATAACCACTAACTCTGTTCAAGAACTTCAGGGAAACACGTAAATATTTTTTCTTACAGAGAAACCTGGCTCAGCAGTTCTTATCTTCTTTTGATTGCTAAGAAAACCAAGTTATTGTTTTTCAAAATCTGCATCCTATACAAAAAGTAACTTCTCCAGCACCACAAACAACACTCATATTGTACTTCTCTCCCACACACAATGCTACTTGGTTTTACTGTAGATAACCACCTATTGTTTGATATTCAAACACAGCAAGCTACAAAGAAGCCTCCAGAAAATGTGTACTCCTATATCACAGCAAACACTTTGCTAGACTAGTTAGCAGTATGCTGAATGATATTTGTTGCATAGAGCTGTTTAGAACAGCATAATATAGCAAGAAATGCTTATAAATAACATTTGCCATTTAGAAAAGTATAGTCAGTGCAGATTAGCAAAAGTTCTCTAAATTCACATAAGGTCGATCTTCTGATACTTAAGTATCACACTACACCCTCCCCACCATCTCACACTGGAGTTCAGCTTCTGGTATAGCATGGATATCTAGCCTAAGCTGATTCAGTGGAACTGTGAAACTAATATGGTCCAATTAAATCTATGTTCCTTCCATCTACATCTTACAGTATTTGTAACATAACTGTTGTCTCTCCTCCTCCTGTACCTCTTCACTCACTCACTCACTCACTCACTCACTCACTCACTCACTCACTCACTCACTCACTCACTCACTCACTCACTCTTAGCTCTTCCATCCTAGACCATGATACATGAACCAGACCTGGTAATCAAAACCATCCCTCACAAACATCCTTGTGACCTAATAGGCAACAAGCGGCTGCAATAAAACATCAGTGATACCAAAAAACTTAAGGACAGAGTACCCTTTATCTTGATTATGTTAGTTCACAGGTAAAGGTAATGTCTAGCCCTTAGCAATAAGAGAACTGTATGTCTCCACCTTTTTAGTAAAAAGTAACCATTTATTGTAAAGGCATGCATACTGAAAACCTTAGAGTGTTGTCACCTGCAATTCAACCCATCCTTAGACTAAATAAAAAAATATAAAATTAAAAAAACCTTAACCTTACTTATAAGGCAAATGTATTTCAGACAGTATCTAGTCTCATACATTAGCAACTAATATTCCATAAAAACAGTGAAATTCAAACTATGGTTTACACCTCTCTAGCTGTTCAAACAGTTAGCAATACAGATCCTGACTTCCCCATCAGTAATTTGCTACTGCTCAGGATATACTAGACAGTGTACTTATCTAAACAAATATCTTTGCTAACAAATATACTACAGACTGTACAGCACCACTTCTCTTCACCTCTGCTTGCATACTGTTTACCTGGCTAGTCTTTCACTAACCTGACTTGAGGCTTATCTGTTGATTTTTTTTTAGGACTTCTTTTCTCTTTCCTGCCAGGTGAAACCCATTCCGTTCTCTCTTGCTACACTTGGGCTCACTCCACTCCCCTTCCTTACCCCATTTTTCATCCACCCTCACTACAGAACATTTTATACCCCTCCAAACCCCTCCCCACGCTATGTCTATTCAATCATCATCCTTCTCATTTCCACCTTTATCCTCAGCCTTTGTTCAACTACCACCCACAGCTCACACATCACATCTCACACAGTCTTCTACCCTCCCACTCAAACTAGCACACCATCCTATACATACAGAAAGTCACAGTCAGTCATACAACATCCCCAGCCATAATATTGCACTCACACCACCCCAATGACTCGCTTACAGATACATCAGACATACCTGCATACAGATCAATTGGCTCTGACCTTCAGGTTCCTATTACGTTGTTGAAAGATAATGTAATCAAACACTCAGAACATCGAAATGGCTGCATTTCGAAGATTGCATTGTGGGATCGCAGTACAGTGAAGATTGAGATATTTTCACCTTTCCTCACTGTAGTACGATCTCGGAGTTGGAATATATATTTAGTGGGGGGAGGCACAGCCCCCCCTCAATAAAAGTTTCGATATACGGCCGTTTCGAAGTTCTGAGCTTTCGATTACATTATCTTTTGATAACGTATTATGAACCCCTGACCTTCAACCTAAAATTGGTCAAACAAATGGGCTCACTAATTAATGGTCTATCCCAAGAAAAACGGTCCAGGTGCCAAGCAAGGATGATAGTCCAATGGAGCTTTATTAAAAGTTAAATATCACAAGCGCTTTCACCCTGACTCAGTTGCAGGGCTTTTTCAAGTGTTTGAAAAAGTCCTGCAATTGAGTCAGGGTGAAAGCGCTTGTGATATTTAACTTTTAATAAAGCTCCATTGGACTACCATCCTTGCATGGCGCCTGGACCGATTTTCTTGGGATTTGCTACTTAATTTACGGTCTTTGTTTGTTTTTCATTAATTATAGGTCTATCGCTATTCTCTCTTCTCTATCTATCTAGAAAAATTTATTCAGTTCAAGTCACTTTACTGTCATGCTCAAAAACACTTCTCTCTCCCTCACAACATGGTATCCGCCCCCACCATAGCATCTCGACAGCTTTCCTTAGCTTCATTAATAGAATCAATACAAACAGAGATGAAAGACAACTTACTATCAGTGCTCTTTTTTGATCTCTCTAAAGCTTTAATCTCCCACACTGCTCTCTTACAAACGCTTTCTAACCTAGGCCTTGACAACCCCTCACTCTCCTGGTTTTCTAGCTACTTTGCTAATTGCCACCAGGCAGTGAAATGGCTGACCAACATCTCATTATTTCTTCCCATATCAGTTGTAGTCCAAAAGGGATCCATACTTGGCCAAATCTTGTTTATCGTCCTTGTTAATGACCTTGCCCTGACAAATACAAATGGTATCCTACTACAGTATGTAGATGATTTGACCAGCATCTGCTCAGCAAAAATCATTGACTTCCTATAACAGCTCATTCAAGACTTTTTCTCTTCTGTAGAAAACTGGCTGACCTCCAGCCAGCTATTCCTTAACATAACAAATCAAAATTATTTCTCTTCACTCCAAAACACCTTGCAATAAAAGAGTCATTCTTCTCTGTTACCTTCTCTAACAACACCAAAATACAACTTGTCACCTATTTCAAACTACTTTGAGTTTATATAGATGAATCCAAAAAACTTGAGACTCACATGGATCATGTAGTTACAAAAACTAACCAAACATGTGGCACTCTCCACAGAGCCATACCCTATCTATCTAGCACAGCTATACCTAATATCACCACAGTCCTTCTCCTAACCACTCCGCTCTATGCTGCAACAATATTTACCAACATGCAACACATTTAACAAGCTCAAATAGTGCTACAACAAACTCACACATTTTGCAGACAACCTCTTCTATAGAACAACCACACCACTGTCTAGCATCCAGACACATCAAGTGTCTCAGACCATCTCATGTACTCTAAACTCTCTACTGTCCATAAGCTACTATATAAAATGACAAATGCAGACAAACTTAGAAACTAATGAAAACTGTACAAAAGGCACAGACCACAATGTTTAAAACTAAAATACTTCAATATAAATTCATACAAATAAGTGTTTTCCTTCCAACACTTTAGAACTTCATCAGACAAGTATTAACATTACCCAGCCCCATTTAAATATGTAAAAAATAAAATCATGTCACCAATAGAACTCCATGTAACATTAAAGGTATAAAATGTAACCCTTAAACCACTTACAATAAAATAATAATAACAAAATTAAAATGACAGACCCCACATAAAACAAATAAGATACTTCAAACAATTAAATAAAAAAATAATAATACCATAAAATTAACCAAAAAAAAAAAAAAACCCAAAATGAAAGCACTTATTTGTATGAATTTATATTAAAGTATTTTGGTTTTAAACATTGTGGTTTGCGCCTTTTTGACAGTTTTCGTTAGTTTCTAAGTTTGTCTGCGTTTGTCATTATATTGGTTTGTGGTTTCCAAGGTAGGTTGCCAGGTAAGAGGAAAAGAGGAAGGCCTAAGATAAGGTTTATGAATGTGGTGAGAGAGGACATGCAGGTGGTTGTTGTGAAAGAGCATGATGCAGAGGACAGGAAGAAATGGAAACAGATGATCCCCTGTGGCAACCCCCTAACGGGAACAGCCAAAAGAAGATGATGATGATGATGAAGAAGATGATGATTGGTTTGTGGTTTCCCTTGTCCAGGACTGTGGACCCTGTTTCTTCTGTGCCTAAAATTAACCAAAAAAATGAAATTAAATCACTTATTTGTATGAATTTACATTAAAATATTTCAATTTTAAATGTTGTGGTACTTGCCTTTTGGACAGTTTTCATTAGCTTCTAAGCTTGTCTGCATTTGCTGTTTTATTGGTATGTGGCTTCTCTTGTCCATGGCTGTGAACTCTGTTTCTTCTATGCCTTCATTATTCTCGGATAATTCTTAAGTGGAATTACAACAAGAGGTTGGCAGCTTAACTTTGCTTGTTCAGCAGTTGACTCAACGACTGGATGACATGATCCCACGGCGAATTAATAATTTGGTACCTGTTAATGGTCAACCCGACAATAATTTGCCACAAGACCCTGTAGTGATGAATGAATAATATCCTCAGAACCCCAACAATTATTGTTTATGGGCAGGAGAGATTCTGATGTTTAAGGAATGGTTATCAAAAGATGGATGGCTTAACTGTACTAATTTGACATCTCAGCAGTCAACCAAATTAATTGTTGAGTATTTGAGTGAGTGTGACTATAAATTACTGAAATTAAAGAAATTTAATTTGGAGAATGCATATTTGTGAGAATGTAATAGACTAAGACTGAGATGTGTTCTAAAAGTATCTTATTTGTTTTATGTGGGGTCTGTCATTTTAATTTTGTTATTATTATTATTTTTATTGCAGGTGGTTTAAGGGTTAAATGTTATACCTTTAATGCCACATGGAGTTCTATTGGTCACATAATTTTATTTTTTTAATATTTAAATGGGAGTGGGTAATGTTAATACTTGTCTGATGAAGTTCTGAAGTGTCTGAACAAAAGCAGTTATTTGTATGAACATATATTAACATATTTTGGTTTTAAACATTATGGTCCATGCCTTTTGGACAGTTTTCCTAAGTTTCTAAGCTACTATATAAACTGTCCATCCCTAAGAAACCTAATTTAGTCTTTCCACCCAACTAGGACTCTGAGGTGTTCCAACAATGCCCTTCTAGTAATATCCAAACCCAACAGCTGGGCACTCCCTATACTCCCATATAGTATCCAAAACCTGGAGCTCCATCCCCTCCAAGCAGTTAGGCAAGACCCATCACTAAATTCTTTCACCTTTCAACTAAAAACACACCTGCTCAAGTCATGGCACTGCAAGTGCTCTCCACCTGATTAAACCATTCTTCTCTCCTCTAACTGCTATCTTTGACAAACTGTTTAGTCCTTCTAAAACAGAGTAACTGTATAAAATTACAACCATAATATGTGTGAATACTGTATCAATAATCTAATGAACAATTGCCATTGTAATGCTGTGCTTGTTTGTATAAAATTCAACTACTCATTTCTTCCTTTCCATGTTTATGCATATACTGTATAAAACTGCCACTTCCCGTACTTAAGTATATGCTGTCTATGTTAAATGTCATTGTCAATGTTCATTTGCATTGTACTGTATCATATTGTACTGGAGATTTTCTCTCCAGACCTCCACTGAAAATGGATCTGACCCCAGCTGAATTTTTCTGGTAAACAAAAGCAGTAAATAAATAACAATCCTAAAAATAGTCTCTTTATATCTTCTAGTTTTACTACCGTATGCTGCCCCATCCATGCCAACCTTCAGCAATTTCTGCTAACAAAAATTGAACAATGATATAACAAGACAGCTACATTTACTAACAACCAGTCTGCAAAGTCCCACTACCGCCTCACAATAAAAAAGTTAGGCTGGCTAGAACTTCTACTTTCTCTCTCGCTATCACCCATTTAGCAACCATTCATAATATAATCTACAAAACTGTCCTGCATTGCAAGCCTTTGTGGACCCTTACACCCCTGCACAATCACTATGGTCTGTGGACAAGATTTATTAACCATAACTACCCCCCCAAAAAAAAAATTCTACTGGTCTGCCCAGGTACTCCAAAATCTGGAATTCTATCTGTTCCACCATCAAACAACAAACCAACTTATCCATATTCAAAAACTTGCTAAACATCACTGTAAGAACACCTGGCTTTGGTTTTGCACCTCCCCAGGATAGACTACCTTGACCCTTACTGGCACTTGTAATATCTCTGCTCACCCCCTGACAGTCCCCCCCCCCCCCCAGCAAAAGTCCAACTCATACTTAATACTGTCCCTATTACCTCAATTTCAGTACAACTCTGTTTACTTTTATTTCAGCTAACAAAGCAAAAAAAAACCTAACTGATAAACACCCAGTATAGAGTTCTAAACAAAGTAATCCAAGAATAAAAAGTGAAAGGAACTCGCAAAGTGATGTAAAAATAACTTTAACAGCAAAGCTTTTGTGGTAAAACTTCTTCAGTGTTTAAAATCATACTAAAACACATTTTCATATGTACACCACATGAACAAATTCAGACCAATAGAAGTGCAGCAATAATAAAATAATTAAAATAAACAATTGAGTGCTTGTTTCATGGAAAAAGAGACCTTCTCTTAAGAAAAGTTTTAAACTCACAGTATCCTTTAGCCTGGGGGGTATATCTGCTTAAAAGTAATTAATTCATCTATATTCAACATTCTCAGTATTCAATACAATATCTCCTCCTCTAGTGCTTTTTTCAACGTTTTTTTTTTATAACTGTAAATGTAAAATTATACATTTTATCTGAGCTTATGATATGCTTAGCTGAGGCATTACTCTCCACCTTCCTACATATGTCAGATAGGTGCCGGCTAAATCCTTTCTTTTAACATCCTGTTGGTTTTTCCAACTTAAAATGAAGTACATTTTTCATATCTATCAAAGTCAACCACATTCTTGGTTTTACAAGTAGCAAACATATGAAAATAAAATGGCTTACTTGTATTAGGGTGTACAAAAACATTGTTCTTATTTATATAGTGACAAAACTGGCAAACATAGCAAGGCACAGTATTTTTAGTTTTAATTATAGCATTCTTAAAGCACAACTGTAGGTCTTTATAAAAGAGATGTTTCAGATTCCTACATTTCCTAAACATAAAACTAGGTGATGAACCTACAATTTCTTTAACCACATCAGATGTACATAGTATAGAGCAATTTTGTCTTATAAGTTGTTTAACCCTATTAGTATGTGTATTTTATTGCATAATATAAATTTATTTCTGGGAGTACTATCCATAACATTATTTATAGTCCCATTAGTTGAGCTTTCTTCTTTATCTGAGAGATATGGTCCAGCTAGGCCATCTTTTTCTTCTAACAGTTTAATACTATAGGCCCTATCTTTAAACTCTATGACCAACTTATAAGCTCAGATAAAATGCATAGTTTTACATTTAGGGTTAAAAAAACATTGAAAGAAGTGAATTAGAGAAGGGGATATTGTGTTGAATACTGAGAATGCTGAATATAGTAGCTGAAATTTATGCTGATGAAGCAAAACAACACTGTGGAGTGATCCAACAACCTTCAACAGAACCGTGTAGACTCTGTGTCCGTGTTGGTAGTGTACGTGGAAAATTCTACATGGAAGCAAGGGCATGTAAAAGTCCAGAAATATGGACAGAATCCACATGAAAGGTTATAACACACATATAATGGGTGATGTATACACTGTGGATGTCCAAAAGCATCAGAGGGGTATGTCAAATTAGTATACATTTAAAATATTTTTTATCACATGTCTGCACAGTGTATCGTGTGCTGCAAAAAGTTTTAAATATGAATAACAGAAATGTCATTGAAAAGAGGAGTATAATGCAGTGTCACAATAGGTACAGTAATACCCTGCCCTGTGTCTTTGAAATCGTGCTCCTGTGCTATTGCCCAGCTTACACAGCTACTAACCATGTGGATTCCAGGTTGTCCATATGGTTATGATGCAAATGAGTGCAAAAAGTGGTGGATTAGTTAAATCACAATAAGCAGGAACTATGTAGGGTTGTTCACTTCATGCTGGGTTGCCAGCTAGCTTACTGACAGAACCCAGACTGTAAAAGTAGTAGACTCCGAATCCAGCTCCAGACAGATGACTAGTGGAGTACCTCAGTGTTCAGTCTTGGGACTGCTCTTGTTTGGCATCTACTTCTCTGAAGTACAGGCCAACACTAAAGGACTCTGGCTAACAAAGTTTGCAGATGACTGCAAACTGGGAGCCATTATTGAATCCCAAAATTATGTGGATATTCTACAAAATGGCCTTACGGAAACAGATGCTTGGTGCCAGAGCCATGGGCTCAAGCTTAATGCCAAGAAATGTATAGTTATTCCCTTTGGGAAAAAACATGTACCCATGAATTACCACATTGGTGGCAGTACACTAAACACCAAAAGTGTGATGAGAGACTTAGGGACACAGGTGGACAGTGGTCTCACCTTCGATAACCACATCATCACAACAGTCAGGGAATCCTTCTATGTGGTACACCTCATCACTAAGGGCTTTTCATCCAGAAAAAAGGAGGTCATTGTCCCACTGTACTCATCCATCATTAGACCCATTATAGAGTACAATGCCCTGATTGGTATGTACCTCACAAGACATCTACAACAGCTGGAAAGGCCACAGAAATATCTCACTAAAAGAATCACAGACCTAAAACAGATGCCCTATGCTGACCATCTAAAAAAAACTCCAGCTATACTATGTGGGATATTGTCTACTCAGAGGTGATCTCTGCTTAACATACAAGGCTATGTCAAACCCTGAGCTGTTGGACATGCTCCACTTAAAGAAATCCCAATCTCTCAGAGTCACACGCTCCAGGGATCTAAACCTTGTCATCACAATGAACAAAACATGCTGGAGGGATAGGTTCCTGAGCCAGAGTCTCCCCATACTCTGGAATAGACTGCCCATGCATGTCAAGCAGAGCGCCTCCTTGGCCCTCTTCAAAAGGAACCTTGATGTTTGGATGGTAGATAGGAAATTCACCTCGGGGATCACATCAGTCGCCCTGATAGACAGAGGTCCAGGGAAGTAAATATTGTGGGAAGAAATATCCAGGGAATTGTTACAGCTAGGCTTGTATAGGCCCTAGGGCCGATAGTCTAGTACCAACCTATGAACCTATGAATCTATAAGCTCCTACATGGTGTTTATGTTTCCCTTGGATATTGATGACATCAGGGGTGTGTCAGGTAACTTTGTTGTTTTTTGGGGTGTTTTGCTTGTGCTTGCATAGTGTACTGCTTTGTGCAAATGTTTATGGAGATACATACCTTGTATGCATGACCAGACCACCCATGTATCAGACATGAGATAGAAATACAAAAAAAAAAAACAGATGCAGTCAGTCAATATTGCTGAGCACTGCTGGGTATTGCTCAAACCCTGTAAAAGCGGGCTGTGCACTGCACATTTCCTCCAGTTAAATAACTTTGCATGATTACTCCTGTCATAAAATAGAGCACCAAACACTTAAGGTCAGATGTAAAACTTAACTTACAATGCAAAAAATGATAAATACGTCCAGACCACCAAGTTGGAAGCAAAAACAAACTTTAATAAAACAAACTGGGTAGAAGCAAGCTGACAATGGATAAGCACAGTTGGAATATAGTCCCTTAATCAGATATCACATAAAATAAGACCATAACCATTTAAACAGGAGAAAACCAAAAGCACATCAGTATCGAGGTCTCCGCCCCTTTAAAACAGATTTTATAGGAAGAATCCCATTTAGACCTGGAATTCTATCAGCTTTAAACTCAATTATCCACCTTGTTTCATTGAGTTCTGTTAAATTTACTAAATCCCCACCACTTAGGCTAGCGTTTATAACCTGTAGAACCAACAAACAAAAGTATGTCCCATATTATTCTTGATGGGTTAGTGCAATGCATTATGGACATTTTGTGAACATATAGCTGACAAATATTGTAATATTCTGTCTTTTAATCGATCAACAATTCATTTTACCTACATAAAATGAATTGCAGTCATTACACTTAGCCAAATTTATCACATTTTTAGTTTGACAGCCTGCATAATGCTTAAATGAATAACTCTTGCCAGTTGTTGGATGAATAAAACCAGTATGTTTCATAATCATAGGACAAGTCTTGCAACAATTGCAGGCAAAAGTTCAATGTCTTGTAAAATTAAAATTATTATTCGAACCAGGGTCTCTTTCAATGCACATGTCTTTCAAATTCTTATTGCGTTTAAAAGTAAAAGAAGGTCTGTTTCCTGCTACATTTCTGAGTTTGTCATCAGTGAGCAGGATCTTCCAATTTTTTTGTATGATGTTACGTACACCCCCTATATCATTACTATACCAACACATCAAGAATAATGTGGGACATACTTTCCTTTTTTAGTTCTACAGGTTATAAAAGCTAGCCTAAGGGGTGGGGATTTAGTAAATTTATCTGAGCTTAATGAAACAAGGTGGAGAATTGAGCTTAAAGCTGATAGAATTCCAAGTCTAAATGGGATTCTTCTTATAAAACCTGTTTTAAAGGGACGCAGACCTTGATACTGACATGCTATTGATTTTCTCCTGTTTAAATGGTTAGCATCTTATTTTATGTGAAATCTGATGACTGGAATATATCCCGAAAGAGCTTATCCATTGTCAACTTGCTTTTACCCAGTTTGTTTTATTAAAGTCTATTTTTGTTTTCAGCTTGGTTTTCTGGATGTATTTATCATTTTTTGCATTGTAATTACTTCTGTGCTGACAGGTTTTAGGTATTAGATTGGAGTGCAAATGGTCCAGTGTTCAAGTACAGGGTATGGCAACTATTCTCATACTGCTCTAACATTGCAGCTTACAGAAATGAAAGAGACCGAGTTAAAGTATTAAACAATTGGTACAAACTGTAAATTCAAAAGGTATGTGAGAAGTTGAAAGGGTGTGGAAAAGGGAGAAGGGCAGGGCTCTAGAGAAAAATTATGCCTATCACAAGTCTGTAAATCTTGTACAGTATAGAGTAAACCAATACAGACTAAATTTATTGATAGCCAGCTTTTGAAGTAAGGAATCTTACAAGCAGACAAAATATATAAGGTAGGTTTGTCCTCCTCCTTCAAGGAAATTGGGGGAATAAGAGTAAAATTTGTTAGCGTTAACTTGCCCTTTGGGAGTGGAGGGGAGGAGATTCAACAAATTACAGGAGAGGTGGGGTTTCAGCTAGTAGTACTAATGGTTGGGAGCTATTGATACTACCTGTTGAAATTTTATTTTTTCTGTGATTTGTTGAATTTCTTCCTTTTTGCTCCTAAAGGGCAAGTTAACGCTAATAGTTGGGGGCGAGCCACGGTGGTGCAGCACTAGTATTGTTGCCTCACAGCAAGGTGTTCTCCCGTTCGATTCTCGACTGGAGCGCCTTCTGTGTGGAGTCTGCATGTCCTCCCTGCGGTCGAGTGGCATTCGAAAGACATGTGTAGAATGAGCGTGCCTTCGCTGAAGGTTGGGCGTTGAGCTAGCAATTCAGCACCCATAAAAAATCTACTGCCAATCATTAGCTGGTCGAGGTTCCGCTATGGCGACCGCTAACTGGGAAAAAGCCAAAAGAAGAAGTATTAATAGTTGAGGGCGACTGGAACATAGATAGTGACAGACAACTTTGTGAGTGGGGGCCCCAGAAGGACAGCGGTCAGGAAAAATAAATCTTTGAAGCTAATATTTTGGCATAATGCTTAAGGTGTTCACCTTACAAACATTAAGGTACAGGGTTTGATTCTCACATGGGTAACTGGCTAGGCTGAAAATGGCCCACAAGGGCAGTTAGCCTAGTACCAGTCTATGAACCTATGAATTAGCGTTTTCTGTATGTTTCATGCCAACAGGGATGAAAATCTAAAATGTATATATGCCTTACCTTAGTTATGCACAGCTGCAGTCTGCTGCATCCCGATGCACACAGCACACTCCTGTGCACTGAAGCAAGATCTTTATTTAAATCATGTTAATTATATCCTAAGCAGGTGAATTCCATCTTGATTAGCCAATCCCACATGGTGGACCTACTCAAGAAATGTATAAAGTATGCATACAGCCTACATTCTGATTTTCCCTTGATACTTCAAGACCATTGGAGTAGAGACTTGGAAATTTTAACTGAGATAATACTAGGAGCTGCTGCAGCTATTCTACATCTGCATGTTCTAGAGGCTGAAATCAATGCTGCTGGTGCTGCTAACAATAGACCTAGGCTGAGAAGAAGAGTTTTCAGGCCCAGGTTAACCTTCCAGGGGCTACATGAGCTGGAGATTGTAGAGTGCTATAGGGTGGACAGGGACATATTACAGGAACTCTGTGAGCTATGCTGCACTCTACTTAGAGCCAGAGCCAACTGAGGGGAACCCATCTCAGGGGAAACCTGATGTGTAGCCCTTAGGATATTAGCTACTGGTACTTTTCAAAGACCAACTGGGGACATGATGGGGGTGTCACACGTATCAGCATCCAGATTACTCCACCAGTTCCTGGATGCTATGCTCCTACATGCCAGTTAAGCATGTATAATTTCCCTTTACCCCTGAGGAGAGGGACAACAATATGACAATGGTTCTACCATATAGCACACTAACCTGAAGTACTGGGTGCCATAGATTGCACTCATGTACACATCAAGGCGCCATCTGGTGAGGAGGATAGAATCTACATTAACTGCAAGGGATACCACTTTAACAGCGAAGTCATGTACAATGCCCAGGGGATCATCT
Source organism: Protopterus annectens (assembly GCF_019279795.1). Lineage (NCBI taxonomy): Eukaryota > Metazoa > Chordata > Ceratodontiformes > Protopteridae > Protopterus > Protopterus annectens. Next base: position 228,708,691 of record NC_056725.1, on the reverse strand, counting down.
TGAATGTGTCTGCTGGCAACCCTGGCAGTTATCATGACTCCCATATCCAGCACACATCACAACTTTTCCAGATGTTTGCTAGGGGAGACATCCCACAAGGCCATTTTCTGGGGGATGCTGGCTATGCCCTGGAACCATGGATGATGACACCCATAAGAAATGCACACACACCCATGGAAGTACACCATAATGAGGTATGTACACAAACTAGGAACTTCATAGAGCATGTGTTTGGGCTTATGAAGTCATGGTTCCAGTGCCTAGATATATCCGGAGGAGCCTTGCAGTATATTCCATGCACATGTACATAAATATTCACTGTATGCGCTATGCTCCACAATCTGATCCTGCGGAATCAGCTGCAGCAGGATCAGCAAAGGGGAAGGGACACACATTCCTCCACCAATGCCTAGGTCACCATAGTCATGGGAAGATTCAGAGAAGGAATTCATAGCACATACACTCACCACTTAGGGACCTAGGGACTAATACCTTTCTCCTACTCACATACATACATTAAAAATGATGCCAGGCAACTCACACAACCTGTATCTATCCCTGTATTGGCTGTGTACTGCTTGATCAGACAGAGTTAGCTCTCTACTACAGTTGTGTCAACCAATGCATTTGCAAGCTAGGTCTTTAACCTACAATGTTGTCTTGTGGAGTATTATGACATATCCTTTATATCTATGGACTTGGTACAGTATGCAAGTAAATAGTGGTGTATTTGTACAGAAAATTGATTAACATGTGACTACTGACACTATTTTAATAGCATGTGTCAGTTTTGTAATTTGTAGGCCACAGACACGAAACCTTCATACAGTCAAACTGCAGCAGATTGCTGGTACATCATTCAAGACATAAGTTAGAAAGTGAGGCTACACATTACAGTTTCTGACTTCAGACTTGTCTGTATCCTAACAGTAAATGTGGTTTATTCCTGCATCTCCCAAAACAGGGGTGTCCCCTTGTAAATGCCATAACAGTAATCATCTATGCTGCCTACAAACCCATGGTAAATGGGTATTTGCCACAATTTTTATCACCCACATTTCCAAGAGAATACTGTAAATCTGATCTTACATTGTATGTGTTATGTAACTCACGTATGGCTGTGTACATTTTTATGCCGGTGGTTGTGTGATGATTGACCCCTATTCTGGCAAACTGCTTCTGTGATCAAAAGGACTAAGGCAGCCATCCTGTCTGATGAAGCTGTAATGCTCTTGAAGGTTCAAATCCTGATGTAAGTAGAGGTTTTGGATGTGTGTTAGCACATTTCATTTCTAAGTTGTTTCTAGTATATAATAATGTTATCTAGTTTACATTTTATGTCCACTTTATGTATGGTATTATTCCTGATTTCTTACTGATGTAAATTCTGTATTGTTATCTGTCTTGTTTGATTTGGAGCTTTTCTTCCTGGATCTCTGCTGAAAACAGGCTACTTGCCCAATCGGACACTACCAAGTAAACAAATGTAAATAAATAAATAGGTTGTGTTTTACAGAGTGTAAGTCTGTGTCCCATACTGTTAGCGATTTTGTCTTGTCTTAATTCCACATTCGCATGATGTGCCACATGTTTAAAACCTTTTTTATAAGGCTTAGCTGGTTTGCATGGAGAGCAGCAGTGCTAAAACAGTGAAAAAGGCAAAAGGATTTATGTCTGACTGCCAGCCACAAACACAGGATGCATTCAATCAATGACATTAGTAATCAGGGAATCCCAGCTTGGATTAGGGATAGGATTGGGCTGTAGTAGCAGGTGTATATAATGTAACAGTAAAACTCATATGTGAGCAATGCTCCTCACATTTGTGCACTGCTTACCAATGCACAAACAGGATAAAAAGGCAAAGGTGTATGAGTGTATACTTAGTTAACAATAGCAAAAACCTGATGCTTCTCGCACTATAGCACTCTCCGTCTTGCTCTCGCTCTCTCTCTCTCTCTCTCTCTCTCTCTATATATATATATATATATATATATATATATATATATGTCCATAGTACCCTACTTACCCTACATACCTATCAAGCTCTTAGAGTAGAAAATCAGGACAAAGCAACAAATAATGGGGGGACAAAGGCCCCAAAATAAGGACACTTTTTAAATATTGCACTTACAAAAGTAAAAAAGTGATAGGTTAACATGCGTTGCATTTCCATGAATTTTTTGAAGGATATGATGTGTGAAATTTAGATGTCTGCCATTATTTACTGATATAATTTCTCAACAATTTGCTATTGATTTTCTAGAAAAACACAATATTGTGTGAAACAGACTACAAATAAGAGTCAAATAGCTTGACATTATCCAAACATCTGGACAGTTGAGAGGTATGGTGCCCTATCATTCTCAGACACCATGTCTGCCTTAAGACTACATGTGGAACTATTGAAAATTGAGAGCACAATATAAGTATATGTACATATATTGACAAGCCATCCCTTTGTTTCCCCACCAAAACAACACCAACAAGCACAACAAAAATGGGTTACCTTGAGTTTTCCACACATATATCACCCCCTGTACAAGCTCTAATACATGATGTTATGTTCTCCCTGATGGAGAGGTCCAAATGATGGTGCTCAATGGCTTGCCCATCCAAATGCAAACAGGCAAATAGGCTCAATAAGGCTATTTTTGTCATACAACTATGCTACTAAACAGTATTCACCTGCTAGGCTACTAGTCTCAGATGGGACTATGAGGCAATGTGACTACACAGGCCTCCCAAGCTTTTGTTGAACACATGTCTTGATTATGTCATATAAGTTCATCTGCAATCCTACATAAATCAGACTTGTGCTGTGGTGTATGCATGTTGAGTACTCTGCTCTGTAGTCCGTAAACTTAGATAGAAAAGGGCTGTAATTTCACTGCAGTCAATTGTGTGTGTGTGTGTGTGTGTGTGTGTGTGTGTGTGTGTGTGTGTGTGTGTGTGTGTGTGTGTGTGTGTGTGTGTGTGTGTAAGTGTGTATCACAATCCGACTTTACAAATGGCATTATTTTCTATTGTTTTGGTGCTTACACAAACATTCATGTTGAGGCAAGCCTCAAAACTCTACTCCCCATGTGGCCTGCTGATGTCATCTACCATAAGATCATCTGCAGTCCAGTTAAATCAGACTTGTGCTATGGCTCGTTTGTTAAGTACTATGATCCTTAGTCCATAAAGTTAGATAGTTAGGCATTTTAATCTCACTGCATTAAACTGTGTGTGTGTGTGTGTGTGTGTGTGTGTGTGTGTGTGTGTGTGTGTGTGTGTGTGTGTGTGTGTGTGTGTGTGTGTGTGTGTGTGTGTGTGTGTGTGTGTGTAAACAAAAGTAGAAATGTGTATCCAAATCCCACTTCATAACTGGCATGGTTTTCCATTGTTTTGGTGCTTGCACACACATCCAGTTGAGGCAGACCTTCAAACTCTTGTCCCCCACATGGCCTACTGATGTCATCCACCATATGATCACCTGCAGTCCAGGTTAAAATCAGACTTATGCTGTGGTGTGTGAGTTAAATACACTCACCTGTAGTATGTAAACCTAGATAGGTAGGGGTTCTGCCCTCACTATAGCCAACTTGGTGTGTATGTGTGTATGTTCATAAAGAATGCTGGAAGTGTGCATCCTACACTGATGTCTCAAATGTCATGGTTTTGCACTGTTATGGTGCATGGACAAACATCCAGTCAAAGTTAGCCTCCAACCTCTTATTCCCCACGTGACCTGCTGATGTCACCTACCATAAAATCACCTGCAGTGCTGCTAAACTTAGATTTGTGTTGTGGTGTGTGTGTTAAGTACTCTGATCTGTAGTGTATAAACTTAGATAGGTAAAGGTTCTATCCTTACTGAAGTCATCTGTCTGTGTATAAAGAAAAGTGGAACTGTGTATCCCACACTGAGTTCTCAAATGGCATGGTTTTGCACTGTTATGGTGCAAGCACACCCAGTAGAGACAGGCCTCCAACCTCCTGCCCCCTATGTGTCCTGCTGATGTCATCTACAATAAGATCACCTGCAATCCCATTAAACTCAGACTTGTGCTGTGGCACATGTGTTAAGTGCTCTCTTACATAGGTAGGAGTTCTATTTTCACTGCAGTCAACTATGTTTGTGTGTGAGCTGTTGGTGGATGTTACACAGAGTATTTTACAGCAGCCTAAGGGAAACTGTCTTTTTGTGTTCCACAGACACTTCTGATCCCATCTGCTATATCAGATTATTGAAAAAAACATATATATATATATATATATATATATATATATAGGGTCTATATCACATAGTTGAAATTTAATAACTTTGAACACAGAATGTTCAAACCATTCTGTTTGAAGTTAAAAAACTTTGACTATGGATAAAAAACAAAAAAAAAAAAAAAAAACAAAATAAACTGTTGTATGCAGGAGGCAAGCCCCACTACAGCCCCCAGACCTCCCACTACTTAAATATACCAACTTTGAGATTGTACCACATTGAACAAAATGGAAACCTCCCCTTATGGAGATTTTCACTGAAATGCTCGAACTTCTGCAAATTCAAACTTATGATCTCAATCATATAAGGTTCAAACTTGCAGAAATTTGACTATCTGAAAGGAACCCACATATATATATATATATATATATATATATATATATATATATATATATATATATATATATATATATATATATCACAACAGGCCATGGTCACACACTGGCCTGACAGATGGGTAGATGTCGCCTCATCCTATATAAGGCAGACAACATTGACATTACTGTTATTGTATGTACAGACATCAAGACATTTGTTTCCAGTGGTGATGTACAGGTTGACACATTACATCACACAGGAGTCCACGTGGATTATGTTTTCTTGGGATGATATTGTGGGCTGTATTGAGAGTAGGGTACAGGTGTATAAGACCCTGAGGAGGTGGTGATATGCTTTACAGTGGAGATAAATGAAGGTCAGCAAGACTAAGACAGAATATATGTGTTTGACTGAGTGGGAGGATACAGGAATGGTTAGAATGCAGGGAGTACAACTTGCGAAGGCATATGATGTGAAATACTCTGGACCAATAGTTCACAGTAATGTGGTTTGTGTGGAAGACAGGTGTAGAAGAGAGAGCATGCATGGTGGAGTATGTGGAGAAGAGTGTCAGGAGTAATCTTTGACAGATGGGTATCAATATAACTGACATGGGAGGGTCTACAAGATGCTAGTGAGACCAGCTATGTCATTTGGGTTACAGATGCTGCCAGTGACAAAAAAGCAGGAGTCATAACAGGTGTTGGCAGAGTACCAGATGTTGCGGTTTGCATTGTGTGGGCCAAGGATGGATGGGAGTATTAACCATCTATTACAGTGTCAGCTCAAGTTTTATGGTTTGGAGATGAAGACAGAGTGGTTGGATTGTGTTGGTTTGGACATGTACTGAGGAGTGAGGTTGGGTATATTAGCGGAAGGATTCCAGTGGATTAAAATGCCAGATAAGAGGAAAATAGGAAGGCCTAATGTAAGGTGTATGGATGTTTTGACAGAGGATATGCAGGTAGTTGGTGTGACAGAACAAGATGCATAAGATGATTAGACATGGAAGCAGAACATCTGCTGTGGTGATCCCTAATGGTACTGTCCAAAAGAAGAGGTAGAAAAAGATGGCATCTCTATTTGGCGAATGTACACTTGTGGCATGAGTGTACAGTAAGAGTATCTAATTGATGGTTACTGTGCCTGGACTCAGTTTGGGCTTTATCAGTGTGCCTTTATATTAGCTGCTCTGGATTATGTGCAGAGGCTGTACGACTTTGCCCTCATACATGCAGAAATGTCAATACACCTGCTTTCAAATACAATCAGCTGCTCCTATGTAGCAGAGGGCTATAGCTGTCAGATCCTCTGTTGCATAACAAGCACCGATTTACCCACTTACCTATCAATAACAGAGATATCAATCTACATTATGAAGGACATCACAATGTACACTCCATAAATTTGTCACCTGAAAATGATAGATCACATGTACATCTCCTGTTTGCATTCTCTATGTCGATACCAGGTTCAAACCTCCCATTATCAACTATCATTTTGCCTCTGTTTCCCCCTAGCATAGTTGACATGATTTTTTTAATCAGTATAGATAATGCTACATGTGCACTGAATAGCCTTTATCCCCTACATCACTAAATTACAAATTTTAAGAGATTAGTATATAGTAGGAATCTGGAATCAGTGCTCTCTAGCTTCCAGATGGGTAACACTAGAAAGGTTGTCTGCTCACATATCTCGACTCCTACTCATAATATGCACCCAACACAAACAATCACATGCAGAGGTACTCCCCACAAAACAACCTAAACAGCAGATACATCCTAAACACAATCAGGCTTCAAGTAGACAATACACATCAGACATATTATCACCACTGTCTCACCTTAGAAGTGCTCAAAGCAATTGGTATATATGCCAAAGGTTCTTATAATAGCTGTCTCTATAGTGAGATGTACAGATGCTTCTCTCAACAGCTTAAACAAAGATATGTTTAGTGTCAGCTCTGTGGCAGACATAGTCATCACAGCAGACATGCAATCAAGTCTCTCAACAAGTCCCACTCATTGCAGCATACTTCCTCTTGGTATGCACAACTTGAGACATGACTATATGAAATATATGAAGACAGACATGATTGAGCTATCTAAATATGGGTCCAAGCCAGGTATGTTCCTATGTCTGAGCAGCATTATACCTTCACCTAGGATGAAATCACTATATAAAGAAGAACAGATTCACCGAACTTACCTACGTTTCTGGTGTCACAGTACAGTGATACAGTACCTGTCATTGTATGATAACATGCTGGATAGAACACACTGCTTTGCCAGACATAAGCCACTTGACTGCACCATATTCCCTTTATTAGGCAAGGTAACAACAGCAGAATAACCAGTGTGAAAATGTACACCTCCAACAAAGTCAGGGCCATGCTATAAGCTCTAGGAGTTCACATCTGAAGCCTCACTCTCTGTAAGCACTCTTCTCAGAGAATATGTTAATGCCTGTGCAGTCTCAGACACTAGGCTCAAGGCAGCTGTATGTACTTTGCCCTTACAAGGCTACAATGTCTTCCAAGCATCCACACAGCAAATGGAAGTTGTGTGTACTACAGGAGATGTTGTATCTATTTACACTGAAAAGTAGTACGCCTCACGACTGTTTACAGAATATAACTATATGGATTTATTCTATGTTGAACCTACTGTGGCTAGGAAACCCCTTCCTGCTATCACCATTAATAGGTCACCATCCATAAAAACACAACCTGTATATTAGTACATGGGACAATTAAAATAGATCAAAACAACTCAGGCATGGGTGAGTGAAATTATACATCCATTGATCAGCATTATAATAGGACAAACTCACTTGCACAGTGTTACCTGGAGTTTGTGAACTGAAATGCCATGGAAGAAATACTGGACCACCCCACAAGGTTATCTTGTATTCCAGACCTATACCTCAACAATATGAGTGAACAATGAATGGCACATGTGTAGTGCCTGCACTGTTAATCTAACCATAAGGTGCTATGTTTTGAAGTAGATATAACTACTGAACTCCCCAATGGAGGAGTCAGGTTTACAATCATCATCCAAGGTAGCTACACACTCCTGAGGGATGGTCTAAAATACTTCCAAGACATATTTTCCACAAAGTTCATTGACAGCTATAGTACCTTACTCCCTGATGCCCTGTCTACACATCTACACAAATATATACACACAGCAGTGCCTGGTAGGCTCAAACAAAGATCATCTGGAAAATACAAGCCATATCACTGTATGTCTGTCATAACTGAATTATACAGTACATGCAAGAATCTGCTGTTTACAAATAAAACATTCAGAAACCAGTAGTGGAAGGCCACTCTCCTCAGCATAAACATGCAAATAAGACACCTTCAAGAACCCACACAGAGCAACCATGCTAAGCCTTTAGACAAAAAGATATCCAGGGATAACAGAGAGCTTTCTTCATGTACATCTGCAAACTGATACAACTCAGATGTATTTGGATCAAATTGTGCATGGCAATACACACACTGATTCAGTGTAACTTCCAAATCTGCTAGCAGACACATTTGGCTGAACAGTGCCCGCCCACCACCACCACACCTAGTACAAACCATATGTGCAATATCACCTCTGAGCTGTGGTATCTACAATGACACAGTTATCACTGCCCTCTCCAAGATTAGGAGCATAGTCACTGTGGGACCAGATGGCATTCTGGCCTGTGTTCCTCATGTGCTTCAAAGGTGAGCTGCTTCCCTAGGCACCATATTCAACCGGGTCTACTTGAAAACACTGATACGCCAAAACAAAGACGACAAGAACATCAAGACCAGAAGATTGACAACTGAGATGACCGACAGTTTAAAAGCCTGATGCTGAGAACATCGACATGTTAAGGTAAGTGTGCGATAGTGACAGACTTTAGGGTTAGGGGCAGGTTAAGTGAGTTAAGGCTAGGGTGTGGGTAAGGTAAGTGTGCGATAGTGACAGACTTTAGGGTTAGGGGTGGGTTAAGTGAGTTAGGGTTAGGGCGCAGGTTAGGTGAGTGTGCAATAGTGACAGACCTTAGGGTTAGGGTTTGGGTTAAGGTTAGTGCATAGATAGTTGTGTATGTAAGGTTTAGAGTAGGTTTGTAAGGTTTTTAGTGTGCTTGTGTTGTGTGTGTGTTTTTCAGAAAAGGTATTTGTTTTGTTTTGTTGATTGTGGGGATTGTGGTTTGTCGGGCATGTGAAGTTTTGTGCTTTTAAACTGTCGGTCATCTCAGTTGTCGATCTTCCGGTCTCGGTGTTCTCGTCGTCGGTGTTTTAGTGTGTCGGTGTTTTCAAGTAGACCCATTCAACCACAGTCTGAATACTGTTGTTGCCCACAATGATTGGAATACAGTGACCATTTTCCAAACACACATGGCATGACTGGCAAAATACAAGTGTAATTATAGAACCATAACTTTATGCAACCTCTGCTGTAAGGCAACAGATACAATTTGCATGCATGTCAGACACAGGGAAATAGGTGACCTCTAAACATTAGATATGTTCAAGTAAGGTGTTCCCAAGGGTATCTTGTGGCTGCAAAACCTGGATGGATTCAAGACTGTGACCAGAGACACAGAACATTTCAGACTTGTGCATACATCATATTGTAACTTGGCCAAGTCCTTCATCACAATCCAACATTTATCCTCAGTGGGAAACTAACCAAGGTGAATATCACATCCTATGTTATCAGTTGGTTTGCAAAGGGGATCACAGACCAACAACATTCAATCACAGTGCGAGAGGTCACCTGAAGCAGCAGACATGTCACCTGTGTGGTTACAGATGTGTCAGTGCTGTGGCCCTACATGTTCGACTATATGTCTTAGAAGTGCTGAACAAAGCAGAAGGTCTGTGGCACTGATGACTGCTGACAAAGCCATAGGTGTTACATGAAGTGCACAGGAATGAATCAGCATAACCTGTGGTAATAATAAATGTACATGCTTATTATAAAATAACCTTGAGTACAATATTCCCCACGTCTGTATTGATAGACCTTGGTAAACTTTTCAACTGCAACCTGGGTCTACTGTGGGGGGTAGACAGTCTACATCCAACATCTGAATAGCAGTGGCATTACGTCAATAGCAATATATGTTAGCCATCCCCTTGATATGTATTGTAACAGACACCTGCACCAACTTGACAGACCTTAGATATGTTTCAGTAAAAAAACATCAGAGAGTCTCCTACACATGTCTTCTGTGGGCAGACTGATGTAGCAGTTCTTGTGTGCAATATCATATAGCTAGCTTTGAAATGAATTATGTATGCCTTACAGGGTTATCTGTGGCCAAAATGGGATGGCAATGCTGCACAATTGTAAGTAAGGTGGGATACCAGTTACCTGTTCCAGTGACCTCAATGTACACTATGACATACATAGGACATAGAGACAGATATATCTCTCAAAGGTTGTCACTCCTCTGCAGTAGGCTTCAAATCCATATCAAGAAGAGCACCTCCATTACTTTGATGAAGAGCAGGCTGGATGACTTGATGTGAAAGCATTATCTGGCATGGATCGTTGCTGCTTCTCCCGTGGACATGGGTGGTCCTTGCCAGACAAACCTTGGCCATGCATTATATCTGTCTTTGAATAAAATTTTGTAATGTAATGGCTATGCTTCTAAACACTATGAGGTCCATACCCTAGTCATATCCTATGAACCTCGAAACCTATGGAGATATACTTGCAAAAAGGAACATCATACTGTATTACCATTCTGATGAGATCTGTCTTCATTGCTGACATACAAACCTGAGATCTGAATCTGATAGGTTGACTTTGGATGTGCACCCATGTATTTGTACTAAATCCTTAATGAGAAAGTTAAATACATTAATGAGACACATGCATTTGTCTGACTTCCCAGCCCTTATAAAAGCATTCACTATACAGTAGATAAACTACAAGGGTAGCAACTGTCCAAATTGCTATGTACAATCTAAATGACAGATACAATTATCAGTTGAACAGTAAAAATTTGAGGTAATAATGTAATTTTAATATAGATAGTCACCCTGTGCATCAGACACATAGGTTCATAGGTTCATAGGTAAGTACTAGGCTATCTGCCCGATGGCATCTATAAGCCTAGCCAGAATGTGTTGGCTTTCACTGCCCCCTTAGATTAGTTCCCTGAATAGTATGGCCCTGATAGTGTTTAGAAGCATAGCCATTACATTACAAAATATTATTCAAAGACAGATATAGCTTTAGCATCCCTGAATCCAAAATATAGATGACAGGGATGTGTAACAGTTATCATCACTTGCACAGGGTGTTGTGTGGGGGTGCAGGAGGCCTAGGCTAACACAAAAGGCTGATGAGTGTGTGTGTGAGTAAGCAAGGGAAGCAGGCAAGATGGACCATGTAAATGTTGTGTGTGTGTGTGTGTGTGTGTGTGTGTGTGTGTGTGTGTGTGTGTGTGTGTGTGTGTGTGTGTGTGTGTGTGTGTCTGTAGGTGCCCTCAATGTGGCAATGGTGTGTAAGTGTCTGTATGAACACAGCCAAGTTCAGTGCTAGCCCTACATGTCTATATGTCGGACAGCTGTGAGCTGTACATGGTAGAACTGACAGTTCATCTTCTCTGCCCCTGAACACAACAACTGGCTCTGCCAGGAGTTGCACTGGTACCTCCACATCCAAGGTCAGATGCTGTGCTACTACCTGAAGGTGACCAATGTCTGCTGGACATGCTCCCTTCATGGAACACCTAGGACCACAATACCATGGCCTGCTACATCTGGATGTGGACAGCACACTCCCTGCTGGAGTAGTGGATGTACTGCCACTATGGGAGCATGATTGGGCACAGTCATATTGGCCCTCAGCACATGTAGTTGCTGACCTACATCCATGAGGCCAGTGATCCCCTCCCAGCAAATGTTCCATCACAGACAATGTACATTCCATGATAGATTCACTTGCTCTCTTACAGACACATCTTGTTCTAACGTGTCATTCAAATGATTCAAGGAGTCAACAACATGGTGGAGGCAGTCACAGATGGCAAACTGCGCTGCATCTCTAACCCTGAGCATTGCCCTGGAGTTACTTTCTGAACATGCCTGTGCCTCCATAATGGCCCTAAAAATATGTCGAGTGACACACGATGAGATAACTGAAAGAGGTCGGCAAGGGACAGCAGACCTCCTCTGAGCACCCCATCAATCCGTCTGTCTGGCAGCTCACCAGCAATTTGGCTATGGTCAGTGTCAACAGTCACTGTAGCTGCAGTAGTAGCCACAGTTCCCTGGTCAATATCCTTGCCCTCCAACTGTCCAATATCTATGGCCTCAATAGACTGGGTATGTGCAGGCATACTGGTTGTGTTGGATGATAATTGGGGGGGGTCACTGGATGTCAACCTCTGTGTCAGAATCAGCCTCTACAACCCCCAGCTGATCCTCACTTTGGCCACCATCATCATCAGAGTCTAATGGCAAACTGACATCAGGTGGCACAGAACCACTTCCATGTTCACCTGTGATTAACGGAAGTAAAACAGGGATACATTAATACCTATACTACTATGCTGCAATATATGTAAAGCATTTTACACTGCTGTCACTATTACAGACATTCATGTCCTCTTAGAGCAAGGAACGTGGACAAAGTGATGAATAATGTATGGATAAAGGCACAAGAATAGGTACCACTGTGACATATTACCTTGCAAACCTAGAAAGGTGATAGAATAACAGCTATGGCTTCACCATGACATTTATGATGGGTATGCAGTCTGCATGTGAAATTTTTATGGATTCCTGATGGTCTTGAAAAAACAATGGGAGAAGTAATGGCAACAGCACCACATTTAACAGTATAACAGGTGGTAATACTTTTAATGATCTGTATCTACAGTAACTGTAATGTTAACAATTATGACAACCTCTAAATGGCCTTAAAACTGCAGCTATCTTAAATACCACCGCCAAAAAAGCAATCTGACACATACTAAAACTATATACACTACTATATTATGAATGCAACAGTAGTCTACTGATGATCTAACAAAGGCTACCTGGAAGCTCCTCCTGAGATGCAGGAGTGGCACCCATATCCAGAACATACTGGCTGATGGATTGCTGGGAGCTTTCCTGTGTGGCAATGTTTGCCAGGAATTGAGTGCCACTCAACCCAAAACTTTAAAGTGCTTTCATCCACTGGCTACTGGACTTCATCAGATGAAGTCCAATGACCAGTGGACAAAAGTTTTTTAAAGTTTTGGGTTGAGCGGCACTCAGCTCTGAAGTCTTCTCCTTGTCTTGGAAGTTATTGTTACTGGTTATGGTTAGTGGATTTTGCTAGGATTCCTTGGAGGTGGTGAGGGTTTGTTCTGCTGCAGGTCCACCATCAGTGATCTGATGCTCACATGCCACTACAACAGTATGCCTCCTTGCAGCATGAATCATGTCCATGGCTCTGTGTCACACCTGCTCATAGCTGCAATTTTATTGCTTAGTAACATTGACATTTTGGACCAATTCATCCCATACTGCCACAATTTGTGACATATTGGTCCTCCTCCTGGACATCAGGACTGCATGATGTTGCCTTAGTGCTTTAATGATGATGTCATTCTCTGCCTCAGAAAATGGAGGCCTATGCCGAGCGGGCATATTGTTTACTGAAAGACAAAATAATGTTAACACATATAAGGATCACATATGTACAAAAAAACTGTGTACAGATAAGGTAGTATATGAAGGCTCTCAGTATTCGCCACTTAATTACAATTTAAAGATTCAACAGTGATCAACAAATAATATGGCGGCCACAAAACAAGGAGAGTAGCATGATGAACACATCCTTGTTTGTGCCATAACAGATACTTACTTATGCTCACACACCCAACATAACTGTCCTTTCTGATTTGTACCATAGCAGGGACTTACTTCCCCTCCCCCCAAAAAAGAAAAAAAAATAACAGGCTAAGGTAAGGAAGTAAATTCAAAAGCCCTCTCAAAGGACTTAACTATGAAACGTGTGTGCATAGTTATCACACAGCATTAGACATTTGACCTACTCTACATCCTCTGTACCTCTCAAATGTCTGATAAATAAGGCCATGTCATGAGTACAGTCCTAACAAATGCTTACTGATTTACTTCACATCATTGATACGTACATTCCAACATATGCATTATTTAGTCAACAAAATAGATACATACCTGATGGAGTACAATATGCCTCTGTTGAAATATACTGTTCCAAAATAAATGTGTCACTGAGTTTGAATTCTGAAACAACTTCCATACACATTGGTTTGCCTACTACATGTTTACCTTTTTATAATAGTGCACATTAGTAATTGATTGCATCTAACCTAGTCTGTGCCTCAAAGATGCTAGTTGCAGCATGCACTCCTAAATTGCATTCTAATCAGCCAATCCCATGAAAATACTCAACTAAATATAAGGCATCAATGTAGACACCATGCCTTTTCTTATATGTGCATTGAGGAAATAGTGAAGTACAGATACAATGTAAGCACTGACAGATTGTTATTATCAGCTACAATTTACAAGCATTTGTGTGTGCTACAGGCTGAAGCCGATGCTGCTGCCACTGCTGCCAATAGCAATAGATACAGAGGGTGAAGACTTTGCAGGCCAACAATACAATAGAGGAACTGTGGGACCTCTGGCAGCCTTGAGTCAGATACAGGAGCAAATGCAGGGAACCCATCCCACTGGAATATAAGGTATCTGTTTAACTTAATACGTTATCCACAGGTACCCTTAACAGTCTACCAGGGACATGCTTGGTGTTTCATGGGCATCAGCATCCCGGATCTTCCAAACATTCCTGCATGCTATGTTAAAACATGGCAGGAGGAACATATATTTTAACACAAGTTCAGAAGTGAGGATCACAAGTATGCTACAATTGTAACATATATCACACTGCTCTCCAGTAATGTGTGCCATACATTGCAGCCATATACACAAGAGAGCAACACCTGGACAACAGAGTATGGTCTACATTAACTGTAAGGTCTAATGCTCAAACAACTGCCAAGTCATGTGTGATGTCATGGGAATCATGTGAAATGTGTGTTGACAACCCTTGCAGTTAGCACAACTTCCATATGTGCCACAACTGAGCCAGATGTGTGCTATGGGGGATATCTCTAGTGCTCACTTAGGTGTGGATGCATGCTATGCAGTAGACTCATGGCTGAGCAAACCTATCATAACTGCACACACACACACACACACACACACACACACACACACACACACACACACACACACACACACACTGTCTAACCAGTAATGTCATACAGCATGCTTTTCAGCTACTGCACTCACAGTGCCAGTGCCTACATACCCCTGGCTGAGAGCACCATTACAATCCACTGACATATCCCGCAATGCTCATAGTATGTGCTATGTTACCCAAGTTAATATAGTGGAAACAGCTGCAGCAGGATCATTAACAGGATGGGGAACATATCTTACTGATGATCCCAATGTCACTACAGCCACAGGCCAATGAAGACCCAGGGGAGGAACCAGCAGCAGATGTGGTTGTAGGCAGACATAGCCATGCTCAGTAAGTTCTTGCATTGGCTATAAGACAAGCCATAACACATTGACTCAACACCTAGGAGGTTAAACCCATCCTCTGATAGCACTATACATCTGTACTAGGGTTGCATTACAGATGACAGTTCTCAACCATAACTAAATCATAAAACAGACAGGATGCCAGACATGTAGGGCAACCAGAGCAACACAATATTGTTAGTGCAATAGCAGACACACATCTTCGCACCCCCACACCAAAAGAACAGTCAATGTTTGTTTGTGGCATCCAACCTGTCTTTCCTTAGTTGACAGCCACATATATTAGTCCCAGTTAATATCCTTTGATATTGTAAATGCAATGATATTGAATAGCATAAACACTGTATGTCCCAGACTACTGGACAGATAACAGATGAATAACCCAGAGATGCAGACATGTAAAATAGTGCTGTATATTTACAAGCAAACATCATAATGGTGTGTGTAATCACTTACTCCAGTATTGTAAAAGTGAAACATCATGAAATGTTCAGGTAACTTGCAATATAGTATTATGACAGTACATTATTTTCAATCTGATTGTGTTCTGATCACCCCTCTCAACTGTATAGATTTTCATACAATGTCCAGATGTTGGACTGGTATATCTGGTCTGTATCTCATACTATTGTGGTTGTCTGTCAAATCAATGGCAAATTATTGAGGACTGAGGTCAGGAACTGATGCTACACATTTGAGTTTCAGACTTAATATCTGTCAGAACAGACATGCTAATGCATAACCTGTTATTTTATCTACTTCCTAAGTATGTAAAAGCAATATTTAAAGAGTGCCCCTATTTATAGGCCTTTGTCCAGATTCCTTGCTATACAAGGTTGAGAGGCATGGTGCTGGATGCCTACTGCTGCTTACTGTATGTGTGAAACACAGGATTAAGGCACCCATCCTGTGCATAACATGTGCTTTGGATGGCGAGGTGGACTGTAGAACTATGTGGCAATATTTCCTGTGTACTTAGATAGTCTACCCTGGACCTCCACTGAAAATTGGTTTTGTTCCAAGTCGAACTTTCCCTGTAAACAAATGTTAAATAAAATAAATAAATAACTAGTAGTGTAAGTGACACATTGCTTTTATAGTCTGCCTATTATCACTTGTTTTTATCTCAATATTTCGAGATTGAGCATTGTTGTGTGTAACACAAAGGGCATCAGCTATGTGTAGCTGGTTTGAATGTACAGCACCAGTGCACAAACTGTAGGAGTGAATCATCCAGGAGGCAGATAGGAATCAGACATCTAAAAATAGACCTGGAATGCATTCTCTTAATGTCAATCTACATAGCACAAACTTGTTAAGTGCCGTTGAGCTGCATGTGATGGTGAGAACCTCAGGATAAATATTAATGTAGTACATCTTCATGTAATTTCTCCTGTGGCTGTGGATGTTAAGTGTTGGCCTGACATTCACATGGTCCTGGGTTCTGATACAAAGATTGAACTTGTATTTTACTAATGTGTCTTTGCATTACATTGCAATATAATAAAGCATGCACAAGTATTCTTTAATCCTTCTACTGGCAACAGCTGTGAGTGTAAGACTACCAAGTATAAGGTCAATGGTTCTACTACAGCAGACATCTTACTTTTCAGTGGTGTCCGACCTCACATTATAGTCACCCTGCGTTATAGTAGTTGCCTAGCATTTCTCATATCCTAAGTTTTTTCTGATGCATGACACAGTAATATTGTCAGTTGTGTAATGATATGATATTATCCGTATTAATGAACTTCATTTTATTGTTTCCCTTAGCCCAAACATGGACAACGTGTTTGCATGATGCTAAGCAGTGAGCCACCATTTTCAAATGCTGCAAAATCCAATAGTGTACATTCCCAGTATCTGTCATAACTGGAATTAGCAGGAAAAGTCATTAGTATACATTGGTGTTCAGCTGCATTGGACATGTCTGGTGTTCAGGAAGAGGTTCTGAGATTTTGGTTTCAAAGGTTGGGTCTGCAGGAGTCCAAAATGTTTGTTTGAATCTTAATGAATACTTCTGGTCCCCAGCTGTTGCAGGAGAACTAACATGAATCAGATTACAAATCAGATGGATGGAATAGTTCAGCCCGGGGTCTGTCCAGAGTAACCGGTATCTCCCATACTGTCAAACAGTGTAGGAATCACTACTGAGACCTCAGGATGAGGAAAAGGGATACCCTTGACCATTGGATTGAGGAATGCTGAAATGATGGCACCCCGCAGATGTGTAAGTATCACTTACAGGCACTGCTTATAGGGGGTAGCAGATGCATATCTTCATTATTGGTGCTCTTAATGGTATTCTGCTGTGTTCTGTTCTTTCTGATAGCTAATGCAGACAGGGCACTGAATGTGTGGACCTATGAAGAAAGAATGAGAAGGATGAGAGATGCAAGTGGTATGTATGTATGTATGTATGTATGTATGTATGTATGTATGTATGTATGCTTCCAAACAGTACTGTTATTTTAGCATTATAGGAGTAAATACAGCTTATTGTGGTAAAAACATGTGTGACATTGAATATGCATTTTTACATTATAAAGCAAAAGCATGCATGCATTAGTATGTTACTTAAAACAACAGTCCAGTATTACAGAGTAGACATGGGTGGTAATTTAGAAAACCACATGTCCAAAGTAGACAGTACTTGTTTAAGTTGACATAAATATTGCAATGTAAAGTATGGCTTGTATACCACGGACAACAAGAGCATGATGGAGATTGTTACCATTATAACAAGGAACCTGTATATATAAAGGGTAAAAAGAAAGAATGCTTGCATTATGCTGTATTACAAAGGAAAGAGACAGTATTACTATAAACACTGCTTATGGGTTTGAATACCACACTCCCTATATTTAAAACCAGCTCTTTAGAATACTGTTTTAGGTTATCCTCAATAAAAGTACTGTACTGTTATGTATTCATAATGATAGCATTAGAAATGTAGAGCTTTATAGCTGTAGGTTAGATGGATTGTTGTCAAATGTAATCAGTGTACCAAAAATGATTGTTGGATGCGATATAATCTGCACTAGGGTAGTATTCAAAGTAATAAAGGTATTTATTAGCATTTTGTATTATTGTAAGTAAAATGTGTCAAAATATTGTACATTATTTGTAGATATTTTTGTATATTATCTGTGTGGTTACTAATGTCATTTCTTTTTCTCTCACACCACCCCTTCTCTTCATTTTTTTTCATGTTACTCGTATTTTTATTATTTGCATTGTTATTATTATATGATGCATATAATCATATTTTTCATTATCATAATTCTTTTTTATTACCTATGGTTTGCTTATTATGTATAATTTTCTCTTGTTTTTCTGTTAAATACCTTTTCATTTCATATTATTTTTATTTGTGTTTGTAATTCTATTATTTATTATTTTTGTATCGATTTATTATATACTTACATTTTATTTAATGTTATGTCCATTATTTTGTGCTATGTTTTATTTAATTATGGAATTTTAATTGTATTTATGTTATTACTATAGCACAGCAAGGTACTTCAGTTCCCCGTGGTCCTCCTACAATCTCTCTGCTTGCTATTACACCAAGGCCCAGCAGTTCTAGGCTGGGGCCTGGCAGTACCCACCCTGCTGCTCCTGCCCTACCTTTACCCTCAGGTAATTATGCCCCAGAGGATAGGCCTGTGGTTCTCTCTGGGAGCAGAAACAGAGGTGTGATTTTGTCAACTGAGCTGAACTGCCAGGTCTGCTGCGTAGGATAGTGTGCCACACAACTGCCTACACTGAGTGGAGACACTGCTCTCCATCTTTTTCCTGAATAATACAAGAACATGCAGACATCAGACACTGCAGCCATCAATGCAGTAAGGTGACAGTGATGACAGTCCAGTGGGTGAGGACTCAATTACTGTCATCAAACATGATGTTCATGATCCTCCCACCTCCACCCCAACCAAGGTGTTCACCACCATCTCGTGTCCTTCACTGAACCTGTCTGTTGTCTTGTATGTCTTCTCTGTCTGCAAATGCTTCTTCTCCTTCTCAACTTGCCTGCCCCAGACTTGCCTGTGTCCCTTCCCCAACATTTCACTCTCTCCTGTCCAAAAAAACATTTTCATCCCATACATAGCGCTCCATTTCACACACTTGTCTACTTGATACACTTTTAATTTGGTCCAAATGGCTCCACAATGCAAATATGATGTTGTCACTCCTCTCTGTGGAGGTGACAGTCGAATATTAGCTAATAAACTGTACATGTGCCCATTTGTTACTACTGAAGAAATGGATAGCTATGGTTCTTTCCTACACCCTTCCTGCATATTCCTGCCTTCCTTTCACTTTGATTTTCTCCCCGATTGCTCCCCATTTCACCACTTTTCTATCTTCCTCGATTTCTTTTCTTTAAAGTATCAATGAGAGGGGTCTATATTAGAACATCGAAGTGTTAAAATATCGAATGTTCTAATATCGACCCCTATTCAGTGAATGCTTGAAATAGCGAAACTGCAGAACACCGAATATTTTCCTAGGGAAAGTATTCGGTGGGCCGTTTCTGTGGCTTTGCTATTTCCTCGACTGTAGTGCAAAGGTGACGGACCGGGGTAAGGTAAGTGTGCGAACAGACTGAGGTAAGGTGAGTGTGTGATAGTTAGGGACCTTAGGGTTAGGGTTGGGTTAAGGTAAGTGGATAGCTAGTAGTGTATGTATGGTTTAGTGTAGGGTTTTGTGAAGTGTGTATGTGTGGATTATGTATTTTGGTGTACTTGTGCTGCGTGTGTGTTTTCTCGGAACAGCAAATTTTTTCCCTTGGAAATTTGCTGTTCTGAGTGTTCGAGTATATCACATTTTGAGATTCCAAGGTCGAACTTATGGCATTCGATATTTTGGAATTTTGATAATGTGATATAGACCCAATGAGAGATGGTGTGCAATGTCCAGCATCACTCTGAAATCATAAAAATGTGCTTATTAACTTTTATTGGCTACCAGTACCATCTAGCAACAGACGTTTCATCATTACTGCATTGAGTGCATACACAGCTGATGACATAGATTCATAACTATCACATTTTATAATCCTGATGTACACATACAAGTATTTGAAATGATAGATACACCTGTATTTGAAAATAGTACCATCTGAACCAATAACAAACAAAATCGAAACAGCAGCACCAAAAGCAGTAGATACACAGTAAGAGGAACCAGTCCATAGGATGTTGGCAAAAATAACTTTTAATCACATCCACTTTTAAAAACAGTATCTGGTCCTTCGTTGACCAAAAAAGACTTGAAATCACATCCAAAACCAAAACAAAATCAAATCGAGCGCTTTTGCTTGGCTCAATACCAAGCTTTATCAAGATAAATTGTACACTAAAAGGGAGCTGTTTATATACAGCTCTCCGTCGAACATGTGACTACAGAGCATAATCAAATTAAAAATGTTACAGGATTTTAAATGACTAAACCATGAATTATTATTATGTTTAATGTGCCATGCTAACCTGGCTACACCAGGTAATTCATTATAAAACCTTCCATAAAAATTGTACAAAAATAAAAATAAAAACTTTAACAAAAAAATCTTTATGCTAAAAATGTTCATTTTACAGAACATACATTGCTCTAATCGTTGCTTATGCATCACAACTTCCTATTACTAAATGTGTGCACAAAAATGAAAAATTTAGTGTTTTCAAAAATACAAATTTGGAAAATATATTCACAAGAACCTGTATCTAATCATTAAAAATATTAAATATTATGTAAATATACTTAAATAGATAAAAATATATTTAAAAATCAAAACAAATTTTGTGACAGATTCTGAATGGAAAATAGTATACCAGCAATGCATTTAATACATAATGCTACAGAGTTAGTTGAATAGCAGGTATATTTTATACATTGTATAGACAATTGCATAAAAAGTGCTGTTGCATACACCTGTTACTTCAGTAGACCAATGAATAGTAATGAAATACCTGTTATTCTATCATGTTCCTAAGTTTATAAGAGAAATATTTACAACATATTGCTTTAATGATGGCCCTTTGTCCCCCATTGTGTATGGCTTTGTCCATATGTTCTGCTCTACTAAGCAAACAGGTATGTTCCTAATATTTATTTAATATTTTATCAGCCTTGCTATTGTGCCAGGTTTGTGCAATGCCCATTAGTAGAATAGCAATTGAAAGCATCTGGTTTCTATTTTTGGATGTCTGGGTCAAGTCTGAAACATGGGTGGTCCCGTTGTGCAAATGAGGTAAGCATTGTCAAATGCCATGGCATGCCACTCAAATATGGTATAAATAATAAAAAAATTAGGAGGAAAATCAAACTATATATATAACTATTCTTGGCAGCATTTGCATGATTTTGGCTGGTACTTTTGCAGTGTTGCTCATAAAATTTGTGTTTTTTTAATAATCATTTGGGATGGACGGCAGTAAATACAGACAGATGTTTCCATTTAGGACTTGAAGGTTGCGAGGTATAGGGGTGGGACATCAGTGCCCTGCTGTACATGGTTTCATTATCCATGTTGTTCCATGAGATTTCCTAGCCAACACTACTGGGGCACACTGCAAAAACCTCATTTAGGTGCTCCATGAACAGTAATATGCATTGCTTGTTGCTGGGAGCATATCATGGCCACGTTCATAGATACATTCAGTGTAGGCTTTACACGGAACCTACAAGAAATGTATTGAATCCTGCAGGGATTAATTACTTTCAAGCAGATGTGCCCACTGGGCTGAATGATTCTGTGAGTTTAAAAACCTGTTCTTAAAAGAAAGTCTCTTTTTTTCCATGAAACAAGCACTCACTTGTTTATTTTAATTATTTTATTGGTGCTGTGCTAAAACTGGTATGGTAAATTGTATTGTAACCCTGTTTGTGTATTCAGTACATACCTCTTAACCTCTTCATATAAGAAATCTGGACAAAACAAATAATAATATGGGGGGGGGTGTTCCAGAAAATAGGGACAGATTTTAAATACTTCTCTTTTAAACTTGAAAGTTTAGAATAACAGATTTTGGGTTAGAGTACATTTTTCTGAAGGAGATGAAGTCTGAAACTTAAAAGTCTGTCATTATGTAGTGACATTGGTTCTCAATGATCTGCTAGAAAACCACAAATTTTATGAGGAATTGACCAGAAATACAAGGTAAATATCTAGACATTGTGCAAAATCTGACATTTGAAAGCTATAATTCCATATAGTCATGTATTAAGATGTAAGTGATTTTATATTTTACTGATTTAAGATCTTCTGTAGTATAATTGCCTTTCAGTTATTGTATGTCCAAGTTTTAACTTCAATTTTTATATTTTTCTGTTGTATAAAACTGCCTGTTTTGTTACTGGAGTATCTCTCCCCTGGTCTCCATTTAAATAGGGATAACACAGCTTAGTTAGAAACAAAACCAGCAAATAAATGCATAAAGAGGGGTATAAGATAATGGGAGGATATATCTTTGCATATCAATGAGTTAGATACAGGAAGCTACACATTATGTGATACACATACATTCTAGAGAGGTATATGATTACAGATCCATTGGGGTTAGATCACATCCTCTTTGTTTTCATGTTGCTTAGTCCTCCTCCTGACAAAGCACACAGCACTGCTGCCATCCCCACTAAAGTCAGCCACCATGTTTCTGGTGATCTCTGCCCTATTGACAGTATATGTCCATTTAGCTGTTATGGTATACATCACACTTCCTTCCTTCTATACCAGTGCATTCATTATCTTGCCTATAATTATTATAGTCCCTTACTCCATTAATCCACATTACAGAGACAAAGCACTCACATAGTGGTCAGGCATAAATGTTCAGTAATGCAATTCCAGCATGGCCTCCACATAGTATTACACATGATGTGCTTTATGCCTTCACTGTGTGATTTTATACCTTGGCCATATCTTTTAAACTTTACATGAGGCCCATTCAGTTGTATCTTCTTTTTCCAATGTACTGTTTCATTCCTATTTGTAATTCTCTGACTGAAGCTGTGTTCAAGGGCATTTCCATAGTAAAAACAGAGCCCAGGCATGGAAGAACAATGTGGAGTGTGGTTATCCTGAACTGAAGAAGAAGACTGTAATTTGCAGCAAAAGAAAGTATTGAAGAGATGGGTGATTTGCATAATCTGGGAGTGGAAGAATGAAGAAAGAAAGGGAATGGAGAAAGATGAATGTGGTATACATCAATAAAGAAGAAAGGTTTATTTAGACGTTTTGAACAAGGGGAGGAAATGGGAAGGGAACTAAAAGTATAGTTAATGGAGTAAAAAGAGAGGACTTAATGCATCATGGAATGACTCATAGATGAAATGTTAATAATGATATGCAAGTACATGGGGGGAGGTCAATAGTAATTTCAGGCCGGGATTTGAACATAAACATGAGGTGCACTTCAACTTTGACAAGGGAAGGGCAAAACAGTAGTCTGAATGGGCTTTTATTATGACAACAGTAGTAACAGTGAGGAAGAAAGGCAACAACATGTGATGTGAGAACTCGGAGTCATGCCACAATGGTACTAGATGTAATAAAGGAAGTGAAAGACGTGGGAGTGGTGATGGGATGAAAATCACTGGGTGATGTAGGGAGACGGGGAATTTGGGGAAATGCTGATGTAGATAAGAAAGAATCAGGATTATAAACAATGTGTGGGTTATGTTGTGGGATGCAGGTTAAGCAACACTGAGAGGGTGGTTGATGCTTTAGACAAAAAAAGGATCAGACATGAAACATGGAAAGAATTATGGTGGCTTGAAAGAAAGATAAGGATAGTTCAGAGGAAAAAAATGGATAGTGGGATGGAATGTGGAATCCAGGAGAGGGACTGAAGGAGGACATGATTTTGCTTCAGATGGAGATGATAGAGAATAAAGTGGAATTGAATTGTTTGGAAAAAGATAAATATCCTGGAACAAATGGTAGTGGCAGAGAAAAGTCTAGTAATGATAATAAAAGAATAGAATCAGCATAATATAAAGGAGAAGATACTTTAAAAAGGTGGGGCCAACTACATCATGTCAAAATATTTCATAATATGGTTTCTTTTTATAGTCAAACTAATTTCCTCTCACTGAGACAAGGGAGAATCACTCTGTATCATTATCTCTGTCTCTGTGTTTCCACCATACCTCTCAATGTCTTAGAGCAAGAAATCTGGACAAAGTCATAAATAAAGGGGTGGAGGGCAAAGGCCACAATTAGGGGCAATTTTTAAACGCTGCTCTTAAAAACTTAGAAAGTTGATAGAACAACAAATTTTGCATTAGCATACATTTTCTGAAGGGCACACAGTTGAAACACACATATCTGGCATGATTTTCTGACTTCAGACCTCAGTGATTTGCCAGAAACCCCAACTGCATGAAAAATAGACCAAAAATATGAGGTAGAAATCTGGACATTCTGTGAAAAACTGGACAATTGAGAGGTATGGTTCCCCCCTCCTATTTTTGGTTACCTGTCAATGAAAGAAGAAAAATGCAAGTGCAACTGGTCTTTGCTATGCTCAGTTTGATTAATAATTGCTATTTTCATTCTCAAGCTAACAAGTAAAAATGTTACTAAGACATAATCCACTAAAACTACAAAACCAATGAGCTCTAACACTATAAAGGCCCATTTTTAGCCAGGTAATATGCAGATTTGTCTTTACTAAAACATCTCCATCTTAAACTACTTTCAAGCAGGCCTCACTATCTCAGGACCATATAGCTTACCCACTTTATAACCATAGTTTCTGCGATATTTGATACATGGTGTTTGCTTTAAGTATCACTTAAATCATAAACAGAAGTCTTGTAATTTTAATCATAACATCCTCCCCTTAACTTCCATTTTTCTTTATGCTCATATTACTCAATGAATTTCCTATTGTATTTATACTTGCCACAGACTGTTGTGTTTTCACACTTCAGTCTTTGTCTGCCCAGTCATTAATGCATGCTTTACAGCAAGTATTATTTGTTAATACAGCCTTAGCTGAACCTAGTTCCCTTAATGATTTTTAATCAAATGGCACAGGTTTACTATACAATTGCTTTAAGATCTGATTGCCTAGATAACTGTATCAACTCTATTAAAATCTCATTACACTAATGCATATCAATTACTTATTACTGTTACTCTAGGTGGTTTCTGAGAACTGCATTCCTTGAACTATTTGCCTGGCTGTATCTGCTTCTGTTTGTTGTTTAGGAATGTCACTGATTCAAAGGGGAATTATACTTATAAAGATATATTCCCCAAATTAGTTGGTTTGTATACACTTATACTACATTCCCAGTACAAATTAGACTAAATTGTACATTCTTTAAGTATAGTCCACAAGCAAAACACAGAGCAGAGCAAAATGAGAGGTGGAATCCAGGTCAAAATGCTTTATTAAACAAAATACGTAAGAGCTTTCACAGTGTATCCAACTGCTACCTCAGATGTTCAACTTCAACAGTATAACCTGCTTTTAAATTGCAGCCTCCATTTCATTCTAATCAGCATTAATTGAACATTGATTATGCATTAAGCAAGTATCAACCCTTTCAAAGCACTGAGCTAAAACCGATATACTAAAATGTATTAAAATATTAGAACCTGCATATGCCAAAAAATATATTGTATAAATATGAATACAAATAGAGGGGCATATACTGGATCCTGCTGGTGCACAAAATTATAAAACTCTATCTAATTAGGGGTCTAGCTTTTAACACAGATTTTGGAGGAACTTTGTCATTTAGTCCCTTACCACAATCTGCATTCTATATAGGAAAAATGGATAGGAAACTTAAGCAAAGGATAAGAAAACATTTATATGATATTAACAACCAAGTAACAATGAACGCTTTACCCAAGCATGCAATGAACAATGGAGGAACACATAGTTTAAGTTTGTGATTGTAGAAAAAAACTAGGATGGATGAAAGAATGGGTAACATCCTGTATAGAACTGAGGAGAATGAGACTAGGTGGATAGTCAGACTGAGAGCAGATTGTGGTAAGAGACTAAATGACAAGGCCCCTCTAAAACCTGTGTTAAAAGCTAGACACCTAAATAGATAGTTTTATAATTTTGTGCACCAGCAGAATCCAATATATGCCCCTCTATTTGTATTCATATTTGTATAAGACATTTTTTGGCATATGCAGGTTTTACATCTGAGGAAGCACTTAGCTGCACTGTGAAAGCGCTTATGTATTTTGTTTAATAATGCATTTTGACCTGGATTCCACCTCACATTTTGCTCTGCTCTGTGTTTTGCTTGAGGACTGTTCCTACTTTTGAGCAGAGTATTTATCTGGAGTATCTGGATACTTTTTTGGGCGTTACATTCTTTAAGTATACTTAATTCAAAAAATAATTTTCCATGTTTTTGTGTTGTAATTTTTCTTCTGCAGTATTGGACTTCACACCAGTTTGTGTAACAGTTTTAACAACTGCCTTGATGAGTTTTAGAATTTATGTATGCATATGGACTTTCACCTTTTTTAACTCATTTATGAATACTTACTATTTATATATGTGTATATATATATATATATATATATATATATATATATATATATATATATATATATATATATATATATATATATATATATATATATATATATATATACACACACACACCTGTAAGTATATAGAAATAGTATATATATTATATACTATTTCTATATACTTACAGGTGTGTGTGTGTGTGTGTGTGTGTGTGTGTGTGTATATATATATATATATATATATATATATATATATATATATATATATATATATATATATATATATATGTGTGTGTGTGTGTGTGTGTGTGTGTGTGTGTGTGTGTGTGTGTGTGTGTGTGTGTGTGTGTGTGTGTGTGTCCTGTAGGAGGTTGAGGTGTGGATGCAATAAATTTGTACTTTCCAATTATCAAGCAAGTAAATTAACAAAACTTTGCATAATATTATATTAGTCAGTTCAATATGATTTCAGAAAATTAGCTACTTATGAAACTGCTTACTACACATATATAAATGAATCAAGTTGATTTTTAAGTTGGGAAGGCAAGCAGTATTTTTTTTTTAATTTTGCAGGTAATGAGTTTGAGCCAGAATGTATTTTAATACATTATGCATTATCTAAATTCTGGTCATCTGCTGGTAATTGATTGGACATCTAATAATATGCAGTTCAAAAACTGCAGAAGAAAACAGCCTAAAAATTCTGTATGCTCAGAACATGCCCAAAATGCACATTTAAAATCACTAAAAGAGGCAATCTTAGCCAGCTACTTTGGTGCAGAGTAAGAAAATCCTGAGTTTAGTTAGCATCTCAGGCATCTCTTGTTGTTGGCATTGTGGGGGGGGGGGGGGCTGAGGAAATGAATAATAATGCTTAAGCCTGCTCGCATTTCTTTAGGATGATACAGCATATGATAGGGCATGATCCTTGTGCCAAATGACTATTGAATGCATAGAGATGCAGTCTGCCAGGGAGCAGATCCACTGACTGTGTCACTGAATGTAATTCCTGGTCTCACTGAATGCCTAATCCCTTGGCTGGTAAGATCATGCACATTGGACAGTTCAGCAATGATCCATGACTGGGTATGGCTAATGCAGGACTTACCCAAGAATGGGGTGGTTTGAGCATGAGGGCAAAGCTCTAGTAATTGAACAAATCCAACTGTGGGTAAATCCTGCATTACTCACACACACACACACAAGTGAATTATTGCTATTATACAAAGACATTATTTAAGGGAAAAAAACTTTTCTAAATAATGTTATTGTATAAAAAGATGTTAGCGCTCTTCCACTGGCTTCTTGTAGTCTGAAGCACTCAGTTGATGTACTGTCTGTATATGCAAATGGCTACATAGAGGTTTGCTATCTGTACCCCCCCACACACACACACACACGCACACTACATTTTTCAACAATGTCCAATTATTTGATTCATATTTTGACTGTTTTCATAAAAGATGTGTTTTTCCTTGCTAATCATTGAGGACTGAAGTCACTAAATGATGACTGATATCCCCTTTCAGAGGATGTTGTGGAAATGATTGCAGAAGAGTTATCATAATGAAAAGTTGTGAGTTTTTGTTTTTTAAACATATTATTGTAAACTGCTTCATGGAACAGATTTTATTGTTTTAAACAGTTTAAATTCTCTGCTTAGTGGTACAGGGATAGTAAATTAACATGCTTCTTCTCTGAAGTGAATGATGAATAGAAAGCATGTGTGTAGAGCTTTCAGATGGTGTTATGGTGCATATTCCAAAAGAAAGACCGGTCTCACAGCAGCTGTACTTCTATCTATTGATATATGCTCGGCTCACAATGAGCACACTGCCTGGCCTGTTCAATCAGCATGCATGTTTTTGAATATGTATAAATCTTTATTATGTAGTAATGCTTAACACATAAAGTCTGATTCTTTACAATAACATTAACAGCTACTTTCATGATCAGATCAGCTCACTTTCCAGGGAATAAATGGGTCATAGATCTTCTGTCATAGGCAATGAATGGGTTCATTGAGAAACTGGGAGGCAAGGTCTCAAAGGTCAGCAAGGAAACTAGACTAAAAAGGGCTAACTCTGTATAAAGCTCATGTTAGGCTGAAAAAATAGTACACATTTCCAGGATTACTGTAAAGGGAGTTCATTATACATTGATAAATTAAATAACAGTGGATACCATGACTTCTAACACAACATTGCAGTCACAGAGAAGTGGTATTACACAAAGAAAAATAAATCACTTATCAGTGCTAAATGTAATTGAGCTCTGATGGTAAACTACAGCAGTAAAGGTAGAGTTGAATTAGGGAGTTCACAGTACCATTAGAAAAGTACCAGGCTTTTTGTAGCCATGGATTAGAACAGCAGTCCTTCATTGATAAAAATGCTACATTATACAATGTTTATATGTAGCAAGCTGTATATACTTTATTTGCTGATCCAGCATTTCATATGTCTGTTTCTGTGGTATTTACTGTGGCATTTAGGTAGGCACTAAACAGTAAGTCATATTCAATTCAGAAAGTATTTTGACATTTTCTTAGCATGCTATTTCTAGAAACACAATTTAGAATTTATAAACTCAAATGCCCTGGATCAACTGGTCAACACCCCCACCAGAGGTAACAACATATTGGACCTGGTCATCACCAACATGGGAGAGCTGTGTTCCACACCAGACATCAACCCCTCGTTGGTTAGATCTGACCATAAATTAATCACTCTGGATATCCACATTCCGCCACCATCCCCGGTCAAAGAAACCACAGTGAAAAACTTTTCAAAAGCAAACTTCATGTTACTTAAGACAAAGGTGGGAGGTTTCAAAGCCCCCATGCTAAAGGATAACGCTATCCAAGCTGCAAAATCCTTTGCTAATGCACTCTACGGGCACCTGGAAGAATGCATGGATCATGCTATCCCAAACAAAACCAAGACTCACTCTTCAAAGAAAAGAAAACCCTTCTGGTGGACCCCCACCATAAACAAGCTACACAATAGAAGGAGGAAGCTAGTACAGAAAAGAGTAAAATCCCAAGAAGGGAAGACATCTCTGATCAGTATCAGCAAGAAACTACATTCACTCATAAAATCATCCAAGGCTAGCTTCGAAAAAAATTGCCATGGACTCCAAAGATAACCACATGGCATTCTTTAGCTATGCCAAGAATCTACGTGGCAATTTTCAGATCAGCTCGGAGTTAGTGCAGAATGGCACAAAATACACTCAACATATATAGCCAACATCCTGGCAGACCGGTTCAGTGCAAACTTCACCCCCTTCTCACCCCCAAAAAGGCCCATAACTATACCAGAAGATTGTGGTGCCCCTGAAATCATAGACACTCAGATTAAAACAGCTCTCTCCAAAGACAAAAACACAGCATCAATGGGACCGGACGGTGTCCCAGGCTGCGTCCCACATGAGCTCAAAGATGAACTAACCCCTCACCTAAACACACTGTTCAAACTCAGCCTCTCCACAGGCTATGTGCCCACAGAGTGGTGCACAGCAATGGTTATTCTGCTCAACAAAGGTGGAGCCACAACGGACCCTGGGAACTATCGCCCAATAAGCCTGACTAGCTTGGTCTGCAAAGCTATGGAGCACATCATCATGGATCTCATTAACAGAGACATTGGGAACCTCCAAACACTAGACCCTACTCAGTTCAGCTTTGTTAAGGGCAGATCATGCCTCCTAAACCTGGTGGACCTCTTTGAGACAGTTACCAAGACTATAGATGAGGGAAAGGTGGTCCACACAGCCTACTTAGACCTTGCAAAGGCCATTGACACTATTCCCCACTCAGGTATTATAGATAAGCTCACCAGCCTGAGCATAAATCCCTATATCACAAGATGGGTTGCCAACTGGCTCACAGACAGAACCCACATGGTAAGAGTTGCGGGAGCTATGTCCGACTCTAAACTGGTTACAAGTGGCATTCCCCAGGGCTCAGTCTTAGGACCCCTCCTGTTCAGCATATACATCTCAGAGGTACAGGTTAGCACAGGAGGACTATGGCTGACCAAGTTCACAGACGACTGCAAACTAGTGGCTATAATTGACTCTTTGGCTGACACAGACATCCTCCAAAAGGATCTCACTGAGACAGATACCTGGTGTCAAAACCATGGCCTCAAGCTAAATGCCAAAAAGTGCATAGTCATCCCCTTTGGAAAAAACGAAGTACCCACAAACTATCACATGGGTGATAGCCCCCTAAATATGGAAGATGTAATAAGGGATCCGGGGACCCAAGTAGATAGTAACTTCTCCTTTGATAATCACATTGCCAAAGTGGTTAGAAAATCCTTCTATGTGGCCCACCTAATCACAAAAGGGTTTGCATCCAGATCGAAAGAGTTCATTGAGCCCCTCTACTCATCACTCATCAAATCCATTCTAGAGTACAATGCCCCATTTGGGATGTACCTTACAAGACACCTGCAACAGCTGGAAAGACCACAGAAGTACCTCACCAAGAGGATCACTGGCCTCAAGCAGATGCCCTATGCAGCTCGACTGAAGAGACTCCAGCTGTACTTGGTTGCATACCAACTACTCAGAGTTGATCTCTGCCGGACATACAAGGCCATGTCCAACCTAGAATTGATGGCATGCTCCACCTAAAGAAAACCATATCCCCTCAAGCCACACTCTCCAGGGATGTAAACTTCACTACAACAATAAATAGGACATGCTGGAGGGAAAGATTCCTGTCCCAAAGACTTCCCATGCTCTAGAACAAGATTCCAATCTACGTTAGGCAGAGCTCCTCGCTAACCCTCTTCAAGAGAAACCCTGATGAGTGGATGGGAAACAGAAAGTTTACCTCGGGGATCACTTCAATGGCTCTTCTGGACAGAGGCACAGGGAACTAATCTAAGGGGGCGTTGAAAGCCAACACATTCTGGCTAGGCTTATAAATGCCTTCGGGCAGATAGCCTAGTACCTACCTATGAACCTATGAACCTATGAACAACTGGATTCTGGGAAACAGTATCTTTCCAGTATTTAAATAAGCAGTAACTTACAAATACTGTGAGTTGACCCGGTAATGTGCATGGAATAACTCTTTATTGCTAAGGCACTTCTTTATGTACAATACACTTTCTTGTATAATAAGTATATAACAGCAGAATGATTTTAAAATGAGATGATTAATTATGTATTTGCTGGAAAAAACAGAGGACCACAACATTCATTTACTTGTTCATCTGTCAGTAAATGCAGGCAAAATGAATATTCACTTTATTTTGCATAACTGAAGATCATATTTTGGGGCTAATTTGCATATGGATGCAGAGATAAGGAACAGCTTAAAATAAAAATAATTGACTTTGGGAAAATATTCTTCTCACAAAATTGCATTTAAATAGGTTTAACAGAAATAAATATTGCAAACTGTGTTTCTACATATCATGTACCTAATGCATATGCATGTATATTTGTGTATCGATGATATAGATATAAATATAGATATAGATATAGATATAGATATAGATATAGATATAGATATAGATACAGATAATGGCTGCATGGATGTATAGATGTTACTAGGCTGTCATGGTCACAAGTATTAAGTTGTCAATGCAAAATAGATACTATAGAAAGTGTAAATAAAACTGAATATGAGCTTCTGAAGCATATCTTGATGTTTCAAATTAATTTCACAAATATTATGAACTGACCCAATCTGCATGAGGTCATGTTATAGAGTCTATACATTAACAGGCTGCCTTTGAAAGGAAGTGTAACTTTGAGTGAAATAATTAGCAAGTTTTCCTTACAAACTAATATCAGATTGAATATTTGAAGTGGATATGTGTGAATACACACACGCGCGCGCGCACACATATACACACACACACACAAACATACACACAAATATTTCAAAACAGAGGTATTGTTGCAGGAAGGTACATTGGCAGATATCACTTGTGGTAGTATATTAAGTGTGTAACATTCAGGCACTGCTGGTAGATCATTATTTTTATAACAATTTGAACACATTTAACTTTTACTCACAATATTACCAAAAACAATCTGCTATCAAGAAACAAATGAAACAATATGTATTAAACACAGTTGTCACATAATTAAAAATATAATGGGTCAAATTCTGTAAAGTTTGTGGAACCTGTTTGTAGACAGGGCAGCACGGTGAAGGAAGACTTTATCATTCCTGCTGTGTATGTGATTTCTGAAGACACGCTGAAGGCACACAGACTTCTTAGCTATTCAGTGTAGAATAATTATGGATTCTGCACACTCCTGTCTGATTCTAAACGACATACTGCACACATAATGAAACGTAAATGTGACAAACTACCATGCCACTTCTGTTTCTGAAATCCTCAACATATGCTTTATGGACAGCTAATATTACAGATTTCACTGAATTCCATAGGAAAAGAAAAAAAAAACATAAAAATGAACTGCAACAGGCTGCAGTAACACAAGCCATAAATGAGGCTATGGCTGTGCACCCTAAAAGGCAACCAACAAGAGTAAGGGCAAGGCTGCAACTAAACCAGTTGTCAGATCAGCAAATAATCGACAGGTACCAGCTAGGCAAACAACTGGTATAGGCTGTCTGCAACATGTGTGCCCCATAAATATCTTTGCAGATTCTGTGAGGAAACTCCCATTCCCCCTTTAAACCAAAGTGTGTCTCAGTCTGGGTTTATTTGCATCTGGGACATTACAGAGACATGTCGGGGATACTGTAGCAGTGTCACAGACAGCTGTCAGACATATCCTGGTAAAATTCCTGGAAACAATGTGCAGCAATGTGGATGACTACATATACTCTTCATCCACACCATGGAGCTGAGAACTGCAATGCACAAGTTTGGCAGCATTGCAAACTTCCCCATGTTCTTGGTGCAATAGATTGCACACACATGTCTAGCAAGACACAAGCTCATCTTGAAACAGAATGAAAAATCAACAGAAATGGCTGGCCATCTATCAACTGCTACGTTGTGGTGTGCAGCAGATGGCAGCATAACAAACATCATGGCAACACACCCTAGATGTGTCCATGATGCGGCCACATAGAGGGAAAATGATCTGAGGGCTGCATTCCAGCAAGGTGAAATACCTGAGGGAATACTATTGGGTAAGTACAGGATCACAGATAAGATGTAAGCTAAGGATACCACTTACAACTATATCCATTCTGAATAAATGTTTTTATTCCCCAAAACAGGTGACTGCGGTTATCCACTTGAGCCTTGGCCAATGATACCGTACTATGAACCATCCAACCTTGCACAGGGGGCCTATAATAGAGTACATGTAACAACCAGAAACACCAAAGAGCATGAGTTTAGTGTACTGAAAGGTAGATTCAGATGTCTGGACAAATTCAGTGGTATACTACAATACACATTTGAAAATGCAGTGCAGATGATTAGTATATGCATCTTGCTACACAATATACAAACAACAGCACATGGCACTGTTCCACCTGCAGGTTTGGGTAAACTACCCCAAGAACTCCAGATGTCTGAAGAGGACATCCCACAGGTATCAGAAGATGAACAGAAAGATTCAAAAGACACAGGCATAGGGAATGTAGGCTGTGACCACAGGTGCAGGGCCAGTCAACATGGCAGCATCTGACCCACAACTTTGACTCATGACAAGTCACAAGGACATGAGTACACAGATTAAACATTGATGTTCAGGTTTCCCCATCACAGCAGCATAGATTGCATCTAATGGCAATTACCCATTAGATGTGCACACTGAGCATCAGACTTTAACACCGTAATCTTAATATAAAACAACATGAACACATGAACACATGCAAATCTGTCGCAACACGGATCATCAGCTCAAGGCACAACTGACACAGGTATGCATACACACTCAGATTGTTCTATCACTGTATGGAAAACATTAGTGCAACACATGCTTATTTCTACAATATAATACCATGAAAAAAGAGAAACAACATAGGACATAATACAAACAGTTCAACAGCTGCAGAAAAATATATCACAGGAAACTAGTAATGTAATACAAGAAGTCAGCTATGATTATGATACTGCTGGACTAATTTGAATGCAGTCTATGGTGACCTTGTTGATATCTCACACCATGGTCTGCTCTGCCCCTACCACGTACAGAAACACTTGACTGATGTTGCTCCACAGCAGAGACTGATGGGGTGACAACACAATGCTGAGGTGAAGTGACATGACTATGAGTTGAAGGCCTTGTGACTGGTAGGACCACAGCTGATAAGCCAGCAGTGAAAGTCTGTGCATGTTGGACCATAAACACTGATGATTGATGGGCAATGGTGGTTCTGTGGAGAGGTAGGCACACAGAACTCTGTTTGCACTGCTGCAGTACTGCAGATGCCAGGGTTTCTACTAACCATGCAATAGCCAACATATTATTGTTTTAGTAGCCAATGCCACCATTACCTCACCCTGCCTGTGTTACTGTCCTTCATACATCACATGTGGCTGGTGTGCCACATGATCTGTGACACATTCAAGTTCACAGATATCTGACTGATGATATTCCTGGGAACATTTATGTTCCTGGAGCAGAAGGCAGACTCCTTCTGACATCTGACCATGCATACCATCTACATGCTTTCATGTAGTATGATGCCCTGTTGCAGGGTATTGTGGGGAACTGGAAACATCAGCAGCAGTCTCAACTTGGATCTGTCATTCAGTTGCTTCATCCTGTTCAGTATCCAATGTCTCATTATTCTCTGAGATTTCCCTTCACATTCAAGGTTACAGCTGCATCAAAATCACTGTCAACATCTTGGACAGACCCTACCAACACATCAATATCCTGTGTGCCAGGGACCACACTACCATGATGAGACACATCAGACACTACATCATGATCACTGGATGGGCTGATGTATAATATAAGATAGTTGATGTGCTAAAAGAAGAGGCAGCTGAGAAAGCTTTCTTACATCACATGCTGGGTATATCAAAGATATATGACATATATATCTCACTGAAATGTTACAAACAATAGTGAGCTTACATTATGTCTTCTGTATGTATGTTTCACAGAACCTAAATAACATAGATTATACAATTAGGTTACATAAGCAACATACATATGTTAGGAATACAAAAAAAAAAAAAAAAACACCCCACAACACCTCATGAAGAGATGGTGCTGTTGAATAGGGATGAACTTCAACTAATGAAGGGAAAAAAATCAGCATTAATGATCACATCAATGTCACCATTAGCCATCTGAACACAGTTAAAACATACAGGTGTGATATACACACACCATTTTTTTATTAATTTCTCCACATCTTTTGGATTTCTAATACCATGCTGGGAATGGACCCCATTCCTAAGTCAATGTATGACTAAAGTTCATGAAATTAGTATTGTTTCAGTCTTTAATATCAGACAAAAGTGCTCTTCGCAGCACCTGCAATGTGCCCAGTAATGACTCCTGCAATTTTATATGGAGTTACATGTATTGGTAACATATCTAAATGTGTTGTAGTGTAGATTTTTTTTGTAAGACCCATTGCCCTTACTACTATTGGAACTGTCTGGTTATCTTTCTTCCACATTGCTCTCATTTCTGCCTGCAAATCTTGATATTTTATGACGTTGTGTCTCTCTGTACGCAAGACACTGTAATAACCGGGTGTATCAATTTCAATGATCAATGCTACTTTTGTCTTCTTTTCACTGACCGCTATATCTGGTTTTCTCACAGTGGACTCAGTGATGTTGATACAGACTGGCCTAGGAGTGGGAAGAAGGATACAGTATTAATGTAGGACAACAACAGCAGTATCTCCAATGACATGTATGAAAGATAGTTAATAGTATATCACTGACAGACTCCCTCTGTGGAGAGTTTGTGAGTTGTACTGTGGATCCTACAGAGTGAAAGCAAAGAGAAAGTCTACACAGTCATGCATTTAGTGAAAACAATACCAACAATATCACATACAGAACACAGTAACAGGGGCTATAGATACTCACGTGATGGACATTGCATCTGTAGGGCAGAGGGGCCTGTGTTGAAAAATATTGACATTAATGTCATGTATCACATTGTGTGCTATGCATTTTATGCAAGCTATGAACCTCATCATAATCATCGTCATCTTCTTTAGGCTGTTCCCATTAGGGGTACCCACAGCAGATCATCTGTTTCCATTTATTCCTGTCCTCTGCATCACGCTCTTTCACACCAGCCGCCTGCATGTCCTCTCTCACCACATCTATAAACCTTATCTTAGGCCTTCATCTTTACCTTTTACTTGGCAGCTCTGTCCTTAGCATCCTTTTCCCAATATACCCAGCATCCCTCCTCATCACATGTCCAAACCAACGCAATCTTTCCTCTCTTGCTTTGTCTCCAAACTGTCCAACCTGACCTGACCCTCTAATATACTGATTCCTAATCCTGTCCATCCTAGTCACACCCAGTGCAAATTTTAACATCTTTAACTCTGCCACATCCATCTCTGACTCCTGCCTTTTCGACAATGCTACCATCTCCAACCCATATAACATAGCTGGTCTCACTACCCTCTTGTAGACCTTCCCTTTCACTCTTACTGGTACCCATCTGTCACAAATCACTCCTGACACTCTTTTCCACCCATTCCACCCTGCATGTACTCTCTTCTTCACCTCTCTTCCACACTCACCATTACTCTGAACTGTTGATCCCAAGAACTTAAACTCATCCACCTTTACCAACTCTACTCCCTGCATCCTCACCATTACTCTACCCTCCCTCTCATTTACACACATACATTCTATTTTAGCCCTGCTGACCTTCATTCCTCTCCTCTCTAAAGCATATCTCCACATCTCCAGGATCTCCTCAACCTGGTCCCTACTCTCACTACATATCACAATGTCATCTGCAAACATCATAATCCATAGGGCCTCCTGTCTGATCTCATCTGTCAAACTGTTGCACTAGTATACCTGGTTAGTCTGAACTTGATCCTACACTGCTAGGGCCCACACTGGATGTGTCTGTAGTATATGTTGTTATGGAAACAAGAATATGATATTAAAGAGCATAAACAGCAGTGCCATGAAACGAGGCTGAGGCAATAATAAGGTAGTGGCCACAGTAACACAATATGGAGACACTGACCTGCCATTCCTTGTGTTGTCTTGAAGTAGATGGACCTGTGAATATTAATGTCAATAGCATTACGCATGTTGGTTGGACTGTTCGGTCTGTCCTGCAGTTGTATGAATACATGTCATTAAACTTACATTCATCATGCTCACCTTGTGTGGCTCTGTGTGCATAGCTCAAATCTGCTGCTGTAAATCAAAAATGACAATGCATGAATATATATGCCACAGCAATATGCAGTGATTTTCTCTATACTCAGCCATGCCATGTAAAGAAAGACATACATGTTTGGTTTGGAACTCCAGCCTTTATTCCACCACTGAGTATTTGTCACTCTCCTCTCACTGTATGCAGGGAAGACAGAAATATTGCGATGTCATTGGGGTCAATGGTGGCCCACAGGAATAGAAAATGAAAACAACGAACCAGTAAATCCACAGAAAAGCTCACACCAGGTGTAGTGCAGCAGGCAAAACTATAATCCAAATACAAGCGTAATTCAGCAAACAGCAATGATGCAGTAAGGAGAGATAAATCCAACTTTGAACTCCAAGTTTAATCCAAATTCAAAACGTAAGTGGTTTTATCCCTTAACGCATTAATACAGGAACTTCATCAGACAAAGTACTTTACATTCAGCCTCCTTTTAAAAGATAGGCAGTCCACCACCAGTAGCATCCCTTGAGCTCTCAGATTGTCTTAATCTGTTGGCTGCATGAAGGATTATGTTTTAGCAGCATCGTCTACAGGCATTATGAGATCAGTTGTGACCTCCAACTGCATTTATCAAGTTTGTGAGGTTGGTCCAGATTTCTTTTCTCTACACGGTATTGTCATAACTGTCAAGGAGTCTCCGCCAATGTTGTCAGAGAGCATCAAATATGATTCCATTTTCCTGTGGGGAGAAATTATCACCTCTAAAACAGTTTGCCATCTGAAAGACTGTGATATGCACATGATCATATCCCTGTGTGAGGCCGTTTATGCAGATAATTCTTTGGACAGTGCATGTCAACATAAACAATATGAATTCCTGTGCAATGCAAACGTCTGTAAAAAACTATCTGTGACAAAAACTCACATGACATATAAAAAGTAACAACAATGCCTTCATACATAACATTTGCATAATAAATATAACTTATAAACTCTTAATATTAAAAGTTGGTGTGTTGGACTAGAACCCCTCACACTATATACATGTTGAATGGTTGTCCAAAGACAATAGTATCATGCCACAGGAGTCTGCTGGCATTGCACATGAAAAATACTACACAAACTAACAACTGAAAACATACAGAAAGCCCTGGCAAACCTCACAATCTCTAGGCAGGCCACAGACTGCACTGATTCTTTGTATATCAAGCCAATAGTGATAAAACCTTTGTTCAAAAGCATCAATGAAGAAATATCTGGAACAAATATCTGTAACGTTAAAAGAACATAATATATTTGAATAGTGCCAGAATCCATAGGTTTCTGTGGTTATACCTCAGAGTGTAAGGAACTACCAGTAAAATATATGAATGATCTGTAAATATGTCTTTATACAGAGTTCATATTTGCAATGTAATTCTGTCTATACAACTGCATATGGGAATGAAATCAATTAATTAAAATAGAAACACCTGTATGCATAAAGGTCAATCAAACATCAGTCCAATAACTTAGAACAAGTTCTAAGAAAGCTCACATTTGCTATAAAAATAAGCTTAAACAGGTAACTTTGAGAATTACCATCTTTAACAGATGTAATACTCACCAAAACAGAATTGCTACCACTTGGTAATGTACCTCTCACTCCAAATCACAGAAACTAAGTATACCAATTGTGCAGCCATCTTTAAGTTCCATTTGTGCCATACATAATTAATGAGGTTCATTAAAATTTTAGGTTTTGGAATCCCCGTTGTGCATGTCAAGTGTGCTGCAAAAAGGGTACTATTTGTGCACATGCCAGTTGGTATTGCATCTGCATATAGATAAAGTGACAGGAAATATGTTACATGCATTATGAGCCATTCACTAGAAGAAATTCTATTGATTAAAATTGTGCTTGCCAATGTTTGCATCATTGAAAATTAAACTGTGTTCTCAATAAGAAGTTTGATGTATGCTACTATGCCTTCAGCCTCATATTTGTATTTTTAGAAGTCACCAGCGGATGTTGTGTTAATTACGTATATGTTACATTGCAGATATGCACATCAGTTTCATATTCAGGTCTGTTATGATCTTCATGTGAATGTACTGCTTGATACACATTTGCTTTTCACCTGTGTCATATTTTGCAATTCATCTTTACAGAACATGGGACCTGTGGATGTTTGCCTATCAGACGAAGATGATGAGCACATGCTGGCCACTGCTAGAATCCTCAGGTGATGTCCATCATTCCTTCTGCACCACAGAAATGGCGACATTAGGACTGGAATAGAGATGATTATCAGGAAGAGGGAGGTTGTGACTGATGTGTTCTGAACCAGATCAGGGACATGATGGGGACATTCTTCTAGGATATGGCATGGGCTATGCATGACTCATTCAGGGAGATCATTTGTGAGACTGAACCCCATCAGCATGGTCCCTCTGGTCCATAAGTATTATCTGTGTGCTCCCCTTGTGTTATGCTTCCAACATGCTGATTGCCATATAATTGATTGGACTGTACATGCACTCTTGTGCATGCATGCCATGTAGCTGACATGCTCATATGTTATCATCATGTGACATTTAATTATGTTGTAATGTGTGTATGACACACATTAACATATTACACCTTCTACCCACATTCAGCTGTCTATGCATTGTGGCAGTTAACCTGCAACTAGTGTTGCAATAATTACACAGTAAGCATATGTTTTATTGAGGGCAAATGACAGACAACAGATGTTGTTCATAGTCCAGCCCTACTACTGTGGTATGGTTTGGAATTGTATATTGTCATATCATGCATGTGCAACAGATGGACATGTCATTTCCCATGTGTTTTGCATGACAGTTGTCATAATATCCCACTGGCACAATGTCGATGTTGTTTACCATGTATTGGCAATGCTGATACCCTACAGGGCCATATACAGGTATGTAACAGCAATGGGCAGTCTGACTTTTCTGACTGCATCAAACACAAATGCAGCATTAATTTATGCACATTGTTATAGATAATTTAGTCTGTAGCAGTACATTACAATGTGTTTGTGTATCTTACATTTCCATGTTATTTACTTATCCACATAAATTCACACCTTCTGCAAATAGTTGTACACATGAACTGATTGTACACATCTGTGCACAAAGTCTGATCCATAGTGACACACAATTGTGCCTTTGACATGTGACTATTCATTAGCATAATGAAGATGTGCTGTAATGATGCTCACAGGAGTGTCCCTGCTCAGTAATAAGTATGGTGCGAGAAATGGATCTGCAACTGTTTAATCAACATTTGCATGACTG
This sequence comes from Protopterus annectens, assembly GCF_019279795.1. NCBI lineage: Eukaryota > Metazoa > Chordata > Ceratodontiformes > Protopteridae > Protopterus > Protopterus annectens. The sequence goes on along the minus strand of NC_056725.1, from coordinate 228,667,387 downwards.
TATATGTGTATGTGTTGGAAATTCTAAGCTTGCTTACCAATGCATGCTGATATTACATGATTGCAAATGACTTTGTATGTGTGATTTATACATGGCCACTTCTGTGGGCATCAGAAATCATTCTGCCCTCGTGACATACATTTGACATGTGCTTAAATGTATTTTAGGTTGGATTTTACAGCACCCAGTGTGTGTACACATGCATTTGCAGTGTCTCAACTTACCTTATCCTGCTTTTCTCTAATGAGTTTCCAGTTTGGTCACCTCCCTTACAACTTCATATTTCCATATTATATTTTGAAGATGTTTGCCTTTCTTGCTGTTATTGACCATTGCCATGTATTACGTTGTTAACATGGTGAACACGTGCCAACTCTATGGCCATTTTACAGATGTGGGACATCTACACATTTCACTGGTTATTGCTTGCAATACATCCTTGTTCTCATTATACTTCTGTGTGTTAACCATTGTATATTATTGACATCCATGTGTACAACCTGACATGTTTGTAAAGCTATAGTGTTAATTTTTGTAAATATTTTTACATATCATTAGTGTGTGTATGTGTATTGGCCTTGCTTTCATGTACATTCCATTTAGGCCACTAACACTCATACATATATTCCTACTCCTGTGTTTTGCCTTTGACATAGCATAAATGTGTGACATATATGTATTCCATGACATGTTTGTGTGGGTTGTGTACACCTACTAGTGTAGGGTACAGCAAGGTTGCTGCTTTGTTGCAGTATTGTTTGGCACTGTACTTGGTTGTTTGCCTTTCACATACATGGTCATAGGTTTGGTTCTGTCCTCTGATGGATTTAACTAGCATTGGTAGACCTGTATTTGCTCATCTGTGATGTTGCTTGGCATACACATGCACTGCTGACAAACTACTTAGATACGTGTTTATTTATCCAATTTGTACAGTGATCCTTATTTACTAACCTCCAACACATGTCTACCATTGGTCATATGCATTCAGGTATGACTGCCACACAGTTTGCAACATGTTGTAACATAACAGTGCATAGATAGATATGTTTTTCTGCATTTCACCATGGCTGGTATGCATCTCCACCCTGTTTGACAACTTTACATTGACTGTGTTGTGCAGTGCGCCATCTGTATAACTTACCTGCCCTTAATTTTTTTCCAACCTTTGTCTGTGTGTCCTTCTCTTCTTTCCCTATTTTTTACCTTTCCTTCTATTCTTAAAAAAAAAAATTGCCCGTGACCCTCTGACTTTCTCTCAGATTTTCCTATTCCAACATCCTGTTGTGTGTCCCTCTTCTTCACTGATACCCTCATCTTCTTTTCTGTCTCCTACTTTCTTGTGTGTGTGTGTGTGTGTGTGTGTGTGTGTGTGTGTGTGTGTGTGTGTGTGTGTGTGTGTGTGTGTGTGTTACTTGTGTTCCCCATACAAGCTCCAATTTCATTATTAGCTAATGTTAGCTGTTGCAACGTGGCCTTAATTGCCCTTCGTCTGTATTCATTTTTATTAAAAATTTTACAGATTCAGTCGGAATCCATAAGTGCAAGCAGGCATCCTTTTTAGTACATGACTTATGAAGATATCCATAGTTGTCTGTAAGCTTACTGCACAGATTGCTGAAAATATGTATTACAAAGGATATGGAGCTTTAAGGAAACTGTATTTTATTAGTAAATGAATTGCGGATATATCTCTAGTTGTCTGTAATTTTTCTGAACAGATTTGTTACAATATGTATTACAAATGCCATGCAACGTATAAAGTAAAAAAGCCAGTAAACTCCAAAAACAAGTCAGTTTAATAATGGTAAGCACTTTCGACTGAACACCAGCCTTCATCAGACAAATTTGCACAAACATCATCCAGCATTTATAACAACACTAATTAGTTAACTAATTAATCATCAATTAAAACAATTAATACAGCTCTCCACTTTCCATCCTATTAACTCTCTCTTAGGCAAGTTATAACATTAATTCATAGCCACCTGTTTAAAAGTTTTAATTTTAAAACACTTGATATGGAGCAGGTCTCATTTAGACCTGGTCTCACCGAAGCATTTAAGAAGGTTTGCCACCAATACTCTCTATTTTCGAGGAGAACTTTCCATGCCCCCAGGGGCCACCTTCACCTGCTCTAACACTACAAATCCAAATTTATGATTTTTGTATAGTTCAAGGTGTTTGAAAATGACACTAGTATTTTTCTTTTTATTGATCTCATATAAATGCTCATATATATGCTGTTTGTTATAAATGCTGGAAGACGTTTGTGTAAATTTGTCTGATGAAGGTTGGTTTTCCAGTCGAAAGTGCTTACTGTGACTTGTTTTGGGAGTTTGCTGGCTTTTTTCTTTATCAGTTTATGTGTTTTTTCTGGTTATGCCATGCAACTTACATTGGGATAATTGGAATTTTCTTTCTTTTTTTCTTCTGTTTCTATAATAATGAAGTCAGTTATATTCGTATTTGTCGTTAACCTTACTTAACAGTTTCTGTTATAGATATGTATGTAAGCTAGGATGTTTGAGTTGTAATAATCTTTCAAGACATTGTTAAGGCACAATGCACTTTGACAGTTATTTCTCATTACTTACTTTATTGTGGAACATTTATGCATTATACCATTATCCAGAAGTTTAGTGCTGATATTGTCATAATGTACCAGAATCCATGAACTTTATGGAACTCGGCCCACCATAATGATTTTTGACCATTACCAGAAAAATGCTTTTGCCAAAACATCATCAGGTACTACTATTTGAGTCTATATTAGAACATCGAACTTTCAAAATTTAGAGTATTCTAATATCGAGCCCTATTAATCGAAAATTTAAAACATCGAACATCCAGAACAGTGAATTTTTCCTAGGGAAAAAATTTGCTCTTCCAAAACACATACACACAACACAAGCACACCAAACAAACAGCAATCCACACACACATACACCTAAACTTTTACACTTAACCCTACACTAAACTATACATACACCACTAACTATCCACTTACCTTAACCCAAACCTTAACCCTAAGGTCCGTCACTATCACACAGTCACCTCACCCGCACCCTAACCCTAACTCACCTACCCCGCCCTAACCCTCACGTCCACATAATCACACACTTACCTGAACTTGACCTGTAACTTTCCACCACAACGCTGAAAATACCGAAGCAACAGAAACGGACAACTAAATTCTTTCTGTAGGAAAAAAATTGGTTTTCTGTTTCTTCGATATTAGAACACTCAAAATTTTGAAAGTTCGGTGTTCTAATATAGACCCTACTATTTAATTATTTTGTGTGCTTAACTTTTTTTTCTGCCACTCATACCTCTCAACCTCTTAGAGCAATAAATCTGGACAAAGCCATAAATAAAAGTGGGGCAAAGGTCCAAAAATAGGGACAGTTTTAAATACTGCTCTTACAAACTTAGAAAGTTGATAGAATAACAGTTTTTGCATTAGCATGCATTTTCTGAAGGGTATGAAGTCAGAAACTCAAATGTCTGTCATTATTTTCTAACTTCAGTCTTTAATGATATACTATTAATTTGCTAGAAAAACACAATTTTATGAAAAACAGACCAAAAATATGAGGCAAAAATCGGGACTACGCCCCCCACACCCCCTCTAACTATATATACTAACTCCAGGATCACACTACCGGTGGGAAAAGGCATATAGCATTTTCAGTGTTTTGAGTTTCAGTCAAATGAGTTTTCAGTGCTTTGAGCTTTCTATCTTATGGTGTCAGTGAAATGAGTTTCTATCAAATGAGCTGTCTATCATTTGATAGGGACCCATACATATATATATATATATATATATATATATATGTATATATATATCTATATATACAAGGGGATTATGAATAAGGGAAGTGAGTGGGCAAATGATACTGATATGTAACAGAAACAGATGGACTTCTTTATATAGTCTAATATACTAATAAAAAGAATTGAGATGTCATGGAAAGGAGATGTTACAGATGGATGCATGGATCTTTGAACTACCTAGGTCCTAGCAGCACATTCTGAGATAAGGGGAAATTACAGCATGTGAGTTAAGGAGAGAGAATATATGTGGGATTTGATGATAGACAGAAATGGAAGTAGAAGATTGTCAAAACAGGTCATTATAGCTGGGTTACATAGCACAATCGAAATCACACCTCTCAACTGCTATGATTTTGATCTGAAGATTTACCTTTGTTCTTCTTAGAGATACATTGATGTTCCTTATGAAGTTAGACCTGTTTATGGGTACATATTTATTAAATACATAAACTAAGCCAATACAACAATTCCTTACTATTTGCAGTATAGCTTCTATTATATAATCACCTCCTATTGTGAAAAATAAGAACGTGCTCCTTTTTTTGAGCCTCGGGTATGGTTTTTTTTAAAGGTAATACTATTATTTTTTTCATTTTTCAGACCCTGGAAGGTACGGACAGAATATATTGAAGGTGGTCTGCTGATGAAAGGAATTCAGACAAAATCTAGTTTGGGACAGGCATGTTATTCACATATTAATGATCCATTGTATTCTACCAATTTGTTATATATGGGTCTTCACCTCTGCACACATATTTAGCTTGTCAATATGGCATTTTTGACAACTGATTGGAAGCAAGTAATTGAAAGAAGAAAGGTCACACAAGCTGAAAAATCTTTACTTCAATGAGGTATGATGCTAGATTGAATATTTATATGCAATTCTGAGCTTTTAAAGGATTTTAATAATATATTTATGGTCTGAAAAACAACTTTCTCCCTAATAGAGAGCAGTGCTAAATTTTTGAGAAGTGTAAAATAAATGCTCTTCGTATAGCAGTAGTTGTGGCCAGACATTTTGCTTTTGCATGACAAAAGCAGTGATGATCAAACATTGGTGAGTATGTACAAAACATGGCGATATTATTAAACTGTGTTCACATGGCTGGGTGCTGCTTACTGCATTTGTCACAATGACTGTTAGATGTAACTATTCCCTGTTATCCCCACTTGCCATATTTATTGAGATATGAGTGTTTTTTCAACTGTCAATACTTGTATTATTAGGTTTATCTACATTTTTCTAAGGTGGGTGGTGAAAGACAGTGGTGTAGCTAGTCTCATAAATATTTGTGTATGTGACTTCATAGAGTTCTCTATTTTGTCTGTATGTCAAAAAGTATGGATTTTATATAGAAAAGTGTATATGTGTTAGCTGAGTGTCAGAAAGATAGGCAGATATTTGGTGAAGTACATAGTAGTTTGGCATGCAGCAAAAATCAACATAGATGTTAAAACAGCAAACCAGTTAGGAGGTAGTCTTGAAGACTGATTCATTCAAGAAGCTTTCATAGAAAATTGTAACCTTGTATTAAATCTCGTCATTAGTAAAACTCTAGCTTGCTACTCTTTAGCAAAGAAAGAAAGCACTCCTCCCACACCTTGCCTATACTATTTTTTAAAGAAAAGTGCACGGATAATGTCTCCAGACTATGTTTCCTTTACATGGCATCGTACAAGCACTAATGACAGAAAATAATCATAAATAGTTCCAGTAAAGTTCTACACAAAAATAGCTACTATTTGTACATATAACAAAGGAATACAAATGTACAGACAGCTAGTTGCTTACATAATGCAAGATAAAATGTACTAAGAGTGATTGTGGAAGAGTAAGATTTAAATCACTTCTGTTAGGAGAATATAAAGTATTATAGAATGACTGGCCCTTAACATTCCAAAACGAGCATAATGCTTGGCCAGCCCAACCACCGTGCCAGTTGTAAATCAAACGTATATCAATGGAAAAAAGTCCAGTCAACCAGACTTTCTTCCATTAAAATATGCTATTAAAATTTTACTTTTATTTCACTGGAGACTTAAAATGAACAAGAGAGATGGGACAGAGACAAATACAAGGACAATCAGGTATGTTATACAAAACTAGAAAAAAGAAAAATTTTCTAGTTTTGTATAACATACCTGATTATCCTTATATTTTCTCTCTTTCGTCTCTCCTGTTTGTTTGAAACCTCTGGATTTTATTGTTTTAATTAAAAACAAACAAACAATAAAAAAGTAATGGAGATCTTCCTTTCTCCATTGCTTCCTTTGCACAGCATTGATACACTGTGTAAGTGTGGGAAAGTAAGTCCCAGACACATGTGCAATATATCAGGAAAGCCCAAGGATACCAGAGAAAATGTAGAAGAGCATCATGGCACCATTATACAACGACATTATTTAAGAAAAGTAAGTAACATTTTTCTTAAATAATTTCATTGTATAATAGCAGTAACCCACAGCTGGGTCACCCTTGTGACCAAACCATGCCAACCATGGGTAAATCCAGTATTATCCACACCCAGCCATGGGTTATTGCTATATTATCTTTCCTAGTTTGTTCTGTTAAAATAGTAATAAACCACTTGATATAAGATACAGTCAAATACCACAGTAATTGGCTCTGTATGCATATATATATATATATATATATATATATATATATATATATATATATGTGTGTGTGTGTGTGTGTGTGTGTGTGTGTGTGTGTGTGTGTGTGTGTGTGTATACATGATGAGGCAAGTGGTGGGGTTGAAAACTTATTCAAATCTATACTTTATGTGACTCTTCTACTTGCAGTAAAAGATATAGGGCAGGATTCACGAAGCCTCTGTGTAAGAGTTACAAGGCTTACACGGAGGCTGCAGTTAAATGGTGTGACGTCAGCATGCCATGCATATTCATGAGGACATGCTGACTCACACCCAAGGCTAACACGGTCCGTGTAAGAAAGTAGGGGGTGTGTCCGTAGGGCGAGCCCTGCAAACAGACATGCCCCCAGAAGAGTAACAGTCCCGAAAGTAAACCCCCCATGACAGAGTCTGCATAAATGTCAATAAACACAACACAACACATGCCCCCACATAATATAAACATAAAATGTAAAAATGAACATGTTATATTTTTTTTATAAGTTTTAAAGATGTTTGCCCGTGAGTGCGCTCGTTTGCGCAGGCATGCCCGTCGCTTAGCCACAGTTAGCAGTCAGTGGAAAAGCATATAAGATCTAAATATGCAAAGTAAGCCAAGAAGCAATAGCGTAGTGGTAGAGATGTCAGCTGAAGAGGAGGCGGTCATGGTTTGAGCCCCCACAACATCATTTTTTATATTTAGTGAAATAAGCACGAAACAATTCCCTGACATATATGTACATATATAAAATTATATTTATGTAAAATGTAATGAAATGGGCCATGTATTATGAAGAAATGTGTGATAAAAAAAAAATGTCAGAAGTGCCTATAGCTGAGCTACACTCTAACAAGCTGAGTATATCTGCCTGTAGGTGAGCAGTGGTTTAACAGGTGTAAAATGAGTGCCTGTAGGTGAGCAGTGGTTTAACAGGTGTAAAATGAGTGCCTGTAGGTGAGCAGTGCTTTAACAGGTGTAAAATGAGTGCCCATAGGTGAGCAGTGGTTTAACAGATGTAAAATGAGTGCCCGTAGGTGAGCAGTGGTTTAACAGGTGTAAAATGAGTGCCCGTAGGTGAGCAGTGGTTTAACAGGTGTAAAATGAGTGCCTGGGGTTGAGCAGAGTTCTAACACACTGAAACTGTGTGCCCGTAGCTGAGCGTAATATGTGTGCTGACAGCCAAACGACGCGTAAACCAGCGTGACCCATTTGCATGGAGCTGCACACCATGCCAACAAGCTAACCAATGGGCAACGTTGAGCAAGCTGTATCAAAACTGCCTTTACACAGACACACCTCCTAGCCTGTGTAGACAGTCATAAAATATAAAAAGCAATGGTCTGGCTCGAACTCAGGATACCACGCACCATAGTCAAAGTACTGAACCACTAAGCCATGACAGTTGCTCTTAGAAATGCAGTAATAGCATATATATAGGAATGAATGGAAAGAGAAGCATGACAAAGCAGGTTTTGTGAAGCTGATACATTTCCAAAATGGCCAGTTACAGATAAGTGCTGGAAAAACGGCATATATAAGCCCCATAGGCGGGAATACACAGCATAACTGATTGTGGAACCGATTTGCAGTCAGGATGGCAAGTGTAGGAGAGGGTAGTTCCTTCTGATCACAGAGGTGGGGCATTGAGGAGTCCAAATATATGGTTTGACTCCTCGTCCATGATCATGAGGCCCAACTCATGCAGGGCAAGGTCCTGTGGGGAGCATACAAGGCTGAGGCATGGGACCGGTTGGCACATGATCTCACCAGTGCCACAGGAATACCAAGGACTGGTGAACAGGTCCATCACCACCATGCGGACCTGAAGCGATGGAAGCAGGACCAACTGAACCGTTGGATCCAGGAGGCCCGGCAAATGCCCACTGCCCCACTACTGAGTTAGTTACATGTAATTATTTATGTAGAAAGTTAACCTAGCTGATATTATGGAGATGTGTATTCCAATATTACTTCATTTATATTGCAGCTGCAGGTGTCCCTTCCGCGAATTGTCGAGCCTATGTCGATAGGCTTGTGTGGTTGCGCCACCAGGCAGGTTAGTAATTCTCTCCCTGTAACTGTTAAAAAATATAAGTATGACAGCTTGCAAAAGAGTGCAGTGTAGTCACCTATTAATATAAAGTACAAGTAAACAGTGTAAGAGAGATTCTGCTAGTACTGTGTGATTACATAAGTGTGATGCAGCCTGTAATCCAAAAATAAAAATGAAACAAGTCTGAAATAAAGATGCTCCACCTGTAATATAATAGTACATAACCTGCAGCAGGCTGAAAATTACAGCTACACAAGCTGAGTAAAACACATGTGTGAAATATATCCCCGTTTAAATTCTGAAACATGACACAAGTGAGACTGTTGGAAAGGATTGTTATAACCAAGTAAAACATGTCAATAAAGCCTAGAATTAAGTACCATCCTGAATTGTAAAAATAAAACAAGTGAGAGTGTGAGAAAGCGGTATGAATCCACCAATAAAGTTGTAATAACTCCTGAATAAAGTATACTGCAGTCAGTACAGAATGAAATGAATGTGACAGGCACAACCAAACAGCGAAATGTGTGGAATAAAGTACTGACGCTGGAATGTGTGCCCCACAATTTGGATATGTTGCTGTCAGTTTGCAATATGCAGATAGTATGGTTGTATGAAATACCAAACATCCACAGTTGTCTAGAGCCATAAAAAGCAAATGTATGAATAAAAATGAAATGTATATTGATGTAGCAGTAACATTCCTATCACCAGCATGCATAAGTTTACACATAGGAAACTGTAGTCAGACCTGTAGTGTGTATATATCTGCAGCTAGTACAAATGTACAGCATATGTATAGGTATTTTAAGTTGTTAATGAAATATTTCTTCACCCTACCGTATAACCACAAATAATCCATTCCACATAAAATGGGTATGTGTATTCCCAATTAACTCCCCTGGACATTTGTCCTGTTGGTTCATACATATTTGCATGTACGTTGATGCATGTGCCCTGTTCATACATCCAAACCTGATGGCCTGTTGCCATCAATCAACCCTGCATGTTGTTGGATTGTGTATTGTTGTTCAAATTATGCATGTGTTATGCTTGCTGTTCAATGGCTTGAATTTATGGGTGTTTGGTTAATGGGAATACTAATGCATGCTGTTACAACTAATTGTGAATGGTATTGCATGTTACTAACCCAAACTGTCATTAAATAATGCAAAACATAGGACAACAGGGAAGGCGGGTTCCAGCAGACCCACCTCTCCCACCTCAGCTGGCGAGTGCACCTGGCAGTAGTGCCCAGGCCGGACCCTCCTCTGGTGGCCCTGTGCCACCTGTGGGTGGAAGCACTGCAGGGGATGGGGCACATCCCCCCTCTGCAAGCATGGCCGGAGGAGAACATCCACTCACCCTCCATAGTGTCCGGACTGTGGTGCATAGGGAGATCAGGCACACTGTGCTTGGGCCCCTATGCCAGCTTGAGGCATGGGTGGCACAACTCATGGGCGTGCCTGCTGCCCATCCTACACAGCCCCCATCACAGCCCCGTCCTGGGCAGTGAAGGCACAGTGGCAACTGCCCATGGGTGGGGATCTCAGTTCCACTGTTGCCATCTGTGGGCTCATGGGATCGAGATATCCAAACATCCGTCTCCGTCAATTGTGTAACCCCCCCCACATGTTTCATACACCACCCCTGTATGCGTCTTGTTTGTCTTGTCTGTTAACCTCCCCTACCTACCTCCCCAGCTATACTGACTTCCTGTACCTGACATACCACTCTCACCTGAAAAAAAAAAAAGGGCACTCTGTACCCACAAAAAAATTACGCCCCATACATAGCTGCTCATTTTGCACACATGTCTGCTGGACATGTAAACTGGCAATTACAATTGGCTGTACAACAAATATTGTTGTCCTCACACCTCTCTCAGGGGTGGAAGGTTTCAAATTTCACACCAAATTACAAACATATGCACAGCTGTTGCTGATGAAGAAATGAGCAGCTATGGGGCTTTCCTACATCTCTCCTTCAAAACCCAAGCTTGTTTTCCTACTGTCCTATCCTCTTTGTGCCCCCTTTTTCACCACTTTCCTATCTCCCCATTTTCTTTTCTTTAAAAGAAAATAGTGCGGGTGTGCACGAGAGTAAGCACTTTTAAGCAGTAGTAAGCGGGAGTGCGCTTCTGTGCACTTAGCTAAGCGTGTGTGCGCGAAGCTAAGTGGCAGTGCGTGACCTCCGCAAACCAGCGCTAACCCACTTACAACTGCTTAAAAGTGCCTTAGTCACTCTGAATGACAAGGCCTGTAGTTTTCTCAGCAGCAAAATAAAATACCTATGTCAGTCTTGAACCCAGGAAACACTAGTCTGCATGACTTACCACTAAGCCATGACTGCTATACAAGAACATTGTGCTGAAAGAAATATATCATAAAATAGTAGGAATTAATGTAAAGGGAATATAACAAGTCTAGTACACAAAGCATGTCATGTATATTTACTGTCAAATCTAGTGGATTTGTAAAATAGTACTGTGTGATGAGAAACAGCCATGCTAGTTGGTAGCTAGTAGGTAATAATGTCACAGTAGCATCTGGCAAGCCACACACATACTCAGAGCAGGATAAACACTGCCATAGTTGAATAGTTAAGAGCCCAGACATAGCAAATGTGACTGAGTTACAGGGATGTCCCTGATGTGAAAAGAAATGTTAACTGTGCCCCACTGACACCCTGTAAAATGTACTAACAGTAGGCAGAAAGGTGTTACTACACATGCAATGGTAACTATGAATTACTGAAAGTATGCACCACTTGCACATCACAAATGGTGTAGTAATACATATGCTTGAAATAACCCACAGTCACAACTGCAGAATATCAGAATATTTCATTGGAGTATCCCACTGATATGTACCATTTCATGAGGCTGATAAAAGATGCACCTGAGAGTATCTGAGGCCTGCTCAGCAGCATGATCAAATACCCTTGTAAGTGTCAAGGCCCACACCATGGCCAGACCACATTGCATGCAGTAACACCCTACCACAACAAACACATAGGGAATTGCTGCCCAAACAGATATAGCAAGCATTACAAACTGTGAATGTAGATGGAAAATAGGAAAGTCATAGCAACACATTACAGGAAAGACACCTAGCTGGCATACAAGGAGAGAATGTAAAGGGCAAATATTGAAGCCATAGCAACAGATTGCAAGAGCCACTGCTATATACCAGTTACACCACAATCCCCACAGGAAAGCACACACACCCATATACACAGTATTTCTAGTAGTAGGTGTCAGTTTACATACACATGGAGAAGAGGACACTGGAGGAAGGAATACTCAGCTTACAGAACAACATGCATTGCAGTGTCTACAACACAGCCTGAAATATGAGAGACATATCAACCCTTACACTCACAGAACAGTGTCCACAGCAAACCAGCATGGGCCCCACCCTGATAATCTGAAAGGGCTATGCCTACCTAACAGACCTTTTTATAGCACTGTCCTGAAATCACAGTGAGAACTGCAATCACTACACAACAGGCTGCATGCAATTAGTAAATGCTGGCTAACAATTGGTGCAGAGGCCATCACATGGACATGTGCAGATACCTACAAAAGCATCCTGTACTCCCAGTCCATACATGCAATACTTTCATTGGAGAGAGAGAGAGAGAGAGAGAGAGAGAGAGAGAGAGAGAGAGAGAGAGAGAGAGAGAGAGAGAGAGAGAGATAGAGAAATAAAAAAAAACAGTAACAACAAAACAAACAGGTTGACAGCAGGCCAAGTAACTGCAAGCCTAAGCAAACAGCTGCAACAAACACAGGTAATGTAAAGTACTAATATAATAGTCTACATACTGTGAACCCTCCAGATGTGTTATTGGTCTGTATCTATGTATATGAAGATGTGCATAGGGCCGGGGACATACTGCAACTGTCACTGAAGGCTCTACATACATATGTATGTGAAGGTAGCTATGTGCACATAGCAATGTAGGTTGTAGTGCAATGTACAAGTAGGTTGTACAGTAATGGATGTTCATCAGTACGTTACTGTGTGTATACATATGTGGAACTAAAAAGGAGTATATATATATATATATATATATATATATATATATATATATATATATATATATATTGTGTATATGTATGTATATCGAGATATGTATGTTTATATATATATATATATATATATATATATATATATATATAATATGCATATATATATATATATATGTATACATAGATAGAAAGGGATGTAGAAATACATAGACATATATAGTTTCACAGTGTCATAGTTTAGTACTAGGCTATCTGCAGACAGTGTACAGAATAGATTTAGAAAACTGTGCCTCTGTATAGTAGTGACACTGTGAAGACCCCCCCTACATAATAGCATTAGTTTACTGAGCCTCTGTCTAGTAGTGACACAGAGATGACCCCTGGTGTAAACCTATGATCTCCCATCCACTCGTCAAGAATTCACATGAAGAGACTCAGTGATGGTCTTTGCCTAACATGAACTGGGATCCTGTTCCAGAGTATGGGAAGCCTCTGAGTTATGGATCTGTCCCTACAGCATGTCCTATTAATATTTGTGCTGAGGTTTAAATCTGTAGCTCTTGTGGTTCTGATGGATTTGGATTTTATGAGGTGGAACATGTCCATCAATTCCTGATTGGACATGGCCTTGTACGTCAGGCACAGATCACCTCTAAGTAGGCGGTATGCTATGGAATAGAGCTGGAGTTTCTTTAGTCTGGCAGCATATGACATTTGTTGGAGACCCTTGATCCTCCTGGTGAGGTACTTATGGGGTCGCCCTAGCTGTTGCAAGTGCCAGGTGAGGTACATACCAAATGGGGCATAGTACACATTCATGGGCCTGATAAGGGAGAAGTATAGGGGTACAATGACCTCCTTTGATCTGGATGTGAATCCCTTCATGATAAGGTGGGCAAGGTAGGAAGTCTATCCAACCACTTTGGCAATTTGGGTATCAAATGAGAGGTCAGTATCGATTTGTGTCCCCAGGTCTCTGATTACTTTGTCTGTACTCACTGGGTTACTGTCTATGTGATAATATGTGGATACTTTGTCTTTCCCAAAGGGCATGACTATACATTATTTGGCATGCAGTTTAAGGGCATGACTCCGGCACCAGTTGTCCGTTTCAGTGAGGCCTTTCTGTAGGATGTATGTGTCAGCTGGTGTATTGACTATGGCGCCTAGTATGCAGTCATCTTTGAACATTGTCAGCCACTACCCTCCCATGTTTGCTTCCACATCTGAGAAATAAATGCTGAACATGAGGGGTCCCAGGACAGAGCCCTGTGGGACATCACTTGTGACTGGCTCTGAGTCTGACATGGCACCAGTGATTTTGACTTTAGGGTTTCTATCCGTTAGCCGGTTTGGAACCCATCTTGTGACATATGGATTTACATTTAAACTGTTGAGCATGTCTATGATGCCAGAGTGGGGTATTGTGTCGAAAGCTTTAGCCAAGTCCAGGTAGGCTGTATGGACTGCTGTGCCCTCGACAATGGCTCTAGTGACTGTTTTGAAAATGTCAACCAGGTTCAAAAGGCAGGATCTGCCCTTTACAAAGCCGAACTGGGTGGGATCAAGTGTCTGTAAGTCCACAATGTCTCTGTGTATGAGTTCCATAATGATTCTTTCCATAACGTTGCAGACCAGGCTGGTTAAGCTTATGGGGCGGTAGTTACCAGGGTCTGTAGAGGTGCCTCCTTTGTGGAGTGGGACTACTGTTGCTGTATGCCAGTGTCCAGGTACATATGCTGTAGTAAGGCTATGGTTAAATAGCATTTTATGTGCGGGTTTAGCTCCTCTTGGAGTTCACGTAGCACACAACCCGGGATACCGTCGGGTCACATTGATGCTGTGTTTATAGCTTTGCTGAGGGCGGTTCTCAGCTGGACATCTGAGATGACAGGGAGGTTATATTCAGCTGGGATAAGTAATTCCTCTTTTGGGGGTGAGGGAGGGGAGAAATCTGCACTGAACCTGTCTGCCAGAATGTTGGCAATATCTGTGTGTTCAGTGTAGTTTTTGTCACTGTGAACTATCTCTGAACATATCTGAGGGTTTCTGCCCAGGTGTCTAACATAGCAGAAGAAGGCCTTGTGGTTATCTGTAGTGTCCATAGCGATTTTCCTCTCAATGTTGGCCTTGCATGTTTGTATGAGAGAACGTAGCTTTCTACTAGTGCTGATCAGAGATGCCTTATTGTTATGGAATTCTGCTCTGTCGTGCAGTAGCTACCTTCTTTTGTTATACAATTTGTTCATGGCTGAGGTCCACCAGACAGGACGCCTGCCCTTGGTGGAGAGGGTCTTGGTTTTATTTGGGATTGCATGATCCATGCATTCTTGGAGATGTCCGTAGAAAGCATTTGTGAAGGAGTCTGCATTGTGGGATGTGGTTTCCACTGGCCCAGTGGGCTTAAAGGATACAAACTCAGTTTTAAGAAGTGTAAAGTCGGCTTTTGAGAGGTTTCTCACTGTAGTCTTTTGTGTTGTGGGTGGAGGTGGGATATGTATATCCAGGGTGAGTAGTTTGTGGTCAGATGTGACTAGTGAGGGGTATACTTTGGGTGTGTAGCAGATTGTCCCCATGTTTGTGATGATCAGGTATAGTATATTATCTCCCCTTGTGGGGGAGGTGACTAGCTGTTCCACTGCATTTGAATTAGTGAATTCCGGGAACCTTTGGGCTAGGGTGTTTGGGCTAGAATAATGCACCCAGTGTATGTTAGGGTAGTTGAAGTCTCCCAATATGATGGTGTGTGGTGGGACATTCATATCCTCCAATGTCTTCAGGAAGCCTGACTGTGGTTCCTGAGATTGGGAGGGTGGTCTGTAACATGCTACCAGTTGTATAGCAGGTTTGCCTACGGTTATGTGCACCTGGATGGTCTCTGATGCTTCATGTGTTCCCACTAACCTGGAGGTGTGGGTGTCCTTGATGAATATGGACACTCTCCCTCCCTTTTTGTTTTGGCCCTAGTTTTGGGGCCAAAAAGCATGATACGAGGTATAGCCTGGTACCGCTGGTGTGCTTTCAGGAGCCTTGAGCCAGGTTTCACTTACTGCACTGACATCGAGATTGATAGAATATGTACGTACAGATATATGTAATACACACATACATATATAGATATATGTAGATACATATACTTATACAGACAGATCTGACTGACAACAGATATGTCTGTATATGACTATCTCTCTCTCTCTGTCCCACTCCCTCTCACTCTCCCTCTCTCTCTCTCTCTCTCTCCTCCTCTCTCCCCACATCTATATGTATCTATATATATATATATATATATATATATATATATATATATATATATATATATATATATATATATATATATATATATATATATATATATATATATATATATATATATATATATATATATATATATATA
This sequence comes from Protopterus annectens, assembly GCF_019279795.1. Lineage (NCBI taxonomy): Eukaryota > Metazoa > Chordata > Ceratodontiformes > Protopteridae > Protopterus > Protopterus annectens. The sequence continues at coordinate 228,651,430 of NC_056725.1, read as the reverse complement.
TATATATATACATATATATATATATATATATATATATATATATATATATATATATATATATATATATATACACTGAGTGAGGCACATGTGTGCAGATGTATTGCAACAGGTTCCTGGTGACAAAGGCATGGAGTGAACACCAGTGTTGATACTGGAGTACCATACCCCATTCCAAAACACTGACACCAGTAACCACCACATATGTGCATGCCTGCCCACCACTGCATGTGTCAGGGGGGAACAGGGACAACAAGTGTACAATAGGCACACTAGTCCTGTAATACCTGTACATGGAATGTGTCAGCGGACATGGTGTGTCAGCTATGGACATGTAGGTCACTGTACCCCTCTACACCCCACAATGTCCTACATGGTATGTACCTCCCATGACAGCTACAGATATGGAGAAGGACACAGACATATGCAAGTAACTGTGTCAATGCACTCAAACACATTACCTATGCAGAGTGACTGACAAGACCACAGAGCACACACAGACTACCTACATAGTGGTTACCACTGCTGGATATACATAGTTAGGCCACACCAATGACAATTGTCCAACAACCATGGTAACACCTCCAACATCCACAACCCAAATTACCTATGTCTGTTGTCCTTGTCACCGCAGTATAGAGCACATGCTGGAGGTACAGGTCCTTACCCACAGATACGACATACCCTGGAGTAAACCACACAGAAATAAGAAGCAAGGATCCCCATGAGTAGATGTCAGACATACCCCTGCTGAATGTTATGCAGATAGGTAATATGCCATATGAGTCACCCTGTGTAACTGTTTGTAAGGAGCAGGTACGATCATAACACATGTGTCACAAGGGGCAGGGTAGCATAACAGTATGCTGCTGTAGGCCCAGGGCCAATAACATACTACCTACCTAAGACACAATGCACACCCATGAACCCATTGCAAACCAAATATGTGAGGTGGAATGAGTGTGCCAGTGACTGGGTGCATGTTATGTACTGGTGTGATTGCTCACCATGACTGTCTGTCTGTCATGGTAGTGTGTGTCCTTGGTGTGAGACCAGAGACAGATGTGTGAGGTATTGCGATCAACACATACTACATTGCTATATGTTGTGCTGTGTTACCCTGTATGTGACTGTGGTGTAGGTAGGGTTATGGCAAGTAAGAGTAGTGTGCATTACCAGTGAAATATATAACGTGCATTGCATGCAGTGCATGGGTTGATAATGTTCTCCATACAGTACCTTGATACAAACCCCCAGTGTGAGGTTGTGCATTGGACCTGAACCAGTGTGCTGATTGGTGCAGTATACTAGTCTGTCGTATGGAGTGTGCCAGGTACTGTTGCACAGTTGTCAGCTGAGCAATGATATCTGGTCATTTACATGTGTATCCCCCAATAGACAGACAGATGCTATATATGGTGCTTAAGTTATATCACTGCAGTCGAGTATTATGTGTGTTATGTGTGCCATAGTTTGCTGACAGATATTGCTGACGTATTTTCCTTCTTCATTTCAGGGCTATGGTTCACCAGCGAAACCCTGTGTACTCCGCTGCGGAGGAGGAAGAGATACACCAGAGCCTGGTGTGGGATTTCACAATACTCTTTTCCCGCACCAGCCAGAACCAGCAGGAGAGGGCTGCACTGTGGCAAGACCTGGTCCATCGGGTAAATGACATAGGCACACATAACCGGACATATGAGCAGGTGCGCCATCACTGCAGTGATTTAATTAGAAATGTCCATCAGCATGCATTGGATATCCACAGGCAGCAGCTTGCCACAGGTGGTGGGGTGGCTAGACATCCCCCCCTCACCAGACTGGAGGGACTACTCCTAAGTGTTGTGGCTCCAGCCCAACAGCAACAGCAGCAGCATACATGTGTAATGATGGAGGCTGGAGCCACCCAGCAGCAGGACACGGAGCGTGCAGGTAACATGCCATGTGTATAGTTGACCATTCTGTACACTGTTAGGTTATGCATGTGTGAGGTGTGTCCTCAGTTTGTAGCTGTAATCTTGGTAATTATTGTGCAAGAGTGATATTCTCAATATCAGCAGTAGACCTGTGGAAGCTAACTGTTGCACTACTGAACTGTATCATACTCACAGTGTCAATGGCACAGTTGTGCCCACTGACAATAAATGTCTAATTTCTGCAGGTCCCTCTGGTGTAACAGCAAGGCAGCCTGTCCATGCTGGTGAGTGTGTAATAACATTATCTTCAATACTCTTGAAACTAATAGTAATAATAGGCTGAAGCAGTAGCGCTATGTGTTTGATTGCAGGTGTGTTTGTGTCTGTGTGTTGATATCTCATATACTGAGGAGTGTGCATGTGTGCATGTGTGCATGTGCCCATGTGCCCATGTGCCCATGTGTGCATATGTGCATGTGTGCATGTGCCCATGTGTGCATGTGTGCATGTGTGCATGTGCCCATGTGCGCATGTGTGCATGTGTGCATGTGTGCATGTGTGTATCAGTGGTGACATTGTGTACACATTGTAAACTGTGTTTCCTGTCTTACTCCCACAGGTTCTGGTGCTGCTCTGGTGTTGTGCAGCAGGGAACCTGGATCAACTGCTGTGGATAGTGATAATGATGATACCTGTGTAATGGCACAGGGAGGTGTGCCAGGGTCTGTCATTGGTCAGCCAATTGACAGTACACAGCTGTCGACCCCATCAATGCGCACAGTCATCCTGCCAATACATCCTTTGTCACCAATGTCCCTAGGTGATGGACAGGATACAGGAGACATTGACCAGGGTAATGTGGTACCAGTGGCACATGCATCCCCACACAGCAGCCATGCCCACTGTGACATGGTACCACACAGGCAGATGTCCAGGGGTTCTCGTGGGAGCATCCGTGGGCATACTGCCCCTGTCAGATGTGCCCACAGAGGTCTTTCAACCTCAGCTATGTTTCAGGCTGTAATGCAGGCACAGTCACATATGGAATGGTACACCAGACAGAGTCTGAGAGAGCTGAGAGCATGTCGCACAGCTATGAGTGACAGTATGCGTGATGTTGCAGCTGCCATCCGTAACTTCACCGAGGTCATTGACAGACGTTGGGGGGACACATTAGATCTGTTCCACAACTACATGTCCATGAGCCAGGGCAATGGTGGACGGTTGAGGCATTGACGTGGCCGTATGCCAGCAACAGCAGCAGCTGGCAGCCATCGCGGATGACAACAGGCCCGCGGCTGCTCACATAGTGCCAGCAGCAGCCCCAGCAATGCTGGGTCTGTGCTGTCATCAGACCGCCCCAGGTGACCACGTGCACATGGCTCTGGACAGTCCCAACAGGGACCTGTCTCCAGTCACCAACCAACTGCTTCTGATGACAGTACCCAGTCTGGCTTAGTACCTGATACAGTCCGTAGCACCCCTGCCAGGCACAGGTACCCTGTCCGTGGCCACAGACAATGATCTGTATGACCTGGCAGGTACAGTCTGTGGCTGTCCACAAACACCTGTATATGGCAGCCATGAGGTGGGACTGTGTGCATGCATACACACATGCAAATTGATAACACCTAGGGCTACCGCATACACACACACACACACACACACACACGCACACACACACACACACACACACACACACACACACACACACACACACACTGCATCAACATTGCCCCATCTTGTACTGCTGTCCCTCACCAACACACACACAGACATGTCAATTGGTTGTATCAGTGGCAGACTCAGGCATACCAGGTACACACCCTGTGCATATGATGAAACTGTGCCACCTCCTGCAATCTGTAACATCGGTGCAGGAACAGGTTAACATGGTGCTGATGCACAGGGTGACTACATAGAAGTGTTGTAATAGTATAATGTTGACAACAGTACAGTGTAATGATATCATTGTGGGTATATCCCAGCATGCCTGATGCAGTTACAGTATGAATGTCATTGTATTGTTTTGTACACCCATAGTAATTACCATAGTGTACTGTCTGCACATCTTTGCATACTGGTGGTGAGGCTGTCAAGAGATGGCCACCTACATAGGTAGCACAGGGGATAAGAAAATGTACATATTGATACTCAGTGATGGTCATGTCAACTGCGAGTTGCATGCTGTCCACACTTGACTCTGCAATGAGGATGTTTGAGAATGTTGATATGTGTGCAGTAATACACAACAGGTTCAAGACTCACAAGAGAACACTAGCACTACAAGGTTACACCTCATACCATGCATGACAGCACCAAAACACAGAACTAACTATGACAGGAGGGAGAGTCTCCATACATGTCAAGGATACTGTGGTGCCAGGACAGGTAGCATACATCATACTAAGTCTGTAACTGCTGAGTGAGGGCTCAGTGTCTGTTATTTGAAATGTGTATTATTACAGGTATGAGCACTTGGGTATCAGGCCAGTTATTCAACATTACGAAGGTACATGGTCTATACACTTGTGGGGGGTGGGGCTGGACCCAGCCCGTCTGACCTGTGAATGTCTGGGTACAGGCTTATAGTGCCTGCATATATGCACTGTTACCTACTGGAAGTCGTACACCTTGTTTGTTGTAGCATAGTCTACATACAGGCCTGCTGACTCTAGCTTTGTTTGTATGCATGTTTGCTTGTTATGTTCCTGAAACACTGATTCCACCTGCAGTGCAGATTTACAGTGCCTCTGTGGATCCCTAGTGACATCTGTATTGCTTATTGTACTGATGTCCATGTCTCACTTGACAGAACATCACTGTTTGTCCTGTTTGCATGTAGGTTGCCTGTAACACATTGCATATGACTTACCTCGCATTTGCTCAAGACAGCATTCATATATGCCAGCACTAACAAATCAGGAGCACTACACCCTCACATACTCACCTTGAGTACCTTGTTCCCCATTGGCCCTATGTGTCATTTATTAGTATGGGATTCACAATGCTATGGTAGCATGTGCAAAGGTCACCTGTCAATCTACTCTCTGGTCCAATTGGTGAATCTGTGAGTCATGTGGCAATGTTACCGCTGCCTTGTGTACACAGACAACCCTCTCCCCTTCCCATACCCTTACAACACATGTGAGAAATGCATCCACATAGCCAAACTGGGGTCTAAGCTCTCTTAACTCAGTACTGGCATACCCTGTCAGGTGGAGTGGGATACTACAGTGAATACAGTACCAGTCTCACATAGACCTGCCACGACCGCAATCCAAACACAGAAACACACAGGTACATTCTTGGACTCTCAGAATAGCATCCTGCCTGGGCAGCTGACACCTGCAAAACAGACACACAAGCAAACGTTAAGCCAGAGCAGAGCACGTGCAACACATAGCTCACAAAGCCTGTGTGCCAAACAGTCACAGGCCATACGGCTTGACAACACACCTGCTACAGTTGTAATAGGTACCTGTATCGTCAGGTACACTGAGGTCCTGCTCACCTGCTGAACAAGGTGAAGGTCACACTGAGATGCCCGTCGGGCACTATGATCCACCACATAATACAAGCATACAGTTCACTTCAAGGCATGTAGAAATATGACTCAGTCATTGTCTGTGCCAGTGTGTATGACCTGTGATGCACCTCCCTGGACTACATGTTAGGGGACATAGAGGGGCTCTCTGAGCTTGTGGCACAGGCTGCTATGACCCTGACCTTGAGTAGCATCTTACCCTCACCAAGAATGCTGCCACAATATGTAGACAGGATGATCAGTTTCTACAATTACCGTATGTTTCGGTAACATTCAATGGGGATCCAGTGCCTGTCAGCATGGGATTACATGCTGGACAAGCCACATTGCTTTGCTAGGGACAGCTTGCACCTGTCACCCATGGGCCATTGTATATTGGCAGAGGCTGTTGCTACACACATAGTGCCTTTGTATGCAAGGCTGACATTACATAGCCACCTACACAGGTATCACATGGGATAGGACACTAATAGTAATGCTACTCAACAGCAGCAGTGTAAACCTCAAGATGCATGCAGTGGAAACTGTCCTTAGCATGGGGTACAGCAATATCCGTGCAGTAACAGACTCCTGGTACAAGGGTCCCAGGTGCACACCATCACTGCCAGGTCTAACCTCATACCATGCTTGTCGTCCCCTACACATGCACCAAACCAGAACGGGGGAGATGTATCCAAATCTCCTCAGATACACACACCGCGAGGTTGGTGGCACAGCACAAAGCATCAGAGCCTATCCATGTGCAACTAACAGTGGGTTAGACTGCCTTCAGGTTCATAGCCTGGCACACACCACCCTCCCATACCCAGGAAACCCACTTGGCCTTCCTCACAACACTGGGAATATGACGGTCTCTACAAACACCATTATATGGGTGGACTGCAACTACCCAAACATAGAGTGTGAGCATTACTCTAGCTCCAAGACCCTATCTGAAGGGTTACTAGCATTCATTCCCTGCATTGATATGGAACAACTTGTTACCACTCCCACAAGAGGTGACAACATGCTGCACCTGTTCATCACCAACATGTGGACTATATGCTCCAGACCAGTCATGTATCCCTCGCTGGTGGGATGACACCATCTACAACTCACACTGTATATTCACATACCACATGCAGCCCCTGCACAGAACACCACAGTCATACAGTTGTCTAATGCATATTCCATGTATTCACATGAGGCAGGCTTTGGACATGGGAACTACTGAAGTCCACAGGTACATATGTGTAGGTGGAACACACATACATCATGTGTGCATTGACATGACTGATATAATGTATCTCGTGCAATATTGGGAACAACACCCCACACACATGGACAAACTGTGTGACAAAAACACACATGGCGTTTGTAGGATACAAACACCTACCTAACTATGTTATGTCACTTGTGAAAGACGCAGTAGCAGAGTGTGCTATTTGCATTACTGGGAGGCTTGCTTCCTCCTGCTGTACTTATAGGGTGCTGACATCATCAGTGTTTAGACAGTGGAATATGCAGCATGTGTTGTGTTGTACTAGTTGCCAAAAGGGACATTTCTCTTACACGTGGAATTGCACACACACTACTGCCCCACACACATTCACACTGAGCACTTGCAGGATTCAAACTCCTACCTAACTATTTTATGACACTTGTGAGAGACGCAGGAGCAAAGCGCGCTATTTGCATTACTGGGAGGCTTGTTTTCTCCTGCTGTACTTATAGGGTGCTGACATCATCAGTGTTTAGACAGTGGAATATGCAGCATGTGTTGTGTTGTAATAGTTGCCAAAAGGGACATTTCTCTTACACGTGGAGTTGTGCACAAACTACTCCACCACACACATACTGAGCACTGGCAGGATTCAAACCCCTACCTAGCTATGTTATAACACTTGTGAGAAACACAGTAGCAGAGCGCGTTATTTGCATTACTGGGAGGCTTGCTATCTCCTGCTGTACTTATAGGGTGCTGACATCATCAGTGTTTAGACAGTGGAATATGCAGTGTGTGTTGTGTTGTACTAGTTGCCAAAAGGGACATTTCTTTAACACGTGGAATTGCACACACACTACTCCCCCACAAACATTCACACACACACCGAGCACTTGCAGGATTTAAACCCCTATCTGAAGTATGTTATGAGACTTGTGAGAGACACAGTAGCAGAGCTCGCTATTTGCATTATTGGGAGGCTTGCTTTCTCCTGCTGTACTTATAGGGTGCTGACTTCATCAGTGTTTAGACAGTGGAATATGCAGCATGTGTTGTGTTGTAATAGTTGCCAAAAAGGACATTTCTCTTACACGTAGAATTGCACACATACTACTCCCCCACACACATTCACACACACACACACTGAGCACTGGCAGGATTCAAACTCCTACCTAACTATGTTATGACACTTGTGAGAAATGCAGTAGCAGAGCACACTATTTGCATTACTGGGAGGCTTGTTTTTTCCTGCTGTACTTATAGGGTGCTGACATCATCAGTGTTAAGACAGTGGAATATGCATCATGTGTTGTGTTGTAATAGTTGCCAAAAGGGACATTTTTCTTACACATGGAATTGCACACACACTACTCCCCCACACACATTCACACACACACTGGCAGGATTCAAATCCCTACCTAACTATGTTATGACACTTATGAGAGATGCAGTAGCAGAGCGAGCTATTTGCATTATTGAGAGGCTTGCTTTCTCCTGCTGTACTTATAGGGTGCTGACATCATCAGTGTTTAGACAGTGGAATATGCAGCATGTGTTGTGTTGTAATATTTGCCAAAAGGGACATTTCTCTTACACATAGAATTGCACACACACTAATCCCACCCACACAGTCACACTGAGCACTTGCAGGATTCAAACCCCTACCTATGTTATGACATTTATGAGAGATGCAGTAGCAGAGCATGCTATTCAAATTACTGGGTATCATTTGTGCTCCTGACATATGTATAGTGTGCTGACATCATTATGTATGAAGAGGTATGTACATCTGTTACTATCCATCAGTACAGGGGAGAGCATATCTATGCATTAACTTTGCACAGGCACAGTGGCCTATTGTACTGTGGAGGCAAATGCCAAATACACTGTGGATAGCCTTCTGTATTCCCTAGGGACAACAGCCTAGTATTGCACTCTACGGCCATATGTTTACCTGTCAGATGCAAGTATCTATTGCTCATATACTGTTTGTGGGTCTTTATTGCCATAGCTTTCCCTATCTCTATGAACAACTTGTGTACTGTGGAAGATGTTTGCATATGAGTGGGATCCAGTACTTTACTTATGTCTCCATTGTCATTTCACTGTGTGCACTGGGCAGATTTCTGTATTGTGGGAGGCTCCTGTGTTAACACATACAAATGCTAGATATGTGTGTGCAACTGCAGAACTGTGACATGGCCTAAGTGTGTGAGCATGCCAAGTTCACAGTTGCTATGGCTTCTTGACTGACATGTCTCATTTATCTAAGTGTGCAAGCATGCACAGTGTGAACTTTCCTTATGTTGGGATCTGTGGTCCACCACATTTGTGTTTGTGTGTGGACATCATCTATATTTCACATGTACAGTTGAGTGTTGGACATCAGGTTGTGTTCTTACTGCCCAACTGCTTTGTGTCTGAACCTAACAGGCATTATGCTGTGCCTGCAGGGTTGCCATGGGATAGTTTGCATACAGTTGTCAACATCCTTTCCTACTGACCAAACAGTGTATTGTCGTATAGTGTACTGGTTCAGTACTTTCACTGTGGTGGACAGTATCATTGGTTTCAGTCCTATCACTGCTTGTAATATTTATAGTGAGCACACCAGACTGGTTGAGGGCCAGTTGTGCAGATATGACCATGTTGCATTTTGTTCAGATATGGACAGCATAGTACATGATTGTCTGACATTGTTAATGTATTCCACAACTTGTGTGGACAGTGAAAAACAATGGCCATGTGCCCTAGTCCATCTGTAATGCTAGTCAGAGAGTGTTTGTCCTTCAACACACATTTACTGGTGTTTGCCATGACATATGTCAAGGTTAGTGTGCTGTGCCTCTGTCTACCCATGACATACAGGTGATATCCAGGGTACACCTACCATCTCCCATGCAGTCATCATGATTCCTTTGGATGACAGTCGATGAGGGACTCTCTGGATAACCTGTACTGGGAGTTTAGTCATGAGTGGAGTGAGATTCTGGGTCATGGACCAATTGGTACAGCATGTCCTGTTTATGTCTGTTCTGGGGTTCAGGCCTGTCAGCTGCATAGGTCACCAGCATTCAGATTTTACATGGTGCCAAATGTCCATTGATACCAGCTTGGTCATGGCTTTATACATCAGGCACAGTTCACCTCCAGCCAGGCAGTATGGCACTGTGTGGAGCTGCAGTTTGTTTAATCAGGCGACACATGGCATCTGTTACAGCTCTGCAATCCTCCTGGTGGGGTATTTGTGGGGTCTTTCCAGTTGATGCAGGTGTCTGCTAAGGTACATCCCTGAAGGGCCATTGTACGCAATTGTGAGGCTGCTGATGGATGACTGGAGAGGCACATTGACCTACCCTGACCTAGCTGTGCTTACCTTCATGATTAGGTGGGTATATGGTATGTTTCTGTAACCACTACAGACACATGGTTGTCACATGCAGGATATCTATCACCTTGTGTCCCCAGGTCTCTTATTGCTCCTGATGTACTTACTGGGTTAACACCTATGTGGTCATTTCTGGCCATGTACTGTGTTTCCACAGGGGATGACTATACACTATTCTACATTTAGCTTGTTGACATGGCTGTGGCACCACTTGTCTGTTGCTATGTGTGCCTTTTGTAGGTTGCTTGTGTCAGCTGGAGGGTCCGATATGGTGGGCAGTTTGTAGTCTTCTGCGAACCTGTTCAGACAGAGTCCTTCCATGTTGGCCTGTACCTATGTGACATATATAGCATACAAGAGAGGTCCCAGGACCATGCCTTGTGGGATGCCAGTTGTACCTGGTTTGCAGTCTGACATGGCTGCAGCATGTCTGACCAGGTCAGTTCTGTCCTTGAGCTGGTTTGCAACCCATCTACTTGGATAGGGGTTTATAGTTAGGCTGGTGAGCTTATCTGTACTGACCAACTAGGGTATTGTATGGAAGGGTTTAGCAAGGTCCAGATAGGCTGTGTGATCCACATTCCCCACATCAATGGCCTTGGTGCACATTTCACATGAGTCAGATATGTGTAAGGGGCAGGATCTGCCCTATGAAAGCCACACTGGGTAGGGTCCAATGTCTGTAGGTAACCAATGCCGTTATTCCTGGGATCCATGATCATCCTCTCCATTACTTTGCCAACCTAGATAGTCAGGGTTGAGGGGTGATAGTTTGCAGTATCCATTCAGGCACCATCTTTGTGGTGAGGGACCACTGTTGCTGTACACTGTTCTTTGGGTACATATCCTGTGGTAAGACTGAGAGTGAGCAGTAGTGCTATTTGGTGTTCCATTCTTCTTACAGTGCTTGTTGGACACAACCCAGGACACCATCTGGTACCATTGATGCTGTGTGGTGTGCTTTGTAGATGCTGGCTGTTACCTCAGCATCTGTAATGTCAGGGTCCAGCACTCTGCTGGGATAGATATTTGGCAGTAAGGTGCTGGTGGGGCATTTGCAAAGAATCTGTTAGGTTGGATGTTGGCAATGTGTGTGGGTTTGGTGTATTGTTTGTGATATTTGAGTACTGCAGGGCATATCTGTGGATTATCACCATGGTTCCTACCATCAGGTAGGACAGCTGTGTGATAATCCTTTGTGTCCTGCACAATTTGCATCATCCTAGGTTCATAGGTTCATACTAGGCTATCTGCCCTGGCCATGTTTGAGCATGGACAGACTGTGTGTGAGTTTCGACACCCCTTGCAATGTGCATATAATGCCCATTTAGGGTTTACTTTACTAGATGTGACACATGTATGGCCCCCAGTGTACACTTACTATCTCCCATGCACTTCACCTGATTTCTCTTGTTGAGTATGAGTGTGGAGCTCAGCCTATCATGGACTGGGATTCTGTTCCAGAGTGTAAGGAGCCTCTGGGTTATGGATCTGTCCCTCCAGCACATCATATTTATCTATGTGTGGAGGTTCAGATATCTCACTGTGGTGTCTCTGCTGGATTTAGGGTTTCTGCAGTGGAGCATGTCCATTCATTCTGGATTGGACATGGTCTTGTACATCAGGCATACATCGCCTCTGACTGGGCAGTATGCTTGTGAATTGGGATGTAGTTTCTTCAGCCAGGCTGCAGATGTCAAATGTTTGGACCCTTTATCCTGTTGCTGAAGTACATTTGGGGTCTTTCGAACTGGTGCAGGTGTAAGGTAAGGTACATCCGAACTGGGGCATTGTTGTCACGTATGGACCTGATAAGGGAAGAGTATGGGGGCACAGTGACCTCTCTTGATCTACATGTGCATCCTTTCATATTAAGGTGGGCAATATAGCAGGTCTTCCTGGCCACCTTGGCAATGTGAGTGTCACATGACGGGTTACTGTCCACTTGTGTCCCTAGGTCCCTGTTTACTTCTTCCATATGTAATGGATTGCCACCTATGTCATACTTTGTGTGTGCTTTGTTTGGTATTTGTTGAGACATTCATACTCTGCAGTGTCTTCAGGAAGGCTGGCTGGGGTTCCTGGGTTTGTGAGTGTGGTCTGTCGCAGGCTGCAAACACGGACGCAGTTTGAGCCACTGTTACTTGCCCGTGGATAGTCCATGCTGCTTCTTGCTGTGGTACCAACCTGGGGGTGTGGTTATCCTTGACAATTACTGATAGCCACACTCCTATTGTAGTGTGTTCCATGTTTTGGAGATGTAGAGCATGGTATGAGGCATAACCTGGTACTATTAGGGTGCTCTTTTGGGCCTTGACCCAGGTTTCTGTTACAAAACAGATATTACCATTCTCCATGCTGTGGTGGGTTTGGTCTGCATGCACCTTGCAGGTTGGACTTCTGGTGTTGGGTAGCATCACGTCCAGGTTGTTATCCCTTGTGCTACCTATGGTGGTGGGTTTGTGTTTCCAGCCTTACCAATTCAAGGCACAGTGGGGGTGACAACAGCCTTTGCCAGTATCCATACAGCCAGGTGTGCTGGGTGCGTGCCATCCCTAGCACGTGGGGCATCATGTCTTGCTCAGCATGTCATCCCAGGCTGTCAGCCATTTGTGTGGCATCATGCTTGGTGAGGGTGAGATGTTAGGCAGGGTCGTCATGTTTGCATATACTAGATGGTGTTACATTGCTTAACACATGGCAGTCATGCCTCAGGTGGTGCTGCAGGGCTGCCTCTGTCGGATGCACATACTACACTCCCTGTACATGTTTGAGAGCAGGTTGTGTCATGCTAGGCATCCCTGTTACTATATGAGTGAGTCAGAGAGGGTATCATTCCCAGGGTTCCTACTGAACCAGTGTATGTGCTATGCGTTGCCTCTTTGCCAAGGCCAGGGCATACTGGGCACACCTCCTTCTGCCTACTGGGGCAGGCTCAGGATGTTCCTCCTCTGAGTCACGCTCTGCCTGTGATGGCCTTGGCAATGGTGGGGGGCTGTTTGTCCCAGCCCTATGATGGTCCTGCTGCAGCTGTTTTCGCAAAATCATATTATGTAGCATAGCACATACCATGACAATATGGGTACATGTAGTTGGTGAGTACTGCAAGGCTCCACCAGATGTGTCCAGGCACCATAACCATGACTTGAGCAGCCCAAACACACGCTCTATTACATTACGTGTTTGTGTGTGTGCCTCATTATGGCATTCTTGTTCAGGTGTGTGTGCATTTCTGATGGGTGTCATCAGCCATGGCTCCAGTGCATATCCAGCATCCCCCACTAGGTGACCATGTGGGATGTCCCCATTGGCAAATGTCTGGTACAGCTGCGTCAAATGCCAGATATGGGAATCATGGTAGCTCCCAGGGCAGCCAGCACACACATTCATTATTATTCCCTGGGCATCACACATGACCTGGCAGTTGATGGAGGGGAAGCCCTTGCGGTTAATGTAGGCCCTACCCCACTCACCGGCTGGTGCTTTGATGTGTATGTGTGTGCAGTCTATTGCACCCACTACCTCAGGGTATTCCGCTATTTGATGGAAGAGACGCATATTGCTGGCCAATACCTCACGGGAATTGGGGAAATATACATGCTCACCGACATGTGCTGACATGGCATCCAGGAACTGGTGCAGTACCCTGGATGCTGATGCCTGTGATATCCCTATCATATCACCAGTTGGTCTCTGGAAGGTACCTGTTGCTAATATTCTTAGGCCAACACATACCTTGGTTTCCACTGGGATGGGTTCCCCTCTGTTGGTTTTCTGTGTGAGGCATGGCCTGCACAGTTCAACAATTTGCTGCAGGAGGTCTCTGTCCACTCTATAGCGTTCGACTATCTCCAGCTCATGTAACCCCTGGTAGTTGACCCTTGGCCTGTGCACTCTTTTCCATCTCCTCACTGTGGGTTGTCTGGCAGCATTTGCATTGTCACCACCCTCAGCAAGTCTCCTATGTCTCCTTAAAACAGCTATGGCAGCCCCTAGCATGTTTGGTCTGAGTGCAGCTTTTTCAGTTTTCACTTCTCCTAGCTTACTCCTGTCTTGCAGTGTCTCTTGAGAGAAACATATTGCAATGCTGTTTGCAGTGTTTTAAGTGCTGGGCTGGGCTAGTATTCTGCCTGTGTAATTGCCTGCTTCTAATTGTTTTCACCTGCTAGCTCTACCAGTATTCCCTGCTAGCTTCCTACTATTTTTTCTGCTTCCTTTTTTTCTCTCTGTTTCCTCAGGGGGGTGCAGCGCGCATACCAGCGGAAACACGTTCACAGTGGCTACCACGCGTGCACACATGCTTACACGGACTAGACTCTGCTTGTTCGGGTTAAAACGCGCGCACACCAGCGCAAACAGGTTTATATGATCTTTATTAATGTTTAAATTTTAGTAATTAGGGGCTTTTTGATTACAATATTTAGTTTACTATATTTATTAATATACATTTATTAATATATATTTATTAATTTTAATATGGGCAATGATGTATTTATTAATGTATATTTATACAATTTTTATATATATATATATACACATCATATTTATATATTTAGTATATGATATAATACATGATTATTACACATTATTTGTAAATATGTTAATTTTGTATAGTTTATATATATATATATATATATATATATATATATATATAGGTATTTGTTTTTAATACTTTTTAGTCATGATAGACATGTATTTATGATTTAATTTTTATACACACAGTTGCACTATAAGATATTATATATATACAAAAGTGTTTTAGGTGTATATATATAGTTTTGAAATGGTTTTTACAATTTTAATATATACAAATTAATATCAACTTACTTTAAACTTCATGAAGCACTCCTTTATCTCAAATATAAATTTGGTTTACATATACATATTTATTTATATATTTTTATGTAATGTGGATTATAATACATCTTATACAAGTTGTTGTACAAGAGTCAACAAGTGAATACAATGATTTTTACCTGTTGGTAATAATGAAGTTATTATTCTATTTATTAATTAATCAACAGTATATTTAAGGTAACTGATTATGTTGAACAATGGATTCTGATGAAGTTTTGATGATTTTTATTTATTAAATATTTTGTCCTTGTTTCATGGTACAACAATTTGTGCTGTTTGTTTTGACTTTATATTGTATATTTTGTGGAGAAGAAGTGGTGGATTGTGTTTATAGGTTTATATATCTTTACCGAGGCTCCTACATGCTTACTCTGCCTTACATGCGCGCACTCTGTCTTACTCGCACCTTCCAGCGTGCACACGCGCGCATGTACGCACAACAAGAAACTTTGGTGTTGGCCACAGTGTACACCTTCCATTTCTTGACTTTCCCATGCTTATCTGTTGACACTCCTCTTTCTATGCTGTGTGATTGACATCTTTCACATACCACTTTGCTCCAATTAGCTTGATTTCTTCCTGACATTCCCCCCTGTGATGTCACCTATCTCCTACTCTGTTACTCCCCCTTATCTAACTCTTACACTACACGGAATGTGCTCATTTGCTTTGTGACAGTGTGATTCACTATCCTACCACTCATTTACATAGGATTGCCTACTAATGCTTAGTTACAAGTCTTACACTCAGCTTCCCCCCATAGCAACCACTAAACAGTGGCCATGTTGTTTTCGGTCTGCTAGTCCCTGCATTGCAAATCCATGCATTACATAAAACCCACATTTGTGGGTTTCAAACCTTTATTTTGATGTCTTATTTAGCGCAGCCTGTTTGCGCGGGGCTGCGCTGCGTTTAAACATCGCCAATTGCCGGAAAAAAAAATTAGTTTATTTCATGTTTGCATTGGGTCACCATGCCAATAGCAACATATTTGGCCATTGGCATGCTGCCTACTACATATGCACACTTTATTTGGAGCTGTCATGGCTCCATTGTGTTATTTGCAATAACTTACTCAGTTGTCAACTGAGTACATTTCTGCACCTAACACGACTCTTACACGGGCTGGTTTCAGCTTTGTGGATCGCTAATCTACCTCATTTGCATGCCTTTCGGCTGCAAGTGAGGTAATTAGCATATCCACGCCCTGCCTGTGCAAGAGACGTTTTAGCTGGTCTCTTACACGGGATTTCGGGCTGTTCCTGGATCACGATGGCTGCATGGAGTCTTACACGACTCTTAGACTCCGTGCAAGCCATCGTGAATCCTGCCCATAGATTAGCAGAAGGACAGAAGAATGAAGTACCTAAATTATAATCTTCTTCTTTTTTCAGCTTTTATGGATCATAAAAATACCACTGAAGGAAATGAAACAGTGAAATTTATTAGGACACAAAGGGAAGAAAATGTTTTGCTTTATAGTTAATGGCTGGTTCCCACTCTTCCTCTGTTGTACTCTGATAAGTCTATCAGTGCAATAAGTAATGAAGGGCTAAGGCACTCAGAAGAAGACAGGATTATTTAATTGAAGTGATCATAAACATCCATGAACATAAAAAGCAAAAATTCTAAGATGTCGTCAGTCAATTTGAATAATAGTGAGGAACTTCTCTCTGTAAAATGAAAGAGAGCCAAAAACTTCTCAACCCAGCAATAACTCATTTCAGACAAACCATCAAACACAAAATGCAACAGCAACTCTCCTGGCAGCTGAAGGGCTTAAAAGGTAAAAGGCAATTCCAAAAGCAACAAAAAATCTAAAGTCCAACGTCTACTTTATTAAGGAATAGCAACATAAGTTTAAGTAAAACAAAATTTTTGAGTATATATCAATAAAATCTTAAGTAGTATTTATACTGTAAAGATATATGAGTTAATCAGAATAGTAATAGAAATACTAGAAAAAATGGCACCATTCCCTGCTACAGTTGTGTTTATTGAAATGAAATTAATATTGATTTGTATTTTTAGCATCCTATTAGTAAAAAGTTGTTCACATTTACAGCTTCAAGTACATGCCATACAGAAAATGTGGTGTGTTTTGCCAACAGCATTCACTGTGAATGTTTTTTATATAGGAAAGACTAATATGAAATTAAAAGAAAGAATTGGTGTGCATCTTTCCAACATTTGCAGAAATACTGACACTATTTCACTAACTAAGCACATTTTTAGTAATGGTAAAGAACATAAATTTAAATTTAGAATATTACAAAGAATTTTTCAGGATATTTGTGGGGGAGATATAATAACAGGAACTGAGATGGTAGAATATAGATGGATTAACTCTTTTAGAGCTGATAAATTTCCAGGACTTAATAGTACTAATAGTATAAAACCAGTATTAAAAACAAAGCATGACTTGTTATGATCTTTGTATGATTTTTTATGACTTCTGGGCTATCTATTTATTTACTTAAGTATTTATGTATTTGTGTATTGTATGCTTTTACTTGGGAATAATATTGTAACTATTTATCATGTGATTCAATTGTATGTCATGTGATTGAATTTTATATCATATGATTTAATTTTGATTGGCTGGTGTGTATATAAAAAGGAGAGAAGTTGCATTATTTTTAATGTTCACTGAGAAAGAGTTACATACTCAAAAGCTTTGCTTTACTTAAACTTGTGTTGCTATTCCTTAATAAAGTGTCTGGACACTGGACTTCAGGTTTTTGTTGTTTTTGGACAAACCTACAAACACTTGATATGGGTTTCTTCACTGTAAGATATTAATCTTTTCTGATGAAGACCACTCTTTGTGTTGTTTGAATGCAAAAATTGCTGCTGTCCTGTTATTATTGAGTACTAGAATGGATACACATATATATATATATATATATATATATATATATATATATATATATATATATATATATATATATATATATATATATATATATATATATATATATATATATAAAGAGAGAGAGAGACAGACCGAGAGAGTGAGTGAGTGTGTGTTTTTCATCAAACTCCTCACTCATGGATGAACAAACATTTAAGGTAATTAGCGTACCTGGATGTAGATCTGGGACAGTCTCATTAAATCTGAATAAAAGGTTTGTAGCAATGAGCTGTCAAATAACAGTACCCTGTCTCTGAGTGACTAGTAAGTTTGCTATTAGCTAAGTACTCCAAGCTTGCAGTCTGTTACTCAAAAAAGAAGTAATAATTTTGTACGAGGTTCTGTGGACTTACAAGTTTACTAGTGCTCCTGGTATTTGAGTGGTGCCTCTAACATACCAGCTCAAAGTTCTTCTGCATTTTGGGATTAACAGCAGGGTCAGAAGAAAAGAGACAGCACTCAGTAGCCACCGAGATGACATCTTGCATAAAAAACATTGAATTTTTTTGTGTTAAGGCATGTACGATGTGATCAAATAATAAGACACTGTTAACATTAACAATCACATGCTTACTAGAATGGGTGAAATGTCAGTGTGTAGAAGGTAAAACAACTACCCACATATGTGTCTCAGTTAATCTGACTGACGTAATCCAACTGTGCAGTACCACTTACAGTGGAGCTCTATGGCCAAAAAGTTCTGAAAGATTATAATCTGTGTTTAGCTCAACTTTAATTAGATTTCCAATAGTATTCAATGACAACATTAACATACCACATTAACTATTTGCTATATAAATAACATATGTCACATTGCAGAAATCAAATGAAAAAAAAAATGCCATGGAGAATTATATCTCTGAACAACTTTATACATAATTTGTAAATGTAGATATCATGTGATATAGCTTGCTTAGTGACAAAGTTTAGCATATTTCTTTCAATAGTTAAAAAGCAAATCAGAACCAACAAAAATGAATTTCCAACTCTCTCTCATTAACAATGTTAAGCAATTAATTTATATCACAAAATTATGCAAACTAAGAAAAACTATTATATAAACTCAACAAATTGTACTATAAAGAATACATGCCTACTACATTATTTTGATGTGCCCAACAACAAATAAATGTAGACCAAAATGTATCATTATTTTTAAACTCATCATATATATTTGACTGCCTACGATTCTTATACCATGTGAATTTTTCCAGTATTTAAAGATAATGTATAAAATAACACCTACAGCCATCTTGACTTTTATAAATAAACTATGCGATATGATAAGATCAGTGTTATTAAGGCCAAATAACCACAAGACAAAATCTTTCAAGTCAAGCATACAAGACAAGGGGGCCCAAGCAACAAAATGATAAAGCTAACACCAAGGATACATTATTGCCGGGCATTATCAGATCATATAAAAATAAGTAGGGCTACAAATCCTCCCTCTCCAAGATTGTGGAGAATCATTTTAGACCTCTCCACCAAAACCTGTGTAGGGCATGTTGAGATATAGTCACCATGTGAAAAATAGATAGCATGACAGGAAATAATATATTGTATTTAATACCCTGTCAATCCACCTTGACTATTGATTCCTAAGATATTGTCTAAATCTTCAATAAAACAGTAAGTTTAAGACTCTTTTGAATAAAAAATTATTTCAATTGAGAAGGACCTCTGAATGCCTGCTATTTTGCAAAGCGGAGTTGGATCACCTATATTATTCCATATAATTGAAGAAATTTGTAGACACTGCTACCATAGCAAATTACCAGTGGAGTTTATGACCAACAAAGATAATATTCTTTCTAATCCAGTTCTGCTAAGAGATCGACATATGACCTATAGTGAAGTGATCACTAAACCAAATTCCATTCCACACACAGCTTACTGATTCTCTAAAAAATAAAAGTGGTATGTTTAATCCACCATATAGCTGGTGAACCCAGGCACAGTTTGATTCATTCTCCATGACATTATAAGTTTCCAAATAAATAACCCGTAGCTTATGCCAGAAACAAATAGGTGTGGGACTTATTCTGGATCTCACAAATTGCCAGCCCATTGAAATCTTGTCATATGCTGCCAAGTTAGGAATGCCCAGTCCATCATTCCTTCTGAGAATCATTAAAATCGTTATTCGAACACTTAATGACTTATCCGTAAAAAATTCATAAATAGTTTCTGTAACTTCTCAGTCCATTATGTTCTTACCATAAGAGGAATGTGGCACAGGTAAAACTGCATTGTATGAATAACATCATTTTAATTGCATGTACATTATGCAAAAAAAAAAATTCAGATTCTAGTTCTACCAACTTTGAATTTTATCCATTGACCCAACATGTAAGGCTTTGCAGTTTCTATCAAGCAAGTTCTTTAATGGATAAGTAATAATAACACCCACATATATATATTCTCTGACCAAACTATTATTGCAAATTCAGTACAACAGGTCTACCGTTTCTATACAGGCTCTGTTTAAAGGAAATATAAATTTCTTACCCAAATCACAAAATTATTAAACATTTTCAACAGACAGAAAATAACAGACCCTGGGTTTATAATCCATCCAACTTCTTCATCAGAAAGCCATGAATTTAAATATAGTCATGAAACTTGTTCCTTTGTTTAATGCCTAAATAACTAGCTAAAATTTCAACCATCAATGAGAAAATCAATGAGGAAAGGCAGTATCCCTGCTTCGTGCCTCTTAATGGCTGAAAAGATTCTGGACATTGACCATTAATACATCCAGAATCAATGGGGAAGTATGGAGTAACTGTGTCTTAGACATAAAGATATAAAAAAATATATAATCCCCCAAAGCTCTCCATATAAATTATCATTCAAATGAATCAAAAGCATGTTTTAAATCTAGCATTAAGGGTGCCCTAAGTTCTTGACAATGACAACTACCTAATTTTATGCTCAACCAAAGTTTGACTAAATATGGCTAACCAGGTCTGCCTTTTATAAAACACTGATGTTTGTCCTTGCTGAGATAAGAAATAACCTTTTCTAAATGGTGCATCAGTTGCTTTCCACATATGTTGCTATCTAAAGAAAGCAGTGATATAGTTCTATAGTAGCCTTAGTCAGTAGTGTCCTTATCTGGCACAGAAAATGAAATACGTTTAACTCTTCCTGTTAAAATTTGAAGGTACTGATGTATTTGGCCTCAGTATAAAACTCCAAAAACAAAGGACCCAATTGTTTTTTATTTTGTTTGAAAAATTCAGGAATTAACCCATCTAGGAACTGTGTCATTCCAGCACAACGAGAATCTATATTATCGTATATTTCAAAGATAGAAAATGACATATAAAGTATCACCTTCCTGGGTAGATATGTGTTGTAAATTATACTGAGAGAGGAACAAATCTATTCTTTAAAATCACAGTTCAACTTATTACAGCTGCTGAAATAATTTGCCATTCTGTTATTTACTTCCACAAATTTGCAATAACATTGCTTTCTTTTTAATAGTATATATTGAAACCCCCTGTGACATTCTGAAAATTTCCAAGTTGAAATATTAGTTGTAGAGATACCCTTTTGCCTATTAATAACATTTTATTTTCTCCCACTTTGTTTGCAGCCATGCATATTACAATGTTCTATATTCCCATTTTAATTGTTTAATATTTTCATGATGTAGGCTACTGCCAGAGGCTGTCTTTTGTAAAAAAAACTAGAAATAACAAGCTAGTAACTGGCACTGGAATGTATACAATACCAAAATAACAAAACAAAAAGACCAGTTAGTACTTGAAAATGGAAATTTAATAGAAATCTACTTTAAAAAGCAAACACGGTTAAACGTATTCTTCAATAAGACATCATCAGAACCTTGAATGAAACTGAAAAAATGTCCAATAAAAATATGTAGAATGACACAAACACCCGTAATAGAACCAATTCAGTTTAGCAAAATGGACACCAATCAGCGGTTGACATCTAGTTTCTGGGTTTCAATCGTATTTGGTTGTTTAGCCTGTGAGTGGTCTATTATTGAATGAAAGTAGTAATTCTGTATTTTAAATGGCAGGAAATTCTGACTGGTTCTTTTTTCATAGTTTATTAGCATATTTATTTTTCTGATTGGCAATCATTTTACTAAACTGGTTCATTCTATTACAGGGGGTGTGTCAATCTATATATTTTTATTGGACATTTTCTCAGTTTCATTCATGGTTCTTATGATGTCTTATTGATAATGGTGCTTAACTGTGTTTGTTTTTAATGTGGATTTCTACTAAACTTCCCTTTTCAAGTGCTAACTGCTCATTTTGTTTTGTTATTTTGATGTTTTATATGTGCAGGTCCTGGTTTGTAGCTTGTTTTATACTTCTGTTGGATTTTCTAGCAAATTACTGGCATGTCAACATTAGACATGGAAGAAGTTTTCCTCAAGAGCACCCCCATTGTCAACTTCCATGGATTAGTGGGAAATTTAAAGCTTCTCATACAACAACTATCTCAACTCATTTTCCAACAGAAGACTATGACCGATATTGTTAGGTCTGTTTTTTTACGATCACAGATTTTCAACACACCAGCTCTGCAAGCAGATACAAAGAATGTTAACAGGTGGTTGGATTGTTTTAACTACCCTGAAGAGGTATGTCATATTAGATCTACATAAGCAGATTACTTGTCATTGGTCCAGCAAATTTCACCTCTGGATAAATCGCTATGCAAATTATATCTCTTCAGTTTGACAATTATTTCCTTACGGAAAGTATAAGAAGACATCATGTCCCAAAAGGTCTGTGTATGTAGAAATTCTCACAAGGAATTGAAGAGAACTCTGCATTCCACATGGTATTGTTAGAATTTTTTGACAAGACTGGCTTGCAGATTACTTGGTTGATTACAAAAGAAAACAAGTGGTGTATGCACAATTATAAAGAGGAAATTTTAAAACTGGCACATTCCATCACAGAGGACTTTGCCTTCTCCAGGTACAATAATGAGTTCAACAATATTTTCATGGATATGGGCAACAAGCTGATCCCTCTCAAGAGGATCAAAAAATAAGAAACTGTAATGTGATGACAATGATTACAGAACAAAATTAGTGTACCATAAGATTGCTGGTAACAGATCAGCCCTGATTTTATATGATAACCATCATGCCAGCATTAACAATGCCAATAACATCCAACTGGATGAACACTTTGAAGCAGAGTAGGATTTACCTTTAGATCATCCTGGGGCAAGATGTTTAGAGAGATTGGCCAACAAACAATCAGGGAAATTGGAAAACCCAAATCAAATGAAGAGAGTAAACAACCAATAGAAAAGGAACAACAACAATTGTTCATACAAGAGACATTAAATAGTCAATTTGGGTCATCCAAAGAAGGAACTGCTTTTATTACATCCTTTTAAAATGTTAACACTTATAACTTCTCTGGTGTAGAGATAAATCTGGACCATCACAAATTATTTTTGAAAGGATTCAGTTTTATTCCCTCTGAACATAGGAATACTGGATATACAATACTGGATCTCAAACTATTTTGTTAGGAAACTGAATTTTCGCATGTGAGATGGTAATGAGATAGGTACAGACACCACTTCCATGGATTTTAAAAGGAAGAGTTACCAAATCCCCCTTCACCCTCTGATCAATGTGTTTGAAAAATCATATGAAAGGGGGATTAGAGATTTGCTGGCTAAACATAAGAAATGTAGATTTTTCAATTTTACCAAACAAGAAAGGGACATTTTGGAGACACTCACTTTTAATATAAATATAAAATGCATGAAGCCAGATAAGGGTGGGGGTTTGGATACTATGGACGTCATGGACTACATTGGTAGAATGACTTCCCTACTTGGTGATGATTTGATGTACCGGATTATGCCAGCCAATGAAATCAACACCGCCTATAGGGCAATTAACATTCAGTTGCTGAATGATTACTGTTTCACAATATCTCTTTACCACTCCATGAGTTTTTAAAAGTCCAATGGCCCATTATTCCAAAGATTTTTGGAATTCCCAAAATAAACTCTTCCACTGAAAACCCACCTATTGTCCCATTTTTGCTGCTAAGGGGTCTATAACAAAACCATTGGACAAGTACATACACCACAAACTCAAGTTATTGCTTTCAAACTTTTCTCATATATTATGAGATTCGTGGGATTTACTTCATGGGGTATCCAGTGAGGAAGTCAATTTTTTTTGTCACATTGGACATTAAAAATTTATACACAGTAATTTCCCATGAGGAATAGAGTGGGTTGGTGAGGTCATTGGAAGATTTGGTAAGCTCTCTGACAATGAATTGATGCTTCTACTTCAGTTTATGGAAATCATATTAAGTAACACCTTTTTTCTATTTGATGGTGAATATTATAAGCAACTTGATGGGGTCACTATGATGGCCATTTGTGCCCCCATATTCACCCACACTGTATTACTGTATTGGGAAATAGAGAAAGTTTTCAAATTTGATTCATTTTGCCAATGTGTTTCTTGACACCATTTTAGATGACAATCTTATTATGTGGGCAAGTAGTAAAGAACAGTTTGAAGGTTTTCTTTTGTATCTACAGACATCCTCATCTTTTTTAAAATTCACATATTCTATGGATGCAAACCAAACACATTATTTGGATGTTGTGATCTCCAAGAGTGCAGGTGGCACTTTTAACACTATTATCTACCATAAACTGACATTCTGCAATACCTTTCTGCACTTTCAAAGCAATTAGTCTTTACATAAGAAGAAGAATGTTGTTAAAAGTCAATTTATTCATCTGTTTCATTTGACTTCTAATGATAATATCTGTATCAACAACATTAACACCCTTAAGATGATGTTTTTGGAGACAGGGTATCCCAATACAATTATTGATTCCCTTCATCAACCTATTTTACAAGAAAGGAATGGAAATATGCCCCCATCTTTAGAAAATGTATAGGGGCTCATTATGAAGACATCAGCAATATTAACACAGAAAATAACAGTCGAGAGCTTTGCCTAGGGGAAGAACTGGTACGTAACATTGGGGAACTTTGGGTTAGGTTGGGTTCCCAGCACTGGATGCTCCTTCCAATTTTTTTTTAGCATCCAATAACATGTTTTTACACTATTCACTTGATGCTTCAGGCATCCTCAATACTATATCCAAAAACTGGTTTATACTTCATTGCAATAAAAACTT
This sequence comes from Protopterus annectens, assembly GCF_019279795.1. Taxonomy (NCBI): domain Eukaryota; kingdom Metazoa; phylum Chordata; order Ceratodontiformes; family Protopteridae; genus Protopterus; species Protopterus annectens. The sequence continues at coordinate 228,626,416 of NC_056725.1, read as the reverse complement.
AAACACTTTTTTTTAGAGATCCACCAACATTCACCTACAAAAACTGGAAGAATTTGAAAAACATTCCTGAAAGACCAGTCAGGGATACAATGGCTCACTAATGTCTCACAAGAGCAGCCATTGTCATCAATGGCCTTATATGAGAAATACTTCAACACTGTGATTTTTGAAAATGTTTCCAGGTGGATGATTAAGGGCAGATAAAACTGTATGACAGACACGGTTGTGTACATGTCTAGATGTTTTACATACCAAACATTCTACATCTGAAAACAAAACAATAATATTTTTAACAAAAGAATTTATCAACATGTACATAGCATTTTGAAAAAAGATGACAAGAGTACATTGGCCAAACATGCCTCTCGTTGTCACAACTTTTCTGTGTTTAAGTTTTTCATTTTGGAGAGAATTGACATGGTACCTTTTTTGGGGATCTGGCAAAACCAGATACTTCACTGTGAAATGCTTTGGCAATTGCACTTGGATGCGATGAATTTTCCAGGAATAAATTATGCCATTTCTATCACCAGTGAGTTGAAACTTAAGAGCTTCAAAACTTTAAACAATTGTACATTAGCATGTTTTCTAAGTGGTTGACATCTAGTTCCTGTGTTTTGACCATATTTGGCTGCTTAGCCTGTGAGTGGTCTACATTTGGGCAAAAGTAGTCATTTTGTATTTGGATCAGCAGGACCTTATGATTGGTACTTTGTTTACAATTTATCAGCATATTTTTTTTTTCTGATTGGTGTTCATTTTGCTAAACTGGATTGGCTCTACTACAGGGTGTGTGTCAATCTACATATTTTTATTGGATATTTTCTCAGTTTCATTCATGGTTCTGATGATGTCTGAGTAACTGTGTTTGTTTTTACAATGGATTTCTATTAAGCTTCCATTTCTGAGTGCCAAGTGGTTATTTGTTTATTTTTTAAGAAAATCTTCTTATTGTAGTCTGAATTCTAAATATGACAATTTACTCTGTGCCTATTTCCTGTCTTCACAAAATTAAAGCAACATGAATTTTTAATCCAAGTCTTAAATCTTGCTCAAGACTCAAACATAGGATATTTTAAATGTTTTCCCTTAGACCAATATCCCTTTATCCATTTCTACAATTATGCTGATATTCTCTGGTTCTTTACAGTTCACGTAATACTATATTATGATCAGAGTTAAGACCCTTAAAATGCTGTATTTGTATTACATTCCTTAACAATCTATTAACACATAATCAATCCTACTAGACAGCTTATTCTGCCAAACTATGTAAACATGATCTTTAGATGTGGTGAAGTAGCCCTCCATGTTTCCACCAGATCTAATTGTAAAACAACTTGTTTTAGAGTATTCTACACTTTTGGTAGCCACAGGATTTTGTCTGACTATAAGTCAAGTAGCACATTAAAGTCACATCCTATCAGTACTGTAGATTCAGAGCCCTTAACTTTCAAAATAGTAACATAAACTCCCTAATAATGCTGCTTTAGTCTCCATTAGGTCCATATACATTTCCTAGAACAATAGACGTATCAGTTATTTTCACCTGCAATATTAACCATCTATCTACTGTATCCCTTTTTTGCATATATGATTCACTTCAGATAATTGTTTATGAATGTTAAAACTCCACTCTATAAAGATTTAAACACACTAGCTCTCCCAAACCTTGAACTCATTTTCAAAAAAGATTCAGACATTACATGTTTAATCTAAGTTTCTTTGAGAAAAAACAGTACAAGTCTCAACTTTCATAAACCTATATAAAACAATATTCCTTTTGTAAACAGATCATGGGCCCCTATCATTGCAAAAAATAAATGTAATTGTGTCTTTACCAACCTTAGTACCATTATTATGGGACAGATTCCAAAAGAACTTTTGAAGAGTGCAGTGTGCCAAAGGAAGATGTGGGCATATTAGTGGCAGATGAAACCCGATAAAAGGTATAAAGAAAAGAGCAAGCAATAATTTATTCAGTTTAGTATAATTGTGGACTTTGTGTATGCCTGTCAGATTTAAAAAAAAAAGCAATGGGTGTGCCTAATGACAGTAAAATGCAACAGAGTAGTGTGCCAAAATTATTGTAGAAGTACTCAGTGGAGGCCATTTGTGCCCACACTGTCTTCTATTTATTCCCATAAATTTCTAAAGAATACTTTATATTTATACATATTCCACACCTGATCACTTAAAAAAATGCAAGCTGCATTCAGTGCATTAGAGTAGGTTGGGGTACTACAAGGCATACTAGAGGATGAGCTGCAAATGTATTCCAGAAGGTAGCCGGCAAGGCTCTGAGCCAGGCTACAGTTAAGCCAGCTCTCTCACCAAAATCCTTGACAGATACAGGTTACAGAGAGAGCTGGTACAGTCTGAGTGCAAGATCTGTGCACCTCATATGTCCACATGTAGTCTATGGGGTAACTCAGTACTGGCAGAAACCAAAGTGTGCCTGAGTCTGGGCGTACTGGCCTCTGGGTCATTTCAGTAGCATATTGGTAATGTTGTAGGAGTGTCCCATACAGCTGCCAGTCACATTCTAGGGCAGTCCCTGGCAATAATGTATCAGAAAGTGGAAGAATTCTTCAACTTAACAACGACAACCATGGAACCCAGAACTGACATGAAATAGTTTTATGCCATTTGCCAACTTCTTTCATGTCCTCAGTACAAATAACTGCACTCATGTCCCAGTCAAAGCCCCAGTGGTACCTGATGCTATACAGAAAATGAATAGAAGGGGGTGGTCACCTCATTACCAGTATCATGGCCACACACCATGGCACAGAAAATGGAAGTACAGTGATCTGAGTGCTACTTTCGAACACAGTAAAATTCTTGAGATGCACCTACTCAGTAAGTATAGGATCACAGTTATAATCAAAGCATAATCCAGGCCTGTCAACAATAAGCATGAGGACTAAATCTGTGTTTTCCTCTTTCTACAAGCAGGTGACTGTGGTTATCCATTGGAGCTTTGGCTTATGATGCCATGCAGAGCCACATCAACATCTGCTGAGGATTCATACAACTCAGTGCACACAACAACATGAAGCACCATTGAGCATGTGTTTCACATACGGAAGACAAGATTCAGATGTCTGGACACATCCATGGTTGCACTCCACTATGTACCAGAAAAGACATCAGAGATGGGCATAGTTAGTGTCATGCTGCACAGCATACTAGCATCATCACATTGTGGCCTGCCAGACAAAGGTGTGGGTAGCTACCCAAGAACCCTAGATGTTTGAAGTGAAACTATCAGGGCTGTCATAAGATGAACAGGAAGACACAAGGATGATACAAAATAGTTGTAGGTGATGGAGGCTGAGGCTCTATGTTCTACATCAGGTGTCATGACAGCATCAGGCTCCCACCTCTGGGGAATGACAAGCCACATGTACAGAAGTACACAGACAAGACAGTGATGTTCACACAGTGTTGTCCCTCAGCAGCACAGAACACAGTTAAGGAAAAAGGCCATTACATGTCCAGATTGAAAACTTTACATACCAAAGCCATAATATCCACCTGCAAACCTTATTAACATATATCTGCCATAGCAATGAACACATCTGGATGTGTAGAAAGGAATGTGCACCACCAGACCACTTTATGCAAGGTGCATCACCAAAGACAACCACATTGGCATATGTGTGCATGCCTGAGGTGTGCAGAACAGAAAATGTTGCTGCCCAGGAAGGATATCATACATATAATTATCATGAGAATGCTGCAGTGCAACTGCCATTACCACAATAAATGTAGAATCATGCATTGTATTGTATTATAACCAACAGAACCTAGTTGCAGGGATGGTACAATAACACTGAGATGCATCACAAATATCATAAGGATGTATAACAGTGCTGTACACCACACTATGCAGCACACAGCAGCTGCACTACAGACAACATGACAAGGAGCAGCAAAAAAGAAACATACCGGACATTTCACAAACAAGTATTATGGGACATATCTGACGTGGAATGTCACACACAAGGCAATACTATAATGTACAGGTGTGTGCAACAGCATGAATCAGCCTGATGAACATGTATGTTAAATTCTGCAAAGCATCAATCTCAAGCTTTACACATCAGCCATGGAACATGCATCATTGTATGGGGTAAGGCAATAGAGATATGCATGTATATATATATATATATATATATATATATATATATATATATATATATATGTGTGTGTGTGTGTGTGTGTGTGTGTGTGTGTGTGTGTGTGTGTGTGTGTGTGTGTGTGTGTGTGTGTGTGTGTGTGTGTGTGTGTGTGTGTGTGTGTGTGTGTGTGTGTGTGTGTATAAGCAGGGGTTATGGAAAGACACATGTGAGAATTGCACATCGGTAAGATGATAACAAAGATGAATATGTAAATAGAGGTACATGCTGTGCTGAGGGAGAGGCATGTGCAGAACCAGAATAAAATGCCACAAGTATCATTGGTATGTACAATGAAGTATACTGGTCCATGCAGTTATAACAGACAAAAATGAAATATGTAATGTATGAATTAATACTTCTAAGATGAAGGTAATATGCTGATGCTTGGGAGAAAGGCTCTCTGCATGATAAATAGCAAGAGCTGTTAAAATGGAAAAAGGGTGATTGTCACACAGAGCAGTGCAGTTCTCAATATTTTCCCTAACATATAGCAATAACAAATATGCAAACTCTACACAACATGGAGGCTGTCACATATGTCAGATAAATGAGCAGAAAAAGGTTGTGGCATGAGGAATATGAGAAACTTTACAAATGTAGTAGGCAGTGGTCAGTACAGCGGTCATCATTGCCAAATGGTTAGAATGACACCACAGAACAAGCATTTTATCAGTTGCCACTGTTACTATAGAGCAGTCTAGGTAGACTATTCTAACAGCTCACACCACAGTCTAGAATTACTCAGCTCACAATGCGTAACAAGGGCCTGGTTGTGGTGATACTAATGGGTTGAGAAACAGTGTGGGTAGGAGCAGTACTGCTATGAATCTTTATGTGACTGCTGGGTTCTGAATAGGTCAACCAACAGCAGATGTGTGCACACTGCAGCACAGACAATGATGTCCAAGGGCCATGTAAGCATTTACCAAGAGAGGATCTAGCTCTACCCACTGGAATCAATCTTCTTATTAGGGTCAGGGTGCATAACACTGATTTGTACTATGGCATTGTTCTAGAACTACCATAACATGGCTTTTAATAGAGCATGCTACAGGTATCACATTATCATGTTGTGCAGCCAATACTGCTATGACTTATCCATGTTTCCTCTCCTGACCTCCATGTAATAAATGCAGCTGGTGTGCTACATGGTTGGCAGCATGGTCAACTGTATGCAGGTCAGTATCATGGGATCACTATGAATGTTCATGCACCTATAACAGTAAGTATACACCCTCTGAGCTGCACTCCCACTTGTCTGATCGACACTATCAGTCCGTTGTGAAGAAGGGTCACCATTGTGGGGAAGAGTCACTATCACTACCAGATTCAACATGGGACAGTGTGTCATTGTCATCATCATGTCCAGTATCTGCTGACCCTACATCCTCAGTATGGTCATTCATACTATCCTCCAGATTGGAGGCTATATCATGAAACACCTGGCTGTCTCCTTCCAGCACAGACAATAAACACACTGCAGTGTCCCATGTGCCATTGACAGTACTATCAGAATGAGGCACATTGCATCCCACCTCAGGATCAGTGAACAGTCTACTGGAAGGACAGGAAGTTGATGCATTGCAAATATACATGGACAGATGGGACCAGTCATATGCATTTATAGAAGTCAAAAGAGGCAGGTTATGACTGATATCAATGGACAAGTATCTAACTACACAGACTAATTATGGTTATATGGTCTTACTGGTTTTGCATGGCTGTGGCTATTGTAATGGCCCTATAAAGCAGAGATAAGCCATATAAATCACATATCAAATAAATATGATGGGCATTATTCAAACGAGCATACAAATGACATACTTAACATGTCCTCCTCTGACTCCACCTCTGCTGGTGAGGGTTTATTTGCCACTGTCATGTAAAAAGTCATACATACACAACAACTCAGTAAGCATATGCATATCATTGTATAGCATTGAAAATGATGTATACCACACAGTAAATAAGACATGCACATACTGGATGGCTGACAGTGTTTTCCAGACTTCATTGTCCTATGCAGGTGAACAATACAATATTTGTCAAAAAGGCCTAAGTTGCATGTAATGATATTACACTATAACAAACGCCCAATAGTTATGATTGCATGTGCCCAATGCCCATCAATGGACTTCAAGCACACCATGTGTACATCTTTTAAAATGTGATATTGATACATTTTCTTATCATGCAATCGATACCTGTGAACTGAGTTTTCCCTTAGTAAGCAATTTTCATAAGGCATTTTTTTCACGGTCTCCACTAGTTTCTAGGAGATGTTAACTGAGATTAGGCTGATTCCTGTTTAAACACCCAGCTGGACCAATGAGAAGACCCTCCAGATGCTGATAGTCTATGTGAAGGCTGCCAGCCCAGCCAGCTAGAATTTTGTAAATAATTCTATGTCATTTGTGAATAGTAATATGACTTGTATGCTTGTCTTACAAATGTAAGAAAACTATATGTTTATGTCTGATCTTCAATGTATGAATGTAACCACAGTGCACCCTGTTGGAAAAGAGCAGAAATGTGTATAAACTATATGCCTATCCACATGTATGTGTTGATGGTAAAGGCTGGAATATACAGAGTTAACGTGAAAACTGTAAGAAAATAAGTAAAGAGTTTTACAATGTGCTATAGAGTTAGTTTATCTCAGCTAACAGACAGGATGTCTAGTGCTAGGGGTTTCTTTCTATTGTCTTGAGACAGAGATAATTACTAGGTTTCACATATAAAGTGTTTTTGTATTGCTCTGTGGCTTCATAGCAGCTCTACATCTGAGAGATAAGTATTTTTAACAGGCACATGTTAAATTCTGTTGGTATCTGTTTAGCCTGGGAATGAGAGTCAGGTGTAAAATAGTGATGTCATCTAGCTAACCCAACAGTAATGTGCATTATTAATTTAAGAACTATCTCTCATAGAAAGTCTGTGCATTTTGTATCTTGTTTTGGATTTGATAACATCCTCTCACCAGCACATATTTTTGCTCTGTAAGTAAAACTTAGGTCATGGTATTTCTCTTAGAGATAGATGGGAATATAGCAAGATTAGTCTAGATGTTTTCTGTATTTATGTGAGACTGTCCTGCAATGTTGTTTTAGAATATTTCCTGTGATTCTTAATGTTGTTGTCACTGTGCAGATTTATTAAGTATTGTCTTGTGCTTTTATTATTTATTATTAAATACATTTAAACTTTTAATTGTGGCTGGTTTTGCTAGAGATATTTAAGCTCTTAGAGTACTTGCATATGTATTTGGTGATACTGCACAGGTCACTCCTAAATAGCTTTAAAACATCTGGTCACACTTACCATGTGTATAACAGTAACATTACACAATAGAATTGGTCACCTTTTGGGAAGGGCCTTACAGTAGCTGATAATTAGTGGTTGGTGGCAGTGATTTCTACCTTATAGTCTGGGCAGAAGGGGACATAGCTAGTGAACCTGTGCCAGCCTTCCCCAGGAGTGTCTGTGTATTTGTATATACATCAAATCTCAAAGTGTGTGTGTGTCAGCTACTTGGCAAGGACACTAAGCTCTGGTTGGACAGAGAGGGTGCTGGAGGTATTGGCTTGACCACTCAGCTGAGATCTGAATCATATAGCTGTACCAGTGGGGAGTCTTATTGGGGATCTGGAGAAAGAGGGAAACATCAGTCCCTGACTGACTGTGATCTCTGTGCGCTCTTAAGGGAAATTGTACTTTACTGTGTGTGTACTTGTCATCCTCCCAATGTGCACACCCCTCACTGGTGTTAGTGGTGAGGATTGAGGCTCCTTGATTACTGGGCCAGTGCAAGGACATCACAGTCTACATGGGACAAGAGCAGAGGATGTGGGCATCCTAGAGAAACTTTGCTCAGATTGACATATGGAACCAGATTGTGAGGGAGCTCAGAGGATACACCAGAATCCACAGTACTGGCATGTAGCTCTGGCAATGACACAACACAGTAATTACTGTTATCATTCATAAGATGATGAATTGGGGTCCATAAATATTCAATTTTTACATGTATTATATCAGCAAGGTAAATGTAGTGACAATACGATTTACTGTTTAATTATTGATCACCGTCTAGCTGCACATCCCAAAGTTATCCACAAATTAGCTGGGCCAGAGATGCAGATGTATAGGACTTTTTGTTTAATATCACTGTAAAAGGTAAGTAATGCTGATCACATCATTCTTCTGATGATATATTGAGCTTGTTTCACGTCTTGTCTACAAGTCAGCTTGTGTATCATGATGTGTGGGTATACATGGGCACATGATAGTGTATGTTATGCTTTAACTACTTATAAGTATAGGTATAAGTAAGGTGCACAAAGTAAATTCTTGTCAACTTCTTTTAGAGACACAGTTTTGTAAAAATGATTATCAACTAGCATGTTTTCTGTAATAACGTTACACTAATATTTGTTAATGCATATACAGCTGTACAAAATGTGTAAATTCTGACTGGTTAAATTTTTCCTCACTGTGTTCTCAGATGATATATGCTATTGTCATGGTTACATCTTTCTCTCTACTTTGTGCATCTTACTTATATCTGACATTTTTTAAATTTTGTCCCTTTTGAAAAAGTTCTAGGTATCATTAAAGAATGAAAGTGCTTAGCATCGGTTTTGCTTTTGAGTGTCTTTCTTTTAGTTTATAAGAAAGAAGTTTGTTGTTTTATTAGTGCATGTGAAGATTGGGGAAAGATGGGCGAAGGCTGCCAGCCTAGTCAAATAGAATTTGATACATAATTGTATCAGTGTATAAATAAATGTAAAATACAGGCTTGTGTTTTTAAATGAAAGAAAACACTGTAAAATGTGAAATTCAAGATTGTTGCAACATTGCCATCTGCTGTAAGGAAAACCAAGACAAGCATTTAAAATGTTCTTTGAAGTTACAATTATCTAAGTGCCGAAGCATCTGGCTGAACACATTCTTTCTATTGTCTTAACTTAAGGAATAATTGTTAGAGTATACATGTGAAATGTCTTTTATTGTTGTAGTTTCCTGAGCAGGGGTTAGATTGCTAAATAATGCAGCTGTGGCCTGGGAACTCCAGACTAAGTGTCAAAATGATGTAATATGAATACTGGGAAAACCTAAGTGTCAAAATGATGTAATTTGGGAGGGCCTTAGCAAAGCTGTTTGTTAGTGTTTTAAAAACTATTGTTCAGTGAGAGACTGAAAGCATTTTGTCTTGGACCATCAACCCAGCACTGCTTATACTCTTTATGTATGTAAGTAGGATTATAGTACTGTGTTTTCTCTTAAGAATAGCTAAAGATTAGAAAGTTAGATTAAGTGTTTTTCTTTGAAACCAGACCTGATCTACTGTATTATTTTAAGTTTCTGTGTGAACTCTCAACTCTTAGATATCTCTGTGGTGTAGTAGTATTGTCTTGTGTTTTAATTATTTATTATTAAATATTTTAAAAACCTTTACCTGTGGCTGGTTTGTGTAGAGAAGTAGGCTCTAAAGTACACTGAATATTTATAGAGGTTATCGTAACAGGACACTCTAATAAGCCTTAGACTGAATAGTCACATTACCAATTGGATAATAATACTGCACAGTAATAATTGGACACCCTTTCAAGGGCCTTTGGGTAGCTGATAATATTAAGCTGGTGGTGGCAGAAATTACTACCGTATAGTCTGATTAAAGGGGCACAGCTAGAGAATCTGTGTCAGCCTTTCCCAGGAGTGTTTGTGAAGTTGTATAACTACTCATCTCAAAGTGCATTGTGTGTGTCAGCTACCTGGGCCGGGACACGAAGCACTGGTGGGATAGACAAGGTACTGGAGGTTAGCTTGCCAGCTAGGCTGAGATCTGGACCCTATAGCTGTGCCAGTGGGGAGTCTTATAGGGGACCTGGAGAGCAAGGGAGCCACCAGCCCCAGATTGACTGTGATCTCTGTGTGCACTTAAGGGAAATTGTACTTTACTGTGTGTATTAGTTATCCTTTCCTCTTCTAGGAGACAACCTCCCTGGTGTTAGTGGTGAGGACTGAGGCTCCTTGATTACTGGGCCAGGGCACGGTCATCACAGTACAGTTCTTTGTTTATGTTAGTTATCGCAGTTTTATATATATAAATATATATATATATATATATATATATATATATATATATATATATATATAAAATAAAACCATAGTTTCACTTCATAATACTGAAATATCAATACACTGAAAATGAGAAAACTTCATAATATGGAAGCTCAAAATACTGAAAATCAAAATCCTGAAAAGTCAAAATCCTGAATGTCAAAATACTGAAAACAGCTAAGATACATATGTTGTTGGTGTGTCTTTCGGCTTTTCCCGGTTAGGGGTCACCACAGCGGAACTCCGGTCCGCTAATAATTGGCAGTAGATTTTTATGTGCCGAGTTGCCAGCCCTGATGCACAACCTTCAATGAAGGTACGCCCATTCACGCATGTCTCCACACAAAAGATGATTTAGCTGAGAATCGAACATGACGTCTTACTGTGAGGTGGCAACGCTACCACAGCACCACCACCGCACTGACTATAAATAACAAAAACCTAATTACATTCCTTCAAATATAAGCAGGGGTGCAAGCCCCCCTGCACCTCCCCACACCCCCTGCTACTTGAATATATCAACTCCAAGATTGCACTTAGTGTAGTGAAGTGTAATCTTGGAGTTAATATATTTAAGTAGCAAGGGGTGTGGGGGGGTGCAGGCGGGGCTTGCCCCCTTTTTATACTTGGTGGAAAGTAATATGATTTATCTTGTTTAAACTCAGTATATGTATGCTGTGTGTTTTCAGTATTTTGCGTTTCAGTATTTTGAGTTTTCAGGATTTTGAACTTTCAGGATTTTGGTTTCAGTGTTCTGAATTTCAGTATAGTGATATTTCAGTATTATGAAGTGAAACCATATATGTATCTATATATATATATATATATATATATAGATATATATATATATATATATATATATATATATATATATATATATATATATATATATATATATATATATATATATATATATATATATATATATATATATAAAATTTTATATATATATATATATATATATATATATATAGGTCCCCTTCAAAACATCTAAAACCCATAACATCTAATTTCATAATACTGAGACCAGAACATCTAAAACCCAAAACATCTAAAACCCATAACATTGAATTTCATAACATCTAACAGTACAAATCATATATGAATAACATCCCCTCCACATATAACGACATATAATGACACCAAACTACCAAACACACTTTTACTACGTTTCTGCAGGGGGGCTTGGTAGTGGGGTTAGGAAATTAACTTTTTCCCACTGCAGTCTGATGTTGCAGTTGGTATATTTAATTTATGGGGGGGTGTAGGGGTGGAGCCCCCCACATGGGGGGTGTAGGGGGGCTTGCTCCACTTCAGAAATGTAGTAAAAAGTGTGTTTGGTAGTTTGGTGTCGATATATGTGTGATGGGGATGTTATTTTCTTGTGATTTGTAGTGTTAGATGTTATGAAATTCGATGTTATGGGTATTAGATGTTTTGGGTTTTAGATGTTCTGGTCTCAATGTTATGAAATTAGATGTTATGGGTTTTAGACGTTTCAAAGTAGACCCTTAAAAAAAAATATATATATATATATATATAATATATATATATATATATATATATATAAGTCTACCTGATAACATCGACATGCCAAAACACCGACAACAAAATAACCGACACCACAAAACCGAAAGATCAAAAACATGAAACTTCACATTCCCGACAAACCACAATCCCGACACTCAACAAAACAAATACCTTTTCCTAAAAATGCACACACAACACAAGCACACCAACAACCTTACAGACCTACACTAAACCTTACATACACAGCTATCTATGCACTAACCTTAACTCAAACCCTAACCCTAAGGTCTGTCACTATCGCACACTTACCTTACCTGCACTCTAACCCTAACTCAATTAATCCGCCCCTAACCCTTAAGTCTGTCACTATCGCACACTTACCTTACCTGCACCCTAACCCTAACTCATTAATCCACCTCTAACCCTTAAGTCTGTCACTATCACACACTTACCTTACCCGCACCCTGACCCTAACGTCCGTCCCTATCACACACTTACCTTAACATGTCGGTGTTCTCAGCGTCTGGATTCTCCACTGTCGGTCTTCTCCATTCTCGATCTTCCGGTGTCAGTGTTCTCATTGTTGGCGATCTGCGATTTCGGCGTTTTCAGGTAGACCCACCTCAGCATATATGTGTGTGCTAATCATTGTAGTCTCTGCCTGGTAGTTATTGGCTTCTTTGAATGGTGAGCTTAATCTACACATTGTGGATTGGCATATTTGTATTGGTATTCACTGTTGTAGGTATACAGCACTTGTGTGTGTCTGTGTCTGTTGTCCAGACATATGGTAGGGTGTTATTGCTAAACATGCACATATAATAACAAAGTCATTCATATATCCCATGTACTTGATTCAACTTTATTTCACTGTACAACTTGGTATATCATGTTGATGGGCATACTTGTTATTCATGTGAGTCTATCTATATTATTGCTATTTATGTGTTATAATGGTGTCATTGCTGCATATGCCCTCATGTCAGGCATGTAATGAGTGCAACTTGATAGCTTTTTTCTGCATTTGTTAATCATACTTACAGGCCAAAAATGTGACTTTTACAATTGCAATTCATCATTACAGGACAGTAATATTGCTTAGACAGTCATTACACAAATCCTGTATAGGAACTGTTGATATTGTTAATTGCACATCATATTTTTGATTTTTTATTTGTGTGCACGTCAACTAATTGTACTCATTAGGTGGTGCAGTTGGCATTGTTCAGTGATGTTTGCATTCATTACTGCATATTGTAACTACATATAGTAATGCAGTAGGTATACCTCAGACTGTGCTAATCCTTGCAATGTGAATTAGACACAGATAGATTACAATATTGATGTGTGTGTGTGTGTGTGTGTGTGTGTGTGTGTGTGTGTGTGTGTGTGTGTGTGTGTGTGTGTGTGTGTGTGTGGGTGTGCCCTGCTTACAGCCCATGTTATATGCTGTTCTGACATGTACTCTGATGTATAATGGCTCTGTTCTGTTATACTTCTAATATTCATATTCTTGCTGGCAGGCTTTCCTAAACAGCTTTGATAGCAGCAGACACTACACTGTCATGTGGCAGACATGATGTGTTTCTACATAAAAAAATTGATGATATTGTCTGACAGAATTATTCAGTTATCTGAACACATTACATATGACATGGATGTATTGAAAATGTGTTTCCATAACAATCTGACTTACATAATAGACACGTTTGTAATATGCTATTGTTTGATATATTAGATGTTTTAACAAAAGCAGTGAAGATGGATTAATTCTCAGCTTAGTAACACACTCCATACATAAGACCTAGATACTGTATACAGTATATGAATTATTTATATTGTTATACATATTACTTTTTACTGTTAATGATCTTTTAGGAATATTTAAGGATGCACAGTTATTGTCATTGTGCAAGGTACAGGACCGTGCCAGTCCAGTCATCTGCAGTAGAAGTCTATGACACACTAGACCACTCCCCATACAGTCTAACTCTGTGGACCAAGGGTGACACTTAGATGATGGCAATGACAAGGGACTGGCACCAGCATGGGCCATTGTTTCTGAAGGCCAACAGTGATGGTGTCCTCCACCATGCCAGCCAGAAGACCTGAGGGACCAGATCTGTGTTGTTATCCCTGGTGTATTCCTAATGCAGATGAGGGACATGATGGGCAAGTTCTTCCATGATATAACACAGGTCATGTCCAACCCCTTCCAGGAGATCACAATGGAGAGTATTAGAGACATTTAACCCTATTAGGGAGGGCCTCCTGGAATGTAAATATTGTCAGTGTGATTCAGTCATATAATGCTGCCACCATGGTGTGTTCTTAGTTGACTATCTTTCAGTATTTAGAAAATATTTGTGCACACATGCCATACTGCAGTCATGCTTTTAAGATGTTAACTCATGATGCACACTTTACAAGTCAGGCCATATGGGGCTATATATATTATCGCTGTATTATGACATATGTTGAAACATGTCATTGGCATTATCACCATTGTGCCACATGGTCATCAGATGCTGTAATTTCTTTAGACAATAATATGGATGTGCAGGAAAAGTATTCCTGCACTCTGTATTTGGCTTGATTCTTCTACATGCAGTGGACCATGACCATACCTTTCAACCTGGAATCATAAAAAATCTGGACAAAGGCCCATGAAAAAATAGGTACAACTAGCCAAAAATCTGTATGCTAGTTAACATAACATTTGCATACATGATTGTGTAACTCCACCCACTCCAATACAATTGTGGGATACCAACTTTTAAACTCAAACTGAAGAACAGACAAAATAGGAAACATAAAATAAACAGAACAATAGTATTTTATTTATATTAATATTAATATTTGAACTTGTGCAAAACTAAAATACAAATTTCTTTTATAAAAATAAGCTGCTAATATCTATCTATACCAAAATCTATGCACAAAGTCATTCACATTATTCATTACACCAAATATCAATTAAGTAATGTACACAACTTGACTATTTACATACAATAGGAATGCAAAAAATATTAACATACACAAATGCACGTTAATTAACCAACAATATATTCTTATTTATGCACTTTACACATGCAATCTCTCTATTCCAATCTTAGTTATTTCCAATCTCCTTTAAATTGTGATTTGTGAAGCAGATAGCTTTCTTGTAATTTACTCCATTCTCCCCTTTATCTTGTAATCTACCAGCCTTCCTACCCACTCCCGTGTCTCTGCTTACTCCTGCAATACTAGTCCCCTCATTTGCAGGTGTCAACTGCAATACTATTTAAAGGATTGATACAATGTCCATTTTATTACCAAAACAATCCACCAAAGCCTCTAAACAAAAACAATGTGAGACCCTTCCAATGCCTTATCTATATCCAGTCACTTGTAACTGCTTAATGTATGCACCTACCTATTCTCATGTTCTAACTAATTCCACTAGTACTGGTTTTAACTGCTAAATTCTATTGCTAGCATACAGCTCCGCACACTCTCTCAACAAACCCTTACTTTCCTCTACCTCACTCATAACTTTGCACATTTATAGTATCATGTCATGGTATTTTTAGATGCCCTAAGTTGCAGGCATATACCAAAGCCATTCTAACCCATGGGCATTGATAATTGAGAAAATTGAGGAATTAATAGATAGACTTTAAAAGGCACTAGGGCCATTAGCCTAATAACCTCCTATGATCCCATGATCTATGAAGCAAACATACACTGTGACACATAAATGCCTATGTTCCCTGCATGGAAGAAAAGAGCATGCACGCAGTCAAACCCAGTGCCTTCATTTGTGCACAGTGGTCTTACAAATATGCAGAGTGTGTATGTATGTACTCATACCTGCAGTGCAGCTTTACAGCCTGTCATCATAATGAGCACCCCAATTCTGGGGAATTGTTAAACCAGTGATCTTTCTTAGCAGCATATACTGTACAAAAGTAGCCTTTACAGGGTGCCACTGCTGATATACTTATGTACATCTGCTCTGTCATAGTGTGGTTGTACAAGTCTGAACTGCCGGTGTGTTTGATCTTCGGTGTACTTGACCAGAGATCTTTGTGAGAAACACATTAATAACGTTTACTGTCAGGGACATTAGCATGTCACTCTGGTCATTGTACTGAAACAGTGTGAAGCCAAAGTAAACAGGATAACTCATACAGTAGATGGGTATTTTTTATCAACATGTTAACAGAGAAACATGCATAGACATATGCCAGTACATGGTCTTCTAATACCTATGTGTTCCCTGGCAACACTTGCCACAGTTGTACTGGCACTGCTCAGCGTACTGTATTCTGACAGCCACATACAATCACCAATCCTTTAAAGTCTGGTGTGTTGTATGCCATATGACTGGATGGTATGGAATATCCTGACTCATTTACATGGGGCAACAAACACATTGGTGAATGTCCTGGTGTTTTTCATTTCAGTGAAAGTGTCTTATGTTTGTGCTCTGGCAGCACCTAGGACTGCCATGTCTTCCATTGTGACTGGTTTTGCAAGACACAGGTCTGTGCCTTATGGACAGCTGTGGTATTTGAATATGTCATTCAAAATCTTGATAGAGCATAACAGAAGATTAGGTTTGATGATAGTGGTGTCTACTCACCGGTGTGTCTGTATCTGTTCACCATGCCATTGAAATGATGATGCATTTATCTGTGGTGCTGTTAGTCAGTGGCATGCTATGACTGATCCATGGCTACACCACAGCATTCCATGCTTTGTTCTACACTTACTTCATACTTTCTGAGCAGTGGTGCACACTGTTTAAACCCATAAGCTAATCACTGGCAATTTATTTGAATTGTTTCACAGACACCTGAAAAGGGTGTCTTTCAGCCTGTGTCATATGCACTGTGTCTTGGATTCTAACCCTCTGAACTGCATGCCGATCTCTGCCACCATCTCCCATAGCTTGATGCATATGGCATGTGATGTGTTGCTTATCAGTGATTCACAGCCTATGCAGTTATGCTGTATAAAATGGAGATGACAAGGCTTACATTGCCACTTTATATACTTTTCTTAAGTGCCACTCCAGAAGTACTGAAATACCAGCAACGAATTCTCTGTATAACTGCCACCATTTCCAGGATTAAGATTCAGAAGTATGCCAGGTTTAGCAGTTCTCTCTACCTCTATGAGTTTGCATTTGTCTTTCAATTTGATCTAAGCAATGAGGATGCCATTTGCCATGGCTGTAGTGAGAACAGTGGCTTCCTAGGGAAACTGCACTGTAAACCTAGCCTGCTAAGAAAGCATGCAAGTTACACTGGCAACTTTGTTGCTGTTTTCGGTTTAGAGTATGCTGTTCCATATATTACCTAACAGGTGCATAGCAGAAGCTTATTACTTATCTTTTGACATCAGTAATGCGCTTAATAGGCCTTTCCCATTTTGGATAGTAATGGCAGCACTTCGCGCACTAGTAGTTACTTTTGTTCATGTAGATGCTCTTGCAGTACACGCTGAAAAAGATGTATACATTTTAACTTGAGGGGGTGCACCGGTGTGGCATTTAGAGAGATGTGTGCACTTTTTTTTAATTTGAGACTGGCTACATGTGATACTTTGAGTATGAAGTGGAAAACTACCGACATTCCTGAGGTCTTTCTCTTACATAGCACTTTATGTCTGAAACTCATACACGATATTGTTTTTGTAATGTAGTCCATGATTAATTGTAACTGTTTAAATGTGTGCTGATGTGCAAAGTCAAAGAGCATATCTTATTTACTTGATACTCTGCAGCAGTCAGTGATTTTTATAGTCTTTCAGTGGCTATGGCTGTTTATACTATATGTCCATTATCTACAATCCTTATGTCTTCTTAATCTGTTTAACAACGTTTGCATTTTTATCACTTCCTTTCCAAGGTGTTTACCCTAGTCCATTTAAGAAACGGCACATGCGAGCAGTTCTCTTAACTGATTGTCAATAAATAATACTATGCACTGTAAAGCTTAAAACTTAGATTAATCAAAACTTACTATTTATGTTATTTCATTAGTTTGTGTATGCATGTATGTTCATTTACCGAAGTAGTGCATTGATCACAACAGACCAATTTCAGGCACACCTTTGCTGAATGCAATCACAATCATAAATGTATGTATAAACTATAAGCATGGTAAAGAAATGTTTTGTGAGAGATGAACAGTTATCAATAATTTGTATGCCATAACTTGTATGTCATATGCTGCTGAGTAGGTTTGTTGTCCTCTATGTACCCCTACAGTACAGTCTACCTATCCTGAATACACATAAACCTACCTACATACTACTTTGAAGCTGAAATTAAAAATATAAAACATTTTGAAACAGAAAGTATATCTGTGAATCCCTGACCTGCTACGAATGTAATGCGCGCTCCGCTCACTATGTGCTATTGCTGTGCAGCTGCTACATGCTGTGGTGAAGGAACGTTAATTCAGTAAATGTAGTATGAGTCTGATAGTGAGTACAAAAACAAATATACCTATAAAAAAGCAAACAAAGTTTAACAAAACAGTTCAAGCCCTATTCCCACAGGCTGCCAGTCTCCCTCAAAAAGCTGATGTCATCTCGCACACCCTGCACATGATGACATTAGCGACAACTAAAAAAAAAAAAAAACAGGAATTAAAGGGACCACTCAGGAATTTGTGGCACCCCATTAGTTGGTATTTGGTATTTAAACCAGTAAATACAGAGGAATTTGATATGGTTGAGAGGTATGACTATGACACTGGTATTTCTGATAAAGTCTGACATTGTATGAGAAACACACACTTGTCCGGCTGGCAGTGATCACGTGAATACATAGAAAGTTGATGACACATGCAAGTCTGTTCCATTACACCTGCTAAGTTTCCACACACATAGGACTGTATCCCATTCTCCTATGACTATATGCTCATGGGTGATATATGGGCATAGCTTGCATACATTGTTATGTCAATCTTTGTTTTTGGTATGCCTGTTTACATACATGCCAGTTCAGTGTATTTGCTTGATTTATGGCTGATGTGTCACAAGGTCCCATAAGCACTCTGCCCTTATGTTTGATGTTTAATGCAAACTTGTGTGCCAAATAGTACCCAGTTTCCTTTTAATGTTGGAATGCATGCCTGGTATTAACATCTACATAGCTTCTCACCTTGCTATATGGTGTTAATAGCAAGGATTGTCATTCCACAATTTTTTTTTTTGAATTGTATGATGCTGTCATATGAATGGTACAAGTAATGAATATCTGTATTGTGTGGCCCTGTTATTATGGCTAACACCACTGTATTGTGCCTATAGCATCTCCTCTGGCATGTGCACACCTTTGCTGTGTGTTACACATGTTAACATACATGTGCATTTTTCATTCTGTATACTGTGCCCACATTGCTTTATATGGCCATACATTTCTATGTCAGTAATACCAAATACACACAACTCAAGCCTAGTAATGCAATATGTTCATAGGTTCATAAGTATTTACTAGGCTAACAACTACACGGGCCTTTTTTAGCCTAGCCATGCATCCCAGATCTTTGACAAGTTCTGATATCCTTGATAAATGTAATCAGGGGCTTAGGAGATTAAACATTTACAAGCAAGGTCCTGGGAGATGAACCATTTACAGGTTGCTTGTGTCTATTAGAGACATAGGTGCCAAACCAGGGATGAATTTCCTGTTCCCTATCCAATTGTCCA
This sequence comes from Protopterus annectens, assembly GCF_019279795.1. Taxonomy (NCBI): domain Eukaryota; kingdom Metazoa; phylum Chordata; order Ceratodontiformes; family Protopteridae; genus Protopterus; species Protopterus annectens. The sequence goes on along the minus strand of NC_056725.1, from coordinate 228,606,866 downwards.
GGTTGCACTTGAATTGGGTTAGGTCGCAACTCTGCTTCACGTGGATGGAGAGCCTGTTCCAGAGATGGGATAATCTGTGGGATACATACCTGTCTGTCCAGCAGGTCCTATTTATATCACAGGCAATGGTTATGTCTTTAGAATGGGTAATTCTTGTATTGTTTGTTTTGCGGATATGCAGGAGGTTCATCAGAGTGGGGTCTGACAATGCCCTTTATATCAGGCATAGATCACCCTTCAAAAGCCTGTAGGAGAAAGAATACAGGGACAGAGCCTTGAGGCAGTCCACATAGGACATTTTACTTAAGCCATATATTCTTTTAGTGAGGAACCTCTGAGGACATTCCAATTGTTGGCTATGCCTGCATAGCTACATACCATAGGTGGCATTGTACTCAATGATAGCTTTGATGAATGCCAAATACAGTGAAACAATGACTTCCTTGAACATAGATGCCATACCTATGTTTATACGTTGCACAACAAAGAATGATTTCAATACTACTGTAGACACATGATGGTCAACGGCTAGATTACTATCCATGTGTGTCCCTAAGTCCCTGAATACTGGTTCAGCTCTAAGGATGTGTTGTCAATATGATAGTTAGCAGGGGTGGATGACTTCCCAAAGGATGTTATTATGTATTTCTTGGTATTTAGTTTCAATCCATGGCTCTGAAAGCAGTTGTTTGTCTGTGTCAGCTCCTCCTGGAGAACATTTGTGTCAGTGTGGAATTCAACGACAGCTCCTAATTTGCAATCATCTGTAAATTTAGTCAGCCAGGGACCACTGACATTGGCCTTGACTTCAGAGAAGTAAATGCCAAAAAGGAGCGGTCCAAGGAGTGATCCCTGAGGGACTCCACTTGTGACTGGCCTTTTTGTAGAGGTGGACTCCCCAATTCTAACTTCCTGGGTACTGTCTGTGAGCCATTTGGCTATCCACAGGGTGACATATGAGTTTTTACCTAACTTTTTGAGTTTGTCAACAATGCCCAAGTGAGGTATTGTGTCAAATACCTTGGCCAGGTCAAGGTAGGTAGTGTGAATGATTTTGCCTTCATCCATTGCTTTGGTGACCTTCTCAAAGAATTATACCAGTTTGAGGACGCATGATCTGCCCTTGACGAAATCATACTGGGTTGGGTCCTGTGTCTGGAGGTTTACTATATCACTATTGATCATTTCCATGATAAATCTTTCCATGGCTTTACATATAAGACATGTGAGACCTAAGGGTCTGTAGTTTACAGGGTCTGTAGATGGCCCACCTTTGTGCAGAGGGATGACCATTGCTGTTCTCCATTCATGCGACATGAAGCCTGTTTTGAGGCTACAGTTAAACAGCAATTCCAGAGGCCCTGATAGGTCATGTTTCATGCTATTTAGAAGGCATCCTGGGATATTGTCTGGGCCCAAAGGTGCAGTGTTTTTGGCCTTAGACAGAGCATTAAGGACCTGTTCCCTAGTGATAGCAGGTGGAGTTATATTAGATGGTATTTCCAGAGTGAAGGTTGAAAGGGGGAGAGAGAGATAAAGTTGGAGATGAATTTATCAGCCAGAAGGATTGCTATAAATTCTGGCTCAGTATAGGTCGCTCCATTTACAATGAGCTCCGCACACAATTGTGTATTGCCTTTGAGGTTGCAGACATAGCTAAAAAATGCTTTGTGACTGTCATTGACCTGGGAGGACAAACCTACCTCAAATATGGGAGTTGGTAAAATGGTTAAAGTGATTTGTGTTAACATAGCCCAGGAACCCTTGGGTGAGTGTGTTTGTGCTCGTGTATGTTACCCAATTGATGTAAGGATAGTTAAAGTCACTCATGACCAGGGTATTTGGCTGTGCTGTGAGTGACTCAAGTAGGTCCATGTAGGCGGTGTGGTTTTTGTGGTTCATGGTGGAGGACCTATAGCTAACAATTATGTGGAGGGGGTCTTTCCTACAGTTAGCCGGACTTGGAGTAACTTTAGGGACTTGTACTGTTTAACCAGTCTTGAGGTGTATTTGTCTTTAATAAAGATAGATACTCCTCCTCCCTTGTTTTTTTTCATGTTCATTTTGTGATCTGGACGTGTGGAAGGCAATAGTACTCTTGGAGGCCTTAAACCATGTATCTGTGACTGCACAAATGTCAGCATCTTCCAAGGTTAGAAGTGCTTCCATTGAGTGCAGTTTCTGATTTTGACTCCTAGTGTTAATCAGCATAACCCTGAGTTTGTTTCTAGAGGATATTTTTATGTCGGGAATTTTGTTCTTATGACATTGTCTAAAAAAGGCACTATGGGGGAGTCAAGTACCTTTGCCGGCAACTTAATGCCTAGAGGTAACAGGTGAAGACCATCTCTTGCAAAGCAGTGTGATCTGTCGACCATATCATCCCGAGCTGTCAGATACTGGATCCCACTGGATTGACACCAGAAGCTAAGCCAGTTGCTAAAGTCAGCCTTTTTTTGTTTGTATTGCAGCATCATCATGGGTGAGGGAAGAATGCTGCTTAGGGTTAGGGACATACCTGCCTGGGACACATAATCTGAAAGCTCAATCATGTGTCTCTTCATATAGTCCAGTGAGATACATCTCAAGTCATTCACTCCAACATGGACTATGACAGAGTCATAACAGTACTTGTTGTGAGAGACTTGAGTGCATGTGTGATTTGGCGGATCCTGACACCAGGCAGGCAGCTTACCATGACCTTTTTCTTGTCCAGCATAGTGAGAGGGACATCTTGTGTGTCTCATTATGAAGTTGCCTATGACCAAGTCATTTGCTTTAGATATGTTTTGCCTTATGGGGCTTATTGGGTGAGACACTGATTCATGTGTTATTATGTGTAGTGGGTGCTGCTGGAACCATATTGTGTGCAGAAGATTTGCCCTTGGGAGATCTTTGCTCTTTTGGTATATTTCTAGTGAGTACCTCTGTGTTTGTAGGTTTATGTGTTGTGTGCTTGGTATGTGTGGGAGGTGGAGTGTAGGTGCTTACAACCTGCTTGGTATTTGGTTTGTTGTTACACGACAGACAGAGCACATTCCAGATTCATAGTATAGATACGTCTATCACATATTGTAGTTGTATGTTTTAGGAGTAATAGGTTGTCTGTATGCATGACGAGATTGCTACATTGCCTCAGGATGCTCATGTCAATCAGGCTGGCTGCTGGGAAAATGACCTTCCATTATGCAAGGTGCGTTCTGTAATAAATGGTTGCGGGGAGGGCTACATTGACTAGGTTCTGCTGTATAACTAGTAAAATCAGTTAATCTATGGGAAGTTTAGAGGTAGAAGCTTGCGCTGGAGCCAGAAAAAGCACAGCGGGTTGCTCTCTTGGCAGCAGTGCACAACTGTGTTGCCCGCTGAGAAGCAGGGAAGCTTAGGAGGGTTCCGTAGCAATTATCTAGAGAACATTTGACTTTATAAGCACTTGTATCTATACACAGCAGTGCTAACCCCCATTGCATGGTACTCAGCTATGCACAAATGCTGTGTTTAAATACCAGTTAAGTAAAACAGTTTTTAAACAATTCAACCAATAGGAAAGCCCAAGTCTGAGCCTTTGTTGCAACAATCCCTAATGCAGATGACTCCTTTGTTACACTCTTCTGCCACAAGGGTGCAGGGCAGACCTCTTAATGTAAGATGGCTGGCTTTAGTACTCAGAAAATACCAGACAGTCTAGATTCAGCTAGCCTTTATCTAGCCTATGCTATAAGTTGTTAAAAGTACTATAAATAGGCAGTACAGAAAACACAGTCACAAACAATAAAAGCCGTTTAAAATAGGTGGTAAAACAGTAGCAAACAGTTCAAAAGTGTAAAGCTGGTTATAGAAACATTGTTTTTCAGTAGAATTCATGGGATGTCTTGGATTTCATTCAGATTGACTTCAGATCTCTGGCTAAGGACTGCAAACTCTGAACAGCTGTGGTAAACAGAGCACGAACCCCGGCAAACACTGTGCTTAAATATCAGTTAATAAACAGTTTTTAAACAATCCAACCAATAGGAAAGCACAGGACTGAGCCTTTGTTCCAACAATCCCCAACTTAGTGAGGTCCTTGACCACACTCTTCTGCCACATGGGTGCAGGAAGGTCCTCTTAATGTAAGATGGCTTTACCTTCTCATAGTCTGCCCATTCAACTAATCCAGATGTTCTTCATGGGTCTCATGTCTCATTCTGGCACATTGTCATTATCCTTCCCCTTATACAGAGGTGAGACGCTGCAGCCTATTACTTATATCTGCTGCCAGAACCTACAAGTACCTGGGCTGCATAAAGAAACACAGGTCTGGTTTACTGATAGGGCTTCATCTGTCTACACCAATGTAGCAGGCTTGCTCTGAACCACATGCAGACTTTGACATGTATTATTGGATTATTGAGTCTTTATGAATATTATCATTTTATGTTATATGTCCTGGCAAACTACACATTTTGTAGAGAATAAGATTCTGAAACAGAGCCTGCTAATGAGGCCCTTTACTGATGTATGGCACTGGAGAGCTAAAAATGGTGACCAATATATTAAGTCTGTAGTATTATAGGATTATTACTTCTACATAGGGAGATAGTTACCTGATATCATGGTACATCCACTTATCTGATATATCACATCCACTGGACTGAATCACAGTTTAGACTTGTGTTGCATCAGTACATGGTTATAGTATTCCTGATATGTGTTGATGAGGAACATTTTTCCTTGAAGAGCAAACATTTGTATTGTTTATACAGTCTATATTTATCAGGTTTCCTTTGGAAGCTGTTAATATAGATAGTAATATTTCCACTCTTAATGCTTGTTGTGGACAACATTGTTGGGTGCCAGTGCATGTTTTTTAACATGTGTGTGTTGTCCATAGTTTAAGTTCTCAGCATAGAAAGCTGTTTTCGATCTATAGCTGTCCATGATAGTTTGCTACATTCCATTATACAGAATAGCGCAACTGCTTCAAGACAGAGACAGAGGCAAATACATCAACCAAAAGAAGATGTTAGCCTTTCGTCATGTACTGTAGGCCTACAGTTTGACATTTCAATTAGACGTATTTAGACTTATTACTGACAGCCCCACTGTTATGTGGTGCATCAGAAATCAGGTTGATTCCTGTTTTATTAGTGACTCAGGTTACCACTGCTGTTTTATGATCTAGTATCAGATGAAACATCCAGCTCTTTGCCTACAGCATTCTGCAGACTCAGAATATAGAGGATTTCAGCAGCATTCCTTCCAATCACCACAAGTGAAAACTGAATCCCAAAGATTGTGACAAGATGACAATGCTGTGGGGCACTCCAAAGATAGAACATTTTTGCCTTAACATAACCCAAAGGGGCAATTAATCTAGTACTTACCTGTGAACCCATGAACCTGGGATCCATGAAGGGTTTGCCACAGCAGTACTACAGGGCCTTATACTCTCGATGTTTTGGTCAATTTAGGTTCCACTTTCAAACTTTTATATACATATATGGATTCACTTCATAACATTGAAACATCAAAATACTGAAACTCAGAACACTGAAACCAAAATACTGAAAGCTCAAAATACTGAATACTCAAAATACTGAAACTCAAAATACTGAAAACACATATTATGCGTAAACTCAACTTAAACAACATAAATCATAACAATTTCTACCAATATTCTACCAAAACATAGTGTAGTTATGTGCAATCTTGGAGTAGATATATATAATTAGCAGGGGGTGTGGGGGGTGCAGGGGCTTGCCCCTCATATTGTAGAAATTGTTATGATTTATGTTGTTTAAGCTGAGTTTACGCAATATGTGTTTTCAGAACAGTTTCAGTATTTGAGCATTCAGTATTTTGAGCTTTCAGCCTGATCTTCAATATGAAGTTTTGTCATTTTCAGTATTTTGAAGTTTCAGTGTTATGAAGTGAATCCATATATATATATATATATATATATATATGGTGAATCATATGTTTCTTATAATAAGTATAATACAGCTGCATGTCCGTATGCATTATAAGTGTAGATGTTTGAGTAACATTACTACTGCTGCATAGGCTACCCGCTTATCCACCAATCTAATTCCCTTTGTATACCATCAAAAGGGAGGATGAGTTCCCTCTTCTCTACACGTGGACACCATCTTTTCCTTCTTCTCAGATTTGTTTCAGAAATGGAACATAATTTCTAACCCAAGCAGTGAACTGGAACAGCACACTGTTTGGAGACATTCTAGTGTAAAAAAGTGCACAGAAGAGATCTGAAGATGGCATGAACCTTTTGCCTGCATAGGAGAGGTACTGTGTGGGGATTTCCAAGAGCTCTGATTGTCAAGACAGAATGTTGGAAATCCACATGCGATAAAATCTTATATGGGAAAAACTCTACTGCAGTAGTATTCGTATTTTAATATCTAAGGATGTGGTGGTCATGCTCACTAAACTAGACTTTGTCTATTAGTAAAGTTATTGCTCATTTGTAGATGACAAAGCACTAACATGTTGCTTTGTTTCTGAATAATGGCAGGCAAGATGGGTTGTGATATGCAGTTATTAGTTGTTGGGTGGTATATTCCATCGGTGTCCCTGAAACTGTGATTTACTGCTGTAAGAGATTTTAATGAGGAATATAGAGACTGTAATAAAGAGGAGAAGACGACAGAGTGCAAGAGGATGGGAGGAATTTTCTTATATGAAATAATGTACCAGGTGCTCAAATTTAATTGCTTTTAGAGCAAAGAAATGGTAAATACCACCCCAGCTCCATCAACTAGGAGGTGAAGCCCTGATTTCAGCCAGAGTGACCTGTGTTTGATGCAGCATCTGAAGACCTGAAAGACCAGGTATGTGAGAATGAACTAGGGTGGCTTTCTCAATACTCAGGAAGGGAGTTTGCTAGGTCTACTGTACTGGTGACATCTAGTGGCGGCTGGGTGCATTACCTGGCTATGAAACCCTTACTTGTGCTGAGTTGCACAAAGGCTTTTCTGCTGAGCCAGGGAGCAGTATGTGTGTAATAGAGCATGCACACCGCTTCTCTTCACCAGGCAGCTACAGTGAACCTGCAGACAGCCTAGTGATAGGTTGTTTCAAGAAGCCAAAAAGCTGACCCTCTCCCTGCCACCCAAGTCTCACCACAGGAGGAAAAGAAGGAACTGATAGGAATTCCCATGGAAGGAAGACCCTGATCCACCTATGGAAGGGATGGGCTAAGTGTATGTGTGTGTGTAGTTGCTGGAGCCATTGTGCAAAGTCTTAAAAATTGGGGTTGGGGTTAAATAATAGAAATTTGTTATAGCATTTTCTGGTTGCCATTATTTTATTACTTGGAATGCAGTTTGCCTTGCGAATTGCAAAATCAGTAAATGTATTTCGTTTACTAATTGTTTATAAATTAGTTTGGTGTTTTGCTGTTTGATGACTGATAAATATTGGCAAGCATGTATTTCTAATTCTTGAAAATACTCGACTCAATATCAATTCCTATTTGCTATTAGCTACAAGGCTGGAAAGAAGATGGCCATGGTTAAACTACAAACAGTTCAATACTTCAGGTCTTCAATATCAAGACCCTTTTACCTTAAAATGATAGCAGCCCTGTAAGGAGCTACTTTAAAATCTTTCTGAAAGTCCAAATAATGAAATAATTCACAAGTTATAGCATGCAGACCTCATAATCTCATATAACCTTAATTCATTTGTGAATCACGCACTCTGCAGAATACATTTTGGGATCTATTCTCTGATGTAACTGTGGATAGTTATTAGCTCCCCAACATTATATTTCAAAGTTTTGTATGCTATGGATGTTAAACTCTTCAGTCTACAGCTAGCTGAAAGAAATTAGTTTCTGCTCATACAACTTTGTGTTCTAATTTCCTGACTGAAAAATATAATTTTCACTTATGGTCTTATTAAGTGTAAATTACTGTCACCTAACTGCCTTAAGAGTCATAATTCATGGTTTATTTTCATGAGCTACACCGCTCCCTGAGACAAATCATACTTCTAGAAATATTACTTTCTTTCTCATCTTTTTTTCACTTATGCTTGAGATTTATAGATAGGAACAACTCTATGAAGTGTTATTCATTTTTTATACCCTTTTAAGAAAAAAATAAAATAAAATACTTGAAGAAATCATCTGACATTTCATCAATATCACACAGAGAACATGGTTACTTTGCTAGTAACAAAAGAGTTAACACTGCTGTCAATTTTGATTCGTAATTTGATAAGCAATATATATTGAGAGACATAGAAATACACAGGCAAAAGCACTCTGTGAGTATCAATTTCATATTCTTTTTACTCAGCAGTCACTTATATTTCTAAAACAAAACTTTTTCTATTTAATAGTGACATTTGGTTTGTTTTGATTAGAAATTCAAAAAGCTTTAACGTATATAAACAAGGAAAATGCATTTGCATTATCACAAATTGGAAAGCTGACTGCTGTGCAACTTTAATTATGGAATATAAATAAACATTTTAGGTCTTTGACTCAAATATGAACCCAGGACCTTTTGAAGTTCATATCAAAGCTGCAGCTGTTTTAAGGTCAAATCATGCTCATACACAGGCATATACATAAACACACAGACACAGACACACACACACACACACACACATACACATAGACATACACACAGACATACACACACACACACACACACACACACACACACACACACACACACACACACACACACACACACACATAGGCATACACAGAGACACACATGCACAGGCATACACATGCAAATGTATGCACATACACACACTCATGAATGAATGCATGCATGTGCACACACACAAGCACATATGCACAGTAAGCAACCCCTGTAAAGGAATAATTTCATCCTCACAATACAACACTTTCACCAATACATGTTAACATCTCCTCCTCTGTACCATAAATGAACTACTAAGTAACCAGCCTCTGAGGAGGAGATAATAATATATTTTTCCATTCATCAAGCAATGTTTTGAAGTCAGATTACACTCACACACTAAGAGAGAGTGACTGAGAGAGAGAAAAAAATAGAGGTAAAAGTCATTGTAAAGGCCTCATTATAAATCATGAAATAAGAAAGGAAATTTTAGATGGGACTTGAACCCATGTTTTTTAGATGTCTGTACTGATGTAACTGCCTAAAGATCATGTAATTAACACAAAAAACAGCCTCTTTATAATGTCATTTAAGTGCAGACAGATGCAGATAATTGTACATAGGAAGTATTTTAAATGGTTTGTTGCATAGTTTGTAGCTAATTACTTTGACATTATCAGTAAAATGAAAAAAAAACTTTTGTGTTGCTACATGAAATAATCCTTTTATAATATACTGTCCAGAACAGCTAGAAAACATATATAGATGAACAGGGATAAGGCTTTAAACTGGCTGATCATGCTGACCCTAATAATCCTTTTCAAGCTACATTAGAAGACTGTGCAATTTATAGAGAGGGACTTGAAAAGTATTTAATAGCAAATGTGATTGCAGCTGACAGAGGAGATCCACTGCAGCTAAGTGCAAAGTCTGGAAATATAGTGAGCATTGCGTAGAGGGGTGGCACCAGCAGAACCATCTAAAAGCATTCAAAGAGAGCAAGCATTAGACTCCAAAAGTTAAGTTAACACTGGAAAGCTTTTTCTGTTCTTTTCTTATTCTACTCTGCTGGTGATGCACAGTGCTTTGTCTGTCTCATGGTTAGCCTTTTGTATTGGTGCAACAGCATTGCAGTACAGTATACCCCAATAAATAACACACACTATTATCTGGTAGGCTGTTGGCAGTGCAAGTGTAACCCAAGTTACAGCAAAGCTGATCACATCCAGTAAATGAAATGTAGGATTAGAACTTCCAATTCTGCATGCAAGAGGCAAACAGTTATGTACAGAGCTAAGCAGCAGTATTGCAGCAGATGAGTTCAAAAGCTGTGTAATAACCCAATAAGTATACACACCACATAACTGGACAGGAGAAATGGGATGTTATCATCACAGGAGACATTAGATAGCAAAGGCAAAGCACATGGTCTCCAGGTATACAATGTTGATGTGTGTCATGCAATTATATCATACAAGTGCAACATGCAATGTTAACTTGACATGCAGAAAGTACATGGAGACACAGATAATTTACAAAAGAGCATAGAAACATAAGAAATGAACATAAGCAAGTCTGTTCATTTACAGGTATGCAGTAAGTATGGAAAGTATATAAGAAGCATATATAACACACTAGTAAAGATCCCACACAGGTGGAAACATCAAAATGACCAAACAATGTGTGGATATGAATCACATGTGTGTGACAGGCTATCATGGTGGCAGAGTGTTTTACAAGCACAGTGCACCTACAGGCCAGTGTTACCACAGTACACAAAGGTGCACATAAACATATAAGTATGACGTGTAGATGTGAAACACATGGTCAAGAGTTATAAGAGGGATGGAAAAGGGACACATTATGTCCACAGAAATAAGGAAAAGCATGTCTGGAAAAGCAGTCACATAAAATCAAAGGGCATACATGTCCAAGTAAAACCATCTGACATGCATGTGTCCACAATACAATATGGATTGCAAGTGGGCAAAAAAAGACACAGCAAGGTACATTCAGCAAAGGGCTGCTATCTGACATGTGTGCATCGTGCACATGTGACAGGATGTAAGGTGTTCATGTACAAGTAACACAAACAACATAGTCATATGCAACAGGTAAACAGCAAGTAGTATAGGTACACACATGTAGATTGACTGTCACATACCCATATGTATTGCCATGTAAACCTAAGATACCAGGTGGCACACTCACAAACAGGGATATACATTTTAATTGTAACTGTGTATGACTGATCAAAGGGTATACAAATGTAGTCACCTACAGCACACCACAAGCAGGAGCAAGAATCAGTCATATGACTACTTAACATTGGTTTATATGGGGTGGGTGTTCTTAGGAGCATGTAAATGCATAACCATACAAAATAATGCAGGCATATTATTCAGAAGGCACAATCTTGAGGATTGTAAATGTGTGTTACTGGCTCCAAAGGTGTACACACTGCTGAAAAATAAGCTCAAAGAACAATACAGTGGTCCTGTCCTATTAAAATTAGGCTGATTACTACAGTGATACAGTGCAGGTGACACTAATATGAGAGGGTAACAACATCTCAAATAAACACTTTGCATTTCAATTGAACCTCTTAATGTCATGCACTGATTTGGGTGGCCACGGTTGTGTAGCGGTTAGCATTGCTGCCTCACAGCAAAAGGTTCACTGGGTCAATTCCCGGCTGGGGTGCCTTCTGTGCGGAGTCTGCATGTCCTCCCTGTGGTCATGTGGGTTTCCTCCGGGTGCTCTGTTTCCTCCCACATCCCAAAGACATGCTGTAGGGGGATTGGACACTCTAAATTGTCCCTAGGTGTGAGTGGGTGCATGTGTGTGTCTTCTTTGGAAGGTTGGGCACCTGGCTGGCAAATCGACATCATAAAACTCTACTGCCAATCATGATCGGAGAGGTGATCTGCTGTGGATGACCCCTAGATGGGAAAAAGCTGAAAGAAGAAGAAGAATGTCATGCACTGATTTAGGTTAATCACAGGTGAACAACAAAAGCATAAATGATTGAAATAGAATTGTAAAAGATAAAACAAGCTGCACAAAGGGCAAAGGAATATAACACACAGAAAAATTGCACATGAGGGTATCAGACACACCTGTCACAAATATTTCAAAATTCCTGATGTGGCAAGTATGTCAAAAAATGTATACAATTGATTGAATTATACTCGATCTCATCAATTATTAAAACAATTCTTCAATGGTTAAACAAAAGCTATACTGCAAAATAGAAGAACAGACAAGGGAATATATACATAGACTCAAAACAGATACATTACAAATAACAAAATGAGATAATAAATTATAACTTTTTTTGGATGTTAAAACATTATATTGTTGAAAATAAAAATGTTAGGATCAAATCTAAATATGTCACTTCAATGCTAAAGATATTTAGAGTTTTCATATACAAAATTCCAGGATACAAAGCTTGTTTTTTCTTATTATTCCCAATAATCTGCACCCATAATAATTTATGTACCCTTAATTTAAAAACAATGCTTAAACTTAAGGAATGCAATTTGATTTACTGGTATCAATTGAAGGATGGAAACAAAATACAAAACACAGAGAGCATACTAAGTAGATTTGACCTGGATAAAGATATGTGGCTGGACATACGAAACTGCAGTCAGGATTTAGAAAATAAAATAAATCTAATATAATTATCAATAAGAAGCAAAGTCCCAAAATTTATAGATCAAATGATATCATTAGCAAATCAAGAAATAAGCAATAAAAGTTTACTTTCTAAAATATATAAAACTAACAAAAATGTAGAAGAATATATCAAAGAGACTTATTGGGAATACTTCCGGGTTATAGATAAATATGAACCTAGTAAAGAAGATAAAAAATATGCTGATATCTTCTAAACAAACTACTTCATCCTTAAGTTGGAGATTATATACATGGAAGTTCACGCATAAAATATTCACAACACTTCATGGAATAGAATTAATGTATAAAAGAAAATACTGTGTTGGAGATACAAAGTATGTGATAATGCAGATTGGCAACACATGTTTATTGAATGTACAGTTGTCAAGCCATTTTGGGGCAATGTCAATGTCTTTTTGCAATATTTGTTCAATGATAAATTCATATCAAATAAATCACACATTTTGTTCAATACACCGATTCCAGACCATATATAGAGAATAAACTACCCATTATTATGGAGTCTACTTTCAATTGCAAGCAAGACAATTACCAAAAACTGGAAAAACGAGCAAACGCCTACAATGAAAGAATTTGTAAATATGGCAATTGATATCTGTCACTATGAACAGCTGACAATCAGGATGAGGACATCCAGAGTTATAACATCCTACAACATCTTCTTAAAACTTGAAGGACTACTGAATAAACAAATCTGAATATAATAACATGAAAATCTGTTTCTATATTATTTCACTAATGATGGTACAAGAAATATCTGATTATAGAGGTACATAATAGATACCCTTGTAAATAGTTATTTGCTATAATTTGTTTTCTCTGTAAAGGTTGTTCTATTTTAATTCTATATTTAATGTGATGATTGATACTTAAATATAAAATTCAATAAAAATATTAAAAAACATGTACACATCAGCTTGGCAACAAATACATGTGCATCATAACTAAACCTTTTGTCCCATGTCTACATAATATCATAGAAGGATGCCATACCTGCAAAGTAAATGGACTTGCCACTGTATTTGTCCTCTGCAATCCTTCTTCCAACCCTAACTTCTGCCCACCTTCCTCTCCCCCCTCTCACCTACTTACTATCTCATATCTCACTCCCACCTATTAACTCATTACGTAAACAGTGTTCTGGATGATGGTAAGCTCTTTAATATTTTGCTGATGTGTATACAATTGTATCCTTAAACCTACTGTCTAATTTTCAGTTTTTTAGATGTTAATTTTTTTTATTAGGTATTGCATTGTTCATGTTTTTTTCTTTTTTTTTTTGCTGTGCAATGTATACTGTAAATGACAATTTGTATCACTTGTTGGAGATTTTCTCCTTGGGCCTCCACTGAAAAAGGGCTACTCAGCTCAGTAGGACAAACCCGGTCAACAAATGTAAAATAATAAATAAATAAATAGCATCACAGTGGAACATGTATATAACGTCAGTAATGTTAGCAACTGTAATATCCCACATATGCCAAATGTCATCACATAATAATGCAGTCACATGAGCATTGTTAACATGACAACTATGTCATCGCTGGTTGACTGCAATATGCAGCAAACCTATCTGTTACATACAAGGTGATATAGGATCATAAATGACAATATCATGGACTAAAGTATGTAGATTAGGCAAGCCACAGGCAGAGTGCAGGAGTAACTGGTCTGAAAGGCTGTAACACTGTCAGTATAGATGACAGCAGTTTAAGTTCATTACACAATGGGAGTGACACATATGAACATGTATCTTAATGCAGATAAATGAAATAGGACTTAAGAACCATACTGTGAAATGTACATCACAAGGTTTACAGTACAAGCATGACCATGGTATGGGAAGTGTGCACAAATATGTGCATGTAAGCAAAAGAAAATCTAAGTAGCACTACACCACGGGAGCAGCATGACATGAGTGGAATATGTAGACAATAATTATGGTTCAGCTGCCCCCTCTCTAATTGGGTCAAATATTACAAATAACCTCATGTGTAATCTCCTGGAAGAAGTTGCACATATCTCTTGCCATGTCCTGGAAAAACATCTCCATCAGGTCTTGCACATGGTTCTGGAACACATCTGTCATCACATCTCAGATCTGTTCCTTCAGGTCATCTGGTTGGGATGGTGGAGATAATCATCTTCTCTCTGCTGAAATGATGGTCCCGAATGGTCCCAGTCCCATATTGTCATCATGGTTCAGATGTCATCTCTGGTGCTCAAGCCAGAATCACCAGCAGAAACACAACACGCATACATCATCTTCTGTGGATGGGTGGGGTGGCAAGTGTGTCAGACTCTGTAACATGACAGTAAACAAACATAAGTAACATAGTAATAAAAAATCAAAATAGTAACATATAGCATCCGCATGATAACAATGCAGCACTTTCAAATAGTGTAGAATATGGAAATAAGTATTTGTGGGATGTGTAAGTATGGTGAGCATTACCCCATCTGTAGTGAAGCTGTCATAACATACAATATAACCAACCCTTAGACAGAGCACATTTTGCTGTTACATCAGTCAGATTGATTACGAAAGCACATTTGCAAGATATCTATATAAATAGCTATGCAGTCATAAAAGTTAAGGAATGGGTCAGGTAACATCACAGTCTGATTGGGTTGCAACACACATGGCATACTGTGTGTGAAAAGTGTGGAGACTGTCAATAGCACAGGTGCATAATATGACCTGTTAGTAATACCATGCATAATAGATGTGTAACAGAACAGAGTAGGCACTGATATCTCATTCAACATGTTATTCCAACATGTACAGTGGCTGTTCACAAACACACACAGAGCAATACATGATTAGCTCTGTTTGTAATTCACATTGCAAGCAATAGGTGTGTCACAAATGTGCAACAATATGTAGCAAAGATATCTATCTGGTTATGCAAATATTACTGAACAATGTTAGCTGCAGGACATAATTTCTATAATGACATGACATGCACAAACATATATCGATATTAATCACAAATATGATGTTTACTGAACAAGAACAATGCTTTGCTCACAGGAGATGGGTCCTGCAATAATAAAACTAACAGTATTGCCCCATAGGAATGATTACTACAATTACAAGAAAGGCTGTCAAGCTGTACACATCACAGGCCTGAAACATGGGGATGTGTAGCACTAACATCTGTACAAGCCATTGGTTGCTCTTATCTTTCGCAGGCCTCAAACATGGGCATGTACAGCACCCACATCTATACAAGCCATAGAAAGCTCTAAACTATGATGATTTAAATAAGTGACTGAGTGTGCCCCTCAAAATAGAAAACCATTCTTGTACAGTTAAATGAGTGCATGGAACTTACATGGGGAAGCAGAATGTATTGTTTTGTAAAATGTGCATGTTTCTCAGTGCTATCATCCTGTGTGTTTAAACAACACACATAGCAGTGCCACAAAAGTATGGTAAACACTACCAGAATTTATATAAAAAGATCAAATCAGTGCAGACTACAAAAAATACAAGAAGAAAGCCAAAAGTGCTTCTTACATAGACTCACACCTGAATGGGATACCCCCTCCCACATATACGTTTTTGTGATAATAATACAATAGAGTGAAATAATGTAGCTGTAAACATGAAAAACTTGAAAAATGCGTTGATATATCCCAACTGGGATATGTGCTACGAAGCAAATTACCACATGCAAATATTGAATGGGAGTGTTTATGCAAATTAGTGAAACAATGTACTATGGGTAAGATATATCCCAATGGCATCTTTAGATTACATTGTGAGTAGAATGTATGGGTGACAGTTTTACAGACTGTGCTTACAATATACGGCATAACCATGTTATGATACATAGCAATGTACATGCATATTGTTGACAGCTCATATTTATGCATAATTATTACTTGACACAAGTAGGTCCCACAGATATATCTTGCTGACATAATGAAATGGCATATGCTCATGTCAGACATCACTGAATAAGCTCCATTAATCCAGCAGACATCAAAACCATATGTAATGCTGCTCATTGTCTTATCACACGTACAAGAGCACCTACGTTTATTTGCAAGAAAAGCAGAATTCAACCACTACCTGTGATGTGAGTGTTACAGAATCCTGAAAGCCCAAAATCCTGAAGACCAAAATCCTGAGACCAAAATACTGAAAGTTCAAAATACTGAAAACTCAAAATACTGAAAACTCAAAATCCTGACAACACACAGGATACCAACATTTACTACATTCCAGCACAAGTACATACAGAAACATATTAGCCTTCAACTATATGCAGGGGGACAAGCCCCCCTGCACCCCCATGTGGAGGGCTGCACCCCCACACCCCCTGCTACTTAAATATATCAACTCCGAGATTGCACTTCACTACACTAAGTGCAATCTTGGAGTTGATATATATTTAAGTAACAGAATGTGTGCACAGCCCCTCACATGGGGGTGCAAGTGCTTGCCCCCTGCTGGAGAACAGTAATATGGTTCGTGTTTTAATTATTTCTGTATGTACTGGTGCTAGAATATAGTAACTGTTGGTATCATGTGTGTTTTCAGGATTTTGAGTTTTCAGTATTTTGAACTTTTGAGATTTTGGTCTCAGGATTTTGGTCTTCAAGATTTTGGGCTTTCAGGATTCTGTAGCGCTCCCCCTGTGATACAACTCAACTAACAGCACTAACAAAGTGAGATGGCAGAGACCCATCCAATAGATGAACAGGCAAAACATGCGCACCATGAAGTTAACTGAGCACAGCTATCATAAATATAAATTGTTCACAGTGGATGCTGATGTAATAGTACCAGATGTTGTGGCTTATGGAGTCAGCAGAAAGAGTAAGAAGCCTCCAACCGCAGATTACTAATATCTAATACTATAACAGCCATCATTAAAGTGGAATTATAATACAGATAACTACCATTTAGGTAAGTTATGTCTACAATCTTCATCTTACCTCACAATAGACACTGATAAATGTTTCAACACATTAAAACTGCAGGGTTGCACTTAAAGATGAGCTCAGCAAATGTGATACACTCAAAAGTAAAACTTAGGAGATATATCTTGGTGTGTCATTATGAGAAGCTTGTATACAGTTTTATATTCAGTGACACCTTCTGCATAAACAGTGCTAAATGGAGGCAGTGAAAAGTCATTAATAATAAACAGGCAGCAAAAATGAATACATGGAAGGCATACCTCTCTCTGCTCCTCCAGTCTGTGCTTTTGTTGAATGCACATGGATCTGTTTTGCCCTGTCTTCTCAGGGCCTGTAAGAATATAATGGGAGCAAATATTACGCAATAGCAATCACCCTTGTCTTATGCAGTTATAAAGCACTTAATAGCAAGTGACATAATTTCAAAACATTTTGTCATAATATACACTTTATAGAATAAGACACATTGAAACAAGGTGTGTACCATTAATTCATGTATGTATCTATGGATTCACTTTAAATCCTCGAAATACTGAAATGTTGAAATTCAGTATTTCGAAGCTATAAAGTCGAATCTTTAAACATAGAAAACTCAAAACCACGAAATTCAAAATCTCACACACCGGAGATTTTGAATTTCGCGGTACTACTTCACACACACACACACACACACACACACACACACACACACACACACTTACCTGAATCCGTAACCACAGTGGAACCTCAGAAGTGCAAAATTCAAAGCCTCTGGTATTCGAGGTTTTGAATTTCGCACTTCTTGGCTTTCGCTCATTTCAGGATTCCACTTTATGGGCTCAAAATACTGAATTTCGACATTTCAGTATTTCGAGCTTCTAAACTGAATCCGTATCTATACATGCTAGTGCATACTTTTCTTGTCCATTAGGATAACTAACAACAACTTAGAGAAAGCTGGAGTCAAAGCTACGATAGTCACCTATGTCTACATCAGAGTCCAGTGCCCTATCTGCCTACAACAAACTACATCCTGCTTTCCTATGTATGTTCCATACTCTCATGTCACTATACATGTCATACAGTATAGGAGAATAAGCACCTGTGAGCCAAACATGTTTGAGCTGCGAATACATGCTTACAGCATAAAATAATGTCACAGGTGATTATCTGTACTCAGGGAAGGTTCAATAAAGAATTCATGGCAAATGCAATGGTAAAGGCCCAACCTAGTACATAATTGAGATCACCATTAGGCACAGTGGATAATACAACAAAACAAAATTAATGGTGAGTGGATGGCAATAGCTAGCTGATTGTATATACTAATGTATCATGCACCTCACTGTAATATATGAAAAGTTCTATGACTGTAACATAAGTAACAGCACAGAGGGTTATGTAAAATACATATGCAAACACTTACACACACATGTGCAAATATGAATGCTCATGTAGATATCTCTAAATCTATATATTAATATATATATATATATATATATATATATATCTGTGTATGCATAATTTATATATGTGTATATAGAATTTTATATATATATATATATATATATATATATATATATATATATATATATATATATATATATACATACATAAAATGCTGAGACCACAATAAATCATTTCAAAACTTTTCCCACCTTTAATGTGACCTATAACCTGTAGAATTCAATTGAAAAACAAACAAATCAGTTAGGGGAAAAAAATATAAAATATAAAAAATAAAAAACATACAATAAGCTGGTTGCATAAGTGTGCACGCCCTTAAATTAATACTTTGTTGAAACACATCTGGAAAACAGGCCAATAAAGCATATAGAAAACATAAAGAAATATAAAAAAATATATAAAAAAAACAGTCCTAGACTTAGGGCAGGTTTCACGAAGCCTCAGTGTAAGAGTTATAACTCATACACGAAGGCTGCAGTTAAACGGAGTGATGTCAGCATGCTCTGCATATTAATGAGAGCATGCTGAATCACACTTAAGGCCAACACGGTCCGTGTAAGACAGTAGGGGGCGTGTCCGTAGGCCGAGCCCTGTAAGCGGACACGCCCCCAGAAGAGGAAAAGTACCCAAAGTAAACACCCACGACAGAGTCCACGGAAATGTGAATAAACAGAACACAACACATGCCCCCACAGACTATGAACAGAAAACATATAAATAAACATGTTTTATATTTTTTTTTAAATTGTAAAAATGTTTAACCGTGAGTTCGCTCGTTTGCGCGGGAGTGCCCGTAGCGCAGCTACAGTTAGCAGTCAGTGGGAAAGCATATAAGAACTAAATATGCAAAATAAGCCAGGAAGCAATAGCGTAGCAGTAGAGATGTTGGCTGAAGAGCAGGCAGTCATGGTTCGAGCCCCCACAACACCAATTTTTTTTTTTTTGCAAAATAAGCAGGAAACAAGTCCCTGACAAATATGTACACATAAAACCACAATTTATGTAAAATGGAATGAAATAGCCCATTTATATTGAAGACATGTGAGGTAACAAAAGAATAAAAAATGCCAGATGTGCTCATAGCTGAGCTACAGTTTAACAGAGTGAGTGCATCTGCCCATAGATGAGCAGTGGTTTAACTGGTGCAAAATGAGTGCCCGTAGCAGAGCAGTGGTCTAACATGCTAAATCTATGTGGCCCTAACTGAGCTGAGCGTAATATGAGTGCCGATAGCCAAATGAGGCTTAAACCAGCGTACCCCGTTTGTGCGGGGCTGCGCTGGGTTTAAACATGGGCGATCGCCGAAAAAAAAAAATTATATTTTTAATATTTTTGCATCGGGTTATCTTGCCAATGGCCACATATTGGGCCATTGGCATGCTGCCTGAATCATATGCAACCTTTTTTCGGAGCTGACATCGCTCCGTTGTGGATTTTGCAGAAATGTACTCAGTTGTCAACTGAGTACATTTCTGCAGCTAAAACATCTCCTACATGGACTGGTTTCTGCTTCGTGGATCGCTAATATACCTCATTTGCATACCTTTCGGATGCAAGTGAGGTATTTAGCATGTCCACGCCCAGTCCGTGTAAGAGACATTTTAGCTGGTCTCTTACACGGAGTTTAGGGCTGTTCCTGGATCGCGAGGCTTGCATGGAGTGTTGCACGTCTCTTACACTCCATGCAAGCCTTCGTGAATCCTGCCCTTAGTGTTTGAGAGGTTTAGCTCTCAAAAAAGTCTTAAGAGAAACAACGTCATTAAGACCTGGTGTCTTATCAGCATTAAGAGACAGAATCCATTTTTGCTCTGCAGATTCAGTGTGATTATTGTCTATTACTCATGCCTACATAAAAAGCATGACAATCAAACAGTGCGATAACTGAAATAAACAAAGTTCTTAGTCCTGCAGTTGGCATAAAAGTTTGTATCTATTTTAAAGTGCATGTTAGGGTGTTTGTAAATATGATTAGAGTGTATAAACATGCAGGCTGTGCAATTTCTGCATTTAAAAGTGCCATGCCTCTCTGACTGTAAAACCTTGTTTAAGGTAGAAGTATTATAGCACAAATACCTTTTCAAAGATTTGTTATTTTTAAAAGATTCTTTCCCTTTTTACAATTTTCCATTATGACTTTAACAGCAAATGATCCTTTGTTCCATATGACTTTCTTTTATTGCCCTTTTGTTCTACTGCCATAATTTAATTTTCTTCTAAATGGCTATAAACTGTATCAGCATCAATTCCCATGTATACTTTCTACATCATCGGAAGGCAAGTTATTGGTCTATAATTTTTGGTGTAGCTTCCAGGTTCAATCTTAAGTAGGAGCATTGTTTTACCTGTTGTTAGCCAGATTGGTGTCTGTTCGTGGTGCGTATAAAATAGTTCTTACTCATAGCTAGGTCTTCATGCAAAGATTTTAATACTTTTAACCAAAAGTTATGCACTGCATCTGGGCCTGGGGTTTTCCAACTAGAGGCTTTTCTTAACTTTGTTTCAATCTCTCTGGCTGTTATTTCATCCCATTTCATATCCTGTACCTTTAAACTTCTTATTCTTTCTTTTACTTCTTTTATCTATTTAGCATCTTTGCTGTGTTCCACAGTATCTTCATATATACTTCTTCAAAATGCATCTATTTCTTCTGTTTTTGCAGTCTTTCAATTCATTTTACCTTGTTCCCCAATTCTCTGTAAAACTTTTTTGGGTCATCACTAAATTGTATGTTTTGTACTTTTCCTTTATATTTATCTGTGTATCTTCTAAGTTTTTTCACCTGTGCTGACATTTTTAATTTATTATTTGCGATAGTGCATGATAGATCCTGGTCTGTTCCAATACTGCACACTGCTTTTATCACATCTATCTTTCTTAGTATTTTTATTGATCTATTCTCTCTTCTATAGTCTTCTAAAAGTGACACTTCTTGTCTTAATTGCTTTATATTTTTCTCTATTTGATACCTTCATGATGGTATTCGATTTCTCCCCTTCCTTTGCTTCACTATCCTGTGCTCTTGTGGTAGAACTTTATCAGGTATTAATTTAGCTGCACAGTAACATATCCTGTTTAGTTTTATTATATCACATGGATCTCTATGAACAGACCTAATTACTGTGTTTATTTGTTTTATCAGACTTCTGACTTTTGGGATTTTATTGATTTTCTGCAGTCTATTTGTTTCATTGATTGATTGTTGATGTTACCTACCATAAGATTACCTAAAGCCAAATGAATGTCAAGCTTGTGCCATAGCACATGCATTAAGTACTGTGATGTGTGGTGTGAAAAACTAGACAGTTAGGGGTTCTAATCTCACACCATTCCTCTTAGTATGTGTGTATGCATCTTACTGCAGAACTACTGTGTACCCCAAACTGGTATGGTTTTGGGCCTTGCAGGTGTTGCAGCCCTCCAAACTCTTGCTGATGTCATCTAACATAAGATTACCTAAAGCAATATTAATGTCAGCTCTGAGCAGTGTCATGTGTGATATGTTAAGCATTCTGTAGTCTCTAACCTTAAATAGGTAGGGATTGTATTCTAACTGCAACCGTGTGTGTGTGTGTGTGTGTGTGTGTGTGTGCGCATGTGTGTGTGTAGTGTTCTGTAAATATAGATAGGTAGTGGTACTATTGCCACTGCAGCCAACTTGATGTGTGTGGGTGTTAGTTAGAGCATTTTACATCAACCTATGGAATCATAGGCTCATATGATCATAGGAAGTTACTAGGCTAATGGTTCTAGAGCCCTTATCATCCTAGCCAAGTCCTTACCCTTATTTCCACAGTTAACACCTATTGCCCCTGCCCAAGAGGGACATAGGTGGAATCCCTGGGCTGAATTTACGGTCATCCATCCAATCATCTAGACTGCATTTGAAGAGTGCCAATGAGGTGTTTTGTTTGACATGAAGTGAGAGTCTGTTCCAAAGTCTGTTAACCTCTGGGAGACAAATCTATCCCTCCAGCAGACTTTATTAATGTCTCATACCAGGTTAAAGTCTTTAGAGAGAGAGTAACTTGTGTACCATTTGACTTAAGGATATGCAGCATTTCCAATAAAGCAGGGTCAGAGATTTCCTCATATGCAAGGCAGACGTCAACTATGAGTAGTCTGTATGAAACAGAATAAAATGACAGTCATTTCATATGATCCACATAGGACAGATGCTGAAGAATTTGAATTTTCTTTGGGGGGAACCTTTGTGTTCACTCCAATTGCTGCAGGTGCTTGGAAAGGTGCATACCAAAAGGGGCGTTGTAGTCCATTATTGGACTGATGAGGGAATAGTACAGGGATGTTACAACTTCTTTTTTTTCTGGAAAGAATGCCTTTATCTATGACATGAGCAAGATATAGAATGCCCTTTTTACCACTGTGGTGCCATGGTGGTCAAAACTAAGGTAGCGCTCAACCTGCATGCCCAGGTCTCTCACCATTGAGTGCATATGTAAGGTTTTGCTACTGATGTGGTAGTTAGCAGGGACATTGCTTTTACTGAAAGGAGCAATAATACATTTTGTTGCATTGAGTTTAAGGCCATGACTTTCACACCAATCATTTGTGTGTGTAAGACCCTCTTGTAGGATGTTGATACAATTTGGAGATTCTCTGATCACTCCCAGTTTGCAGTCATCAGCAAACTGTGCTAGCCACAGACCTTACCTTTTGCTTGTACTTCATAGAAATATATTCCAAACAGTACAGGTCCAAGGACTGAACCCTGTGGAACACCACTGGTTACAGGTCTGCTGTTGGAGGTGGATTCCTTTATTTTGACTATATAAATTCTAACAGTGAGCTAGTTAATGAATCATCTAATGATATGCATAGGCTGTATGCACAAATTTCCCCTCATCCAGCACTTTTGTGACTGTCTCAAAGAAGTCCACCAGGTTTAACAGGCATGATCTCCCTTTGACAAATCCAAACTGAGTAGGGCCAAGTGTTTTGAGATTACCTGTCTTTGTTGATAAGGTCCATGATGATTTGCTCCATGACCTTGCAGATAAGTCTAGTTGGGCTAATAGGTCTATAGTTTCTGGGGTCAGTGGATGCACCATCTTTGTGTAAGGTAATAATGGTGGCTGTTTTCCATTTAGCTGGTAAGAAGTCACTGCTTAGACATGATTGAAAAGAGTACCCAATGTTGTGGCTAATTCATGTTGGAGTCCATGTAGGATGCAGCCTAGGATGTTATCAGGTCCCATAGATGTTGTGTTTTTGGCCATACAGAGGACTTTTATAGTTTGCTGCTTAGAGATCCAAGGTAGGGGACAGGTGGTAGGGATGTCATGGGGTACTTGGTGTAGGGACAGGGGAGTGAAGTTTTCAAAGAACCTGTCAGCCAACAGCTTAGCTATGTCCATAGGCTCAGTATATGTGGTATCATTAACAACCAGTTTGGCACAAATCTGGGCCTTTCCTTTTAGATTACAGATGTAACTACAGAATGACCTGTGGTTGTCCTTTATTGATGAAGCTAATTTGGACTCATAGTTTGCTTTGGAGGACTTTACAAGACTACTTATTGGTTTGTTTAGGCTGAGAAGGGAGTGTTTCCAGTTTAGAAGGAATCCCTCCCTCTTAGTCTTAGACAACAATTTCTTCCTCTTATTGTAAAGCCTGTTAATGGCAGTTGTCCACCAGGCAGGTTTGCTCTTCCTTGAGGAGCTTATTTTGGTACAATCAGATATGGCAGAGTCAATGCAGTTATACAGGTGTTAGTATAAAGCATTGGTGCAAAGCTCGGCATAGTTGCTACTTATATGTTACTTATATCATCCTGTATGGGGTTATAATCTGCTTTGGAGAAATATTTTAGTTTAGTTGCTACTGGGGGGGGGGGGCAGGTGTGACAGTTACTGCATATAAGACTAAGACTGATTTGTGGTCATATCTCACCAGGGAGGACCTCACAGTGGGGGTGCTACAGTGATTCCCCATATTGATAAGCACCAGATCCAGGATGTTGGCTTCCCTTGTGGGGGTGCTAACTGGTTGTGGGCATTGTAATTAATGAAGTCGAGGAACCTTTGGGCAAGTAAGTTTGAGCATGAGTAATCTACTCAGTCAATGAATGAGTAGTTAAGGTCACCCACAAGCATGGTTTTCAGATGTATCTTGATAGAATCAAGTACATGCAAATAAACAGAGTGAGTGTCTTGATTTATGGAGGGGGTGCTGTAGCTGGCAGTGACTTGAATAGGTGCCCCACAAACCGTTAATTGCACCCGAAGTGTCTCCAGGTAGTCATACTTCTTAACCAATCTGGATGTATATTTGTCTTTAATGAATAGTGATACATTGCCTCCTTTATTTTTCATGCCCTCGGTTTGAGGTCTAAACATGTGGAAGGAGGTGTAACCCAGTATGGATGATGGAGTGCTCACCACAGCCTTGAACCATGTCACTGTTACTGCATAAATGTCTGCTTCTTCCAAGATGAGGACAGCTTCCAGTGAATGCAGTTTCGTGTTGACACTTCTAGCATTTAGCTGCATAATGTTTGTTTTTAGATGGGGTTTTCAGATTGCGAATTTTGTTCTTGAGACACCACTTAAAAAGACACTATGGGGGTTGCAAGAACCTTGACAGGTAGCCAAAATCCCAGGGGTGACAGACGAAGACCATCTCTGGCAAAGCATTGAGGTCTGTCGATCATGTCGCCCCAGGCTGACCAATAGTGGATCCCCTTAGAATGACACCAGAAGCTAAGCCAATTATTGAAGTCAATCATTTTCTGTTTGTTTTGAGGCATCATCCTAGGTGAAGTTAAAATGCTGCTGAAGGCTAGTGACATAACTGCCTGAGACACATAGTCCGAGAGCTCAGTCATGTCTCTGTTCATATAGTCCAGGGAGGTACATCTCAATTTGTTCATACCAACATGGGCTATGAGAGAGTCATAGCAGTACCTGTTGTTGAGAGACTTGAGTGCATGTATGCTATGGTGTATCCTGGCACCTGACAGCCAGCTGACCATGACCTTTTCCTTATCCAGTCTGGTGAGAGGGACATCAGTGTGTATCACGATATAATCACCTATAACTAATATGTTTGATTTTGTTTACTGCACCACAAAGAAAAAAAGCCAGTATAAACCTTTTGATACTTTAATAAAATCACAGTTCTTCTATTCAAACACCATGAAACACAAAAATGAAATTTCTCTAGCTCCTCAGCTGAACCAGCCTTTACAGAGTATACTTTCCTCTCACACATTTGTTCCTTAAATATTATTGCTACCATCAATCAATCAAGTACATATGTAAAATACATTCATTGGTTAAAGAATTCAAGATTTATATAAAAACCATTATAATATCAGATTTGAAGGTATCCAAAGGGGAACAAAGGTTCATTTTTGGATATAACCTTAACTGGAATTAATGATGAAAAAATTAGAACAATACATAAGAAGATTGAAGAAAACAGCCACATACTGCATGGGGAACATTGCCATCCCCCCATACTATCAAATCAATCCCCTATGGAAAACTTCTTAGAATTAAAAGACTCTGTAGTGATAGCAGGGAATGCGAAACAGAAATGAGTAAAACAGTTAAAATGTTTGTGGATAGAAGCTACAATGAAAAAATAGTAGAATAAAGTCTAGAAAGAGTCAAAGGTAGGCAAACAAGCAAAATGGGTAAAAGAAGTTTGAAGAAAAATACAACTGGTCAGGAAGAACAGGCCATGTTTTTTGTAACAAAATATACTATGTTTTCAGAAACACTGGGAAAAATAGTCAAATAACATTGAGGTATGTTGAAAAGAAGCACATTTTTGAAAGCAGAAGTAAAGAAGGTTCTCCTGTTTTCTTATACCAGAGGTAGAAGTATAAGATACTTCATAGTACATGGAATGTTTTAATTACCGATAGAAATAAGAAACCAAGTGGAAATGCAGGGCACTTTCCCTTGTGGAAAGGTGCACCTGCTGTCAGTATATTACACAAAGTTTTGATAACATTAATGTGAACAATTCTATCAGAAAGGAATATGTACATGTAATAGTATTAGAACTGTATATGGACTTAGATGCCCCTGTGATAAAGTGTATATAGGTGAAAGCAAGAGAAGTTTTAAAGAAAGGCTGAAAGAACATATTAGAGATATAAGTAAGGGTGGTGAAGAAAATCCTGTGGCATTACATTTTAAACAAGTTCATAGTGGCATGCACAAAGTTTAACAACCACAATTTTTGAACAGGTTAAAGAAGCAAATTATATAGATGAAAAAATAAATTGTGGAAAATGGAGTCAGTTTTTATTTTAAAATTTAATAATTTAAGCCCAGGGGATTAAACAGGGAGTGTCACTTGAAGTGCTTTCTTTAACCAATGAATGTATTTTACATATGTAATTGATTGATTGATGGTAGCAATAGAATTTAAGAAACAAATGTGTGAGAAGAAACTATACTCTGTAAAGGGTGGTTCAGCTGAGGCACTAGAGAAATTTCATTGTTGTGTTTCATGGTGTTTGAATAAAAGAACTGTGCTTTTATTAAAGTATTGAAAGGTATTTACTGGCTTTTTCCTTTGTGGTGCAGTAATTGTATTTCTACAGTTTTAGTGATGAATGTTTGATTTTGTGTTTTGCCTTAGGTGTTTAACCAGGGAGAAACTGGTGCATGAGCTATTAAGTGTAATTTGTTCTGCAGATGATGTATTATGTGTAGCGTGTTTGTGTTTTGGAGGTTTCTGGTGTTTGGGTATGTTTCTGGTAATGACCTCCGCCTATGTAGGTATGCATGTTGTAGGTTTGGCTGGAGTAGGAGGTGAGGGGTGCATGCTAGCAACCCACTTGTTGCCATATATACTGACTGGTGCATGAGAGAGCATGGATTCAAGGTTCTTAATAGAGTTGCATCTGTCACACATTGTGTTTGTGTGGACTATGAGTAGATGGTTGGGGATGCTGTCCCCATCTCTTCAACAGACATTACTAATGCCATTAGCAATAGATTATTCCTTATGTATACGTCACAACAGGCCTTGGTTAGGCAGTGGCCTGATGGACACTTAAATGTCAGATGTTTTTACCTTTACGGTGTCATTTTAAGGTAAAACAGTACCTGACAGTATGGGATAACATGGTGTATTAAGTACGCTGCTTTACCAGGCATATGGCACTTTCCTAGCTATAATCCTGTTATTAGGCAGGGTCACAATAGCAGACTTAAAAATGTGACAGTGTACAACTCCAGCAAAGTAAGGGTTATGCTGCTACACCCTTGGGGTTCACAGCTTCAAACACAATCTCTGTAGGCACTCTCTGCAGTGAAGATGTGGATGTCTGTGTATGCACAGAAAACCTTTTCAACTTTGCAGTAAGTACTTTGGCCATGCAAGACTACAATGCCTGTCAAACAACCAGACAGCAAATGCACATTGTGTGAAATAATGGGGACTACAATCTGGTATCCTGGGAACCTAAATGTAGAGTATGGCATACCTTGGATATGCTGGAGGGACAGAACATCTCCCAAAGGTGGTCACTCCTCTGCAGTAGGCCTCACATCCATGTCATGCAGATCAACTCCATTATGCTGTTGAAGGGCAGGCTGCATGAATTGCTGTGAAACTGTTACCTAACATGGATCACTGCCGCTGTGGACCTTGCTAGACCCATCTTGGACATCTATGTTACCTGACAGTTAACATTATATCATGATGCAGCAGCTATGCTCCTAATCACCATCAGATCAGTACCCTAGTCAACTTTTAGGAACCTCAGAACTGAAGGCATAATACATGCAAAACTGAACCAGTTGGTGTGTTTGCTACTCAAGACATTTACCTGGAAAAGTCTACAGCAAGCCTACAGGCCCTTGCATCATCTGGCACATGTGTGTAGATCAACAAACAGGCTATGACCTGCTTCTTATCTTGGGAGTGGTGCTAACATTTTGCTTCTGGTGAGAGGAAAAGGAGCATTGTATCCCATCAGAGTGCGGCCATGGTGAGATCAGCAGTAGTAGTAGCCAGACAGTGGCCATTCATCCGACTCCCCTCTTTTCAGCATTCTTCACAAGGTAATACTTTGTTTTCAGTAAGCACTGCTGAATTTGTGTCTAACTTCAGAATAACTGCCTAAATACCCCCATCCTTACCTTTTCAGGGTGTACGTATCCATTTCCCCTCCAGTGTTTATCATTGCTTTTTACAAACTCAGATAACTTGAGTGACATTTCTCCTGGGAAAGCATAATGGAACTTAGTCCAATACCAAGTTGCACACAGGACAACCAGCCTGCAGTGACAAGCACTGTCCCCATAGTTGAAAAACAGATACTCATGCCATTGATTGATATTCTCAATACAACTGTTTAATCAATAAAAAAAAGTTCCATTACTATGGATATGACCTTTCCCACTGTGACTGTTACTACCTTGGTGGATAGGGCCATCCTGAGGCAATGTAGAAATTTTCTCATGTTTACCAACACCCATTTCATTCTTAGACAAAATGATCTGATATGTCAGAGATGTATTTATATGAGGTCACTGTAGACAAAGCTCTCACACGACAGTACTCCTAATGTCAGTAGGATAGTCAGTAGTACACACACCCCATACATCACACACAATTCAAAGCAGACATATGCTGAGGCACTGAAACGTAACCTTCATAAATCACAAAGACTGCATAGACAAAGTGCAGATAACAAATACCCTCACCAGCCCTAAGTACACTCTGTAAAAACAACACACATATCACATTGAGCTACATCTCATTGAGGTTCAACCTATAAGCCCGAAATGCAAGACAACAGACAAACCGACAGTCTAGTCATTGCAGACTCCATTGTGAGACACACTGATGTCCCTGTCACCGAGCTAAGTAAGGAGAAAGGCAAGATCAGTTGCTTATCAGGGGCTAGGGTCCGCCACATTATGGACTCACTCATGTCATTTGACCACAAGTAACATAAACTCAACATGTCAGAGATGCGACTATATTAGCGGCCTGGAATACATGTTCTCTTGCACACCAGTCAGTACATATGACAATGAGCAGGTCATCACCCTGCAGACCTCACCTCACACTTCACCCAAACCCACATCACGCATACCTACATATGCAGAAGTCCTCACCAGAAACACACATAAACACCAGTGATCTCCCAAATACAAACATAAGCATGCTACACATAATATGTCCACTGCAGAACACAACACACATAAAAGTTCTTGCATCAAGCCCTTAAGGCAAAACACAATATTAGTCATATGCAATTCCATTATGAGACACACAGCTATCCCTCTGACCAGGCTGGATAAAGACAAGGTCACAGTCAGCTGTCTTTCAGATGCCAGGATCTGCCATATCACACATGCACACATGTATTCCCAAAAACAGGTACTGTTGTGACTCTGTCGTATTCCATGTTGGTGTGAATGACTTGAGACGTAGCTCTCTGGATTATATGAGGAGAGACATGACTGAACTCTCGGACTATGCATCTCAGGCAAGTATATCCCTAGCCTTAAAAAGCATTTTACCTTCACTTAGGATGATGCCTCAATGCAAACAGAAAATGATTGACCTCAATAATTCCTTTTGTTTCAGATGTCATTCTAAGGGGATACAGTATCTGTCAGCCTGGGATGACATGATCGACAGGCCTCGATGCTTTGCCAGAGATTGTTTCATCTGTCATCCATGGAATTTTGGCTACTGGCCAAGGCTCTTGCCTCCCCCATAGTGCCCTATTTTTTTATTGTGTCTCAAGGACAAAAGTCCAGATGTGAAAACCCCATATTAAAAAACCTCAAGGTTATGCTGCTAAACGCTAGGTGTCTTAACATGAAACTGCACTCACTAGAAGCAATCCTCACCTTGGAAGACTTGCACACTTGTGCAGTCACAGAGACCTGGTTCATGGCTGTAGACAGCAGCCCAATCATATCAGGCTACACCTCTTTCCACATGTTTAGACCACAAACTGAAGGCATGAAAAAGTACAGTTTTGTACACTTACCATAAATGTAGATGTTCGAGTGTTTCACTGTTGCAGTCATTACATTTGGGTAATCTGCTGGCAGGTTGCCCTCAGTCGGCCTGAATAACAAAGTCTTGTGTCCTGTACTGGTTGCTGTCTCCTCTTCCATGATGTCAGGTCATCAGAGGTATAAAACATGCAGCCGACGCCATTTTATTCAGTTTTTCTTGCCCCAGATGTTAGGTGCCCCCCAAATGGGGAGCAAAAATATATATATAAACAAACAGTAAATATATAGATGCACTTTGAGAAACATACACTTTACCTTCAACTAAAAGCAAATACACCACAAAGGCTTTTGAGTATAGTGAAGGAAAGGAAAGGTATAGAAAGGGGGATGGTGGGTGGGTAACCCGGACTGCAACAGTGAATACACAAACATCTACATTTATGGTAAGTGTACACAACTGTACTATGTTCTTCGTGTTTCACTGTTGCGATCATTACATTTGGGTAGAATCCCAAAGCTATGGATGGGAGGATGGAACTAAACAGCATTAGGAGCAGCTATAAGGCCCTGCAGGACTGCAGTGGCAAAGCCTGCCCTGGATTTGGAAAAGACCGGTAAATGATAAAGCTTTGTGAAGGTATGAACAGAACTCCAAGTAGCAGCTTCTAGAATGTCTTTGGTTGGAACTCCTCTAAGAAAAGCTGCTGAAGTAGAGGCAGCCCTGGTGGAATGTGATCTAATCCCCTTGGGCACAGGTTTACCATGGTACAAATAGCAGAAACAAATGCAGTGGCTTATCTACTTAGAAATAGTCTGCTTTGATATAGCCTTCCCCTCTGACCCTGCAGCAAATGCTACCAGTAGTTGCTCAAATTTTCTTAGAGATTTAGTCCTGGTTAAATAGAATCTTAGTTGTCTGTGTACATCCAGTGAATGCAGAATCCGCTCCCCCTTGTTCTGCGGATTTGGGTAAAATGTTGGCAGATGAATGGTCTGGTTAGGAGCCACACTGGATACCACCTTAGGCATAAAAGAAGGATTGGTCCTGAGGGACACCCTGTCTGGGTAAAATATAACAAAAGGCTCCACTGCATGAGCGCCTGTAGTTCTGAAACCCTTCTTGCTGAAGTGACTGCGAAGAGAAAAGCTGTTTTCCAAGATAGAAATTTTATATCAGCAGTAGCTGCTAGTTCAAAAGGAGGCAGGGTGAGTTTTTCCAGCACAAAATTGAGGTCCCATGCAGGAGTTGGAGATCTTCTGGGAGGCCTTAAATTTTTGGCCCCTCAAAGATACTGTTTAAGCAGAGGATGAGAAAAGAGGGGAGGCTCTGTGTTGTAATGAGACGAGGTGGCAGAAGCATGGATTTTTATTGAAGAAAAAGATAGGCCCTTGTCAAGCATCTCAGTCAAATATTGTAAAATCTGAGGAATATTGGGCTTTGCTGTGTCTGTTCCTTGTGCTTGGTTCCAAGCACAGAATCTCTTCCATTTATCAGCATAAGATTTTCTAGTACTAGGCCTTCTAGCTTCCAAAATGACATCCATCACAGATTTACTGAGAGGTGTTGTTTGAATAATTAAATGATCAGCCATGCTGCAAGGTTCAGAGTTTGGAGCTGAGTGTGCAGAATTTGATTGTTCTGCTGAGACAGTAGATGAGGTATATGAGGCAAGTACCAAGGGGGGAGTTGAGACATATTCCTTAGAAGTGGGTACCAGTGTTGTCAAGGCCAGTCCGGAGCAACTAGGATCATTTTTGTTTTTTCCTGTCTGACTTTTAGCAAGACCTTGGAGAGAAGAGGCAGAGGGGGAAAGGCATATATTGATAGGTTTTCCAACTGAAGGATAAGGCATCCACTTTCCATGCTTTTTTGTGATGAATTCTTTTGCAAAATTTTTCCAGCTGATAATTTTGGGGAGAGGCAAATAGATCTATGTCTGGGCTCCCCCATTTCCATGCTAACATGCTGAAGATTTGTGGATCCAGTTTCTATTCGTGTGTGCCCATAAGATTTCTGCTTAGGTCGTCTGCCAGAGTATTTTGTTTTCCTGGCAGGATTTGAGCTTGAAGGTGTATTTGGTAAGTCAAAGCCATGTTCCACAATGTCAAGGCTAGTCTGCAAAGGGGGTAGGAATGTGTACCACCCTGCTTGTTTATGTACCACATAACCGTGGTGTTGCCCGTCTTTATCAATAGTTGTCCTGGATGAAGTAAGTCCTTGAAGGCTGTCAGAGCATTCTGAACAGCTAACATCTCTTTCTGGTTGATATGCAGATGCATTTGTTTTGGGCTCCATTTGCCCTGAATGCATCTCCCCACCAGGTGGGCCCCCCAAGCATAGTCTGATGTGTCTGTAGTTAAGGTTTGGGTGGCAGGGGGTAGAGTGAAATACAGTCCCTTGTTTTGGTGACATGTCTCCGCCCACCAAAAAAACTCCAGTTGTAGGCAGAGAATGAGAGATATCATTGTTTCCAGACTGTGACAATGTTGGCTCCATAAACTTTTTAGGTACCATTGAAGTTTCCTCATATGCAGTCTTGCATATGGAATTAGTAGAATGCAGGATGCCATGAACCCCAAAGTCTGCAGAATTTGTCTCGCAGATAACTGTTTTTTTTTGTTGCCATTTGTTTTAAGTATGTTGTCAGTTGCCTTTGTTTGTCTGGCGTAAGGTAAGCCATCTGGGCAGTTGTATTCAAGCTTGCACCCAGGAATGTAATTATTTGAGAGGGTACCTGTTGGGATTTCTTTTCATTTTTTTGTGTACCCCAGGCATGTTAGAAGCCGTTTTACAAATGCCAGATGTTGAAGAAGAGTGTCTTTGTCCTCTGCTTGAATGAGACAGTCATCCAGACAAGGATAAATTTGTATACCTCTTTGTCTGCAGAATGTAATTACTGGTGCCAGGTACTTTGTAAAGACCCTGGGCGCAGTAGATAAGTCAAAGGGCAGTGCAGAGAATTGGTAATGCAAAACACCTGCCTTGAAGCGGAGGTATCTTCTGCATGATTCCCTTATTGAGATATGCAGGTATTCCTCTTTTAAGTCTAGAGTCACTAACCAAGCGTTTCTGCCCAGTATAGGCAGTAGCTGTTGTTAAGTCAGAATTTTGGAATGTCCAGGAACATGTTCAAAATCGATAAATCCAGTACTGGACATCAATAATTTCTTTTCTGGGTACCAGGAACAGTCTTGAATAAAAACCTTCCCCGGGATTCATAAAGCTTGTGCCAGGCGCAGGCGTAGCATAGGTGGAATAACGCCAAATATGGCCATTGAGCGATTCAGGTACAATCCAATAACACGTGCACTACCGGAGTACACCAGAACTGTGCAGCCCTCGGCATAGGTATGCTAATCTCCCCATGTGCAGTGTCGCACCATGCAAATGAAGGCAGATAGTGATTCATGAAGTGGTGCAGGTGTAGCGTAAGCCCACAGAAATGTAAACCAAAAAACACGGTTTACATTTTCTCTAACAGAACATCGGAGCTATGGAAGCAGACCAGACTCATGTATTACAAAGTTAACATATGCCAATGGTGAAATACACAGCCAATGGCATAAGAAAAGATGCACAACACCTAAAAACAACATTTAATGTCATGTCCACAGTAACGCACAGTACAACCGCAGGCCATGTGTGCGCAAACTGGAACATAAAGAAATTATATAAAAATGTCATAAAATTGTAATGTATTAAAAATCAGGTTTACACCATAATACACAATGGTAGGCATGGAACACCACAACCAAGGTGCAAGGGTTGCTAAGTGCCTGTGACAGTGTTTGGCACGGTAACTATGAATTAGTAGACAATGCCATGCAAATGAGGCAGATAATACTGAATCGCAAATGTCCCACCGGATGAAGGCTGTACCATACGGCGCAGCGCTATAACACTGAGGAGTGACATCAGCAGAGGGGTGTGCCACCGTAGCAGTAAGCGCATTGGAGCAATGCAAATCTGGCCTGGCCATTGCTAAGCAAAGCTGCAGGACAGGGGTGGGGAGGAAGGTATAAAATTGTTTAGCTGAGAGCACACATGGTGCCCAAAACCGCATGTGTACGGGGATGAAAACGTGCCCGAAACCCAATAAGTGGATGCTCTCGCCTCAAACAATAGCACAAACAGGAAGGTCAGGGGAAGAAAAGAAGGAAATGCTGAAGTAGGGTAATTGGAGTACTAATGAGCAATCAACACCAATCAACTCACGGCGGCCAATCGACGGCAGCTGACAAGTCTGCTTACAGAAACCTGCAAAACAGGATAGGTGAGGCATTGGAATGCAAAGAAAGGAGGGGAGGCATTGGATTGCAAAGATAGGAGATCTATCATAGCAGAGCAAAGCAAACCGACAGTAGATCGGCAATAGCACACATTACGCAAGATACGCCAAGTCTAGGAAAGTACAAATGAAAGCAGGCAGCTGGATGCATGCCAGAAAATGGTAGGTGGAATGTGCAGAAATGTAAAGGGAAGGTCAAGAGGTAATCCACGGCAGCCATATGTAATTCAACACCAAAGGCACCACAATAGTAGTTCCGGTAGTAAAACACATAAGATACCCTGTAGCTACGATCATACATACACACCCTATGACATCATCGGTGTTCACAGCACAATAGTATAAAGTGTAAAAGCACCCTACACACACCTGTGTATTCCCAAACACTGCACCATAGGTGTAAACACACAGGGAACTTTTAAAATGTACCTGTTGGGAGCTGCCATAGCTGTGATTCATCAGCATGTGTTAGAGACTGACGGTGTTGTGGAGGATGATGCCGACAACCACAGCAGGCCCCGGAGGAAGAGAAGAGTGTTCAGACCAAGGGTAACCTACCAGGGGCTACATGATCTGGAGATAGTAGAGCATTACAGGGTGGACAGGGACATCTTACAGCAAATAGTGGAGCTGTGCCGGCCACGCCTGAGAACCAGAAACAACAGAGGGGAACCCATCCCAGTGGACACGAAGGTATGTGTAAGCTTGCGAATACTAGCCACAGGTACCTTTCAAAGACCAACTGGAGATATAATGGGGATCTCACAGACATCAGCATCCAGGGTACTACACCAGTTCCTGGATGCCATGTTACCACATGCCAATGAGCATATATACTTCGCCCGAACTCAGGAGGAGTTGGCCAGCAATATGCGTCACTTCCACCATGTGGCACACTACCCGGAGGTACTGGGTGCGATAGACTGTACGCACATACAAATCAAGTCACCACCCAGTGAGCATGGTAGGTGCTACATAAAACACAAGGGATTCCACTCCATCAACTGCCAGGTCATGTGCAATGCCCAGGACATTGTCATGGATGTGTGTGCTGGCAGCCCTGGAAGCTACCATGACTCCCATATCTGGCATGCCTCACAGCTGTATCAGGTATTTGTCAGGGGGGACATCCCACATGGCCACCTTGTGGGGGATGCTGGCTATGCACTGGAGCCGTGGATGATGACTCCCATCAGAAATGCACACACACCCATGCAAGAACGCCATAATGAGGCACACGTACAAACCAGAATCATCATAGAGCGTGTGTTCGGGATGCTAAAATCACGGTTCCAGTGCTTGGACACATCTGGTGGAGCCTTGCAGTACTCTCCAGACACGTGTGCTCACATCATCATAGTATGTGCCATGCTACATAGTATGATCTTGCGGAAACAGCTGCAGCAGGGACAAAATGCTAAGGCCCTCATAGCCCAACACAATTGCCAAGGCCATCACAGGCACAGAGGGATTCAGACCATGAACACACTGTGCCAGCCCCAGTAGGCAGACGGAGGCGTACCCAATATGCCTATGCCTTGGCAAAGAGGGAATGTATAGCACATACTCTGACAGTGTAGGCCCCTAAGGACTGACACACCACTCCACCTGCACACACAGTAAAATGGATGGCACACAAACACGACCACCTGTAAATTGTAATGTATAGGTGGCCCACTGTGTGAATCCTACATAGGCAGCCCTCAAACATTGTCCACACAACAGCTATTGGAACATGGAATGTCAACACCTGAACAGTACATGCGTCTATCAGCATATGGTGGTGCTGTGTGTATATGTTCCCAGGTACATCGGTAGGTACACGGCCGATTGTTAGAGGCCATACACCAAACGGGGCAAACAGTGTCTGCTGTCACCACAACATCAAGTAACCAACTGTTGCTTAGTGGAGCAGTGGCAATTGTGGGAGCACATGTGTATAAGCACTGTTCTGCACACACTCAGCACGGAGTCCCTGCTGCATTAATGAGGGGCTCCACATAATATAATCATGGATGTTGTGTCAAGGCATGGGGTGTACCCATGACAGGTATTCGTCACCCCAGCATGCTCCACCTATGGTCGTTTGAAGGTGTAGCACAGTATCGTGTGTGGCTCACTGTGATATACATACCCAATGCCAGAGCACATCCAGTAAACATCACATGGACATACCATTAACTGGACTCATCAATATGTAAACTAACTGAGTTACCCATGTGAGTGGAGTATGGAGTAACAGCCGTAGTATACTCCACGTACAAAACGACATAACATGTGTACAAATCCCAGATGGCCATGTGTTAAATGCAGTGACCGTCATGCATGTTCCCGGTCCCACATCCTGCAAGGGATGTAATGTAATCCCTAAGGCACGAGTAATGCATGTCAGATGCAGGTCATCAGATCATATGTGTAGCACACGTTAGCGGGAATATGCATTGCCCACTACTGGTAAGCGACGTTTAAATATGACTATATGAATATGAGCGAAACAGGGATAAGCTTCCCTGAATATTGCGCAGATCATGGTCAATGATGTCCAGAACAGGTGAAACCAGCATTATTCACCCCTCTACTAATAGCTCCTGCTCTGAAGGGTAAAACAACCACTGCCAGGAGTAGAACACGCAATCATGTATAGAATCACCTAACACTATTGCTAGCCAAGATCTGCCTATGGTAGGGATGCCACCTCTTCAAATGACCAATGTGGGACATGCATCAGATGTCTGCAGGCCGACACATACACCCGGCCAGTACAAAATTCAGAACTTCACTGTTTTGCCTAGATAAAAGCTCATTCTTGTAATGTTTACTTACTTATTCTGTTTCTAGAACATATAGGTGGTTCAGATACAGAATAACTGTTTTATGCAACTATTACATAAACTATAGGAAATAAGTATGTTCTAAAATCCCAGGACATTTGCCATGTTTACAAATATTTTGCAGGACACAACTGCCCAAAGAGCGACTGTCCCTCGCAGAGTGGGACAGCTGGTAACCCTAATCTACGGCAGGTGTGTAATGTGACAGGTACAGACACAAACGTGTGGAGCCCAGGAAACAGTATACACCAACAAGTACACAATGAAAGGTGTAGCTTGCCTGTCACTTTCCCCGTCAGATATAAATATATATATATATATATATATATATATATATATATATATATATATATATATATATGTACACATATATACATATATATAATACAGATAGAAAGGGCGATAGAGTGATATATGTTGATATATACGGATTCAGCGATATCTGCAAATATATATAGATAGGTCAACGACATTCATAACACCTTGGAGGTACAAATAAATAGGATACCACCAACTATGGAATGTGTAACATACCGACATGCATAACCACAAGGCTGAAAGACCGAAAGAACACAGTACCAGAACAGTACAACCGCGAGTAATAGTATGATGATATAAAGGGACATTTAGTTACCGCTGCCGGTGTTGCGGTCCACGTAGGTACTGTGTTCAACTGTGTTTGTGAGTGCTGTAGTCTGTGTATGTGTGTGTTGAGGGTGCTGTGTGTGTCTCCGTGTGACTGTAATGTGTGTGTGTGTGTCCGCGTCATGTGTCTGTTAGTGCCAACTCGGAGGTAGATCATTATGGTAGGTGTGGGTATAGCTAGCCGTAGGCATACGGTTACCACCTGTCCCACATTAGGAGGGACACCCCCTCCCTGGGCAGGTGTGTCCTGACATAAAACATTACAAAGGGCAAATGTCTGGGATTGTAGGACATTAATATGTCCCATATATAATGTAATAGTTGCATTAAATAGTTATGCTTGTATGTAAGAAACGTAAATGTTACATGCAATATGATAAGTGGCCAAAGTCCCACAATAGGTATGTATTGAGGATAAAAGTATGTGCTAACCTGTGTACTGACCGTGGCTATGTGTTGGCCTGTAAACACCGCTGCGTCCCGCAAGTGTCCAACAATGGCCATATGAAAAGGTGGCAACCCATGGCAAAGAGGTTCTGTTACCAACACAACCGCAATGACTGCAAATATCTGGGACAGAAATACATGGGATAGCTGTCAGTTAGACATATCCCTTTACATATTGCTGCAATTCCGGAGGTATGGAAGTATCAACTTCACCTGCATACTATATAGAAACCAATTAACAATGGCCCAATGTACAATCCCATAACATAAGTCTACTAACTGATAGCTCTTTAATTAGGGATGGAGCCCACACAGATATATATGGAATATGTAGAAATGCAAGCCCCACAAACCTGTATATGCTACGTACACCCACCGACATCCCCCACACTAGAAACTATAGCAATACAGACTGTAATAACAGCACAAACATCCAGTTAGTCAATTACATCTGCAGAACCATCAACATACCTTGTGAGAGACACAATTAAAGGCGCCATGCAAAATTGCAGCCGTTATATAATGGAACAAACGGCAATGTTACAGGTTTTGTTTGCAATAGTCCGTTATCAGACATTGGGATGACAGGAACACCCATATGTTGAACCACATACTCAAGCTATCACACACAATCCATGGGGGACATGAATCCAAAGTATAATTGTCTCTATGCATAGCAGTTGCAATTACACATAACAAAACACAATACAGGCTGTCTCCCCAAAGGTAAGGCAAATGGGCAACGCCCAAGTGGAGAATTAAATTATACCCCACTGTTGCTGCATAATTGGCGAATGGAGTAGCTGCACAGCTGATATGCAAGTAATTAGTCACTCAGGAACACCAATTGGCAGGAGGAAACCACATGTTACAGGTATCGATGTATATGAGGATGACTTGCCAGACATTCAAACCGTATGCTCATACAAAATACCTGTTTAAGCAGTGTGTGAGAGATAGAGACGAAAGTCCGTAATGATAACAAGGTATGTAGAACACTCGGTATGTAAGTTTATGTATAGCATGTTTTTATTAATTATTTACTGTATGTATAGCCTGGTTTGCATTAATTAAAAGTGTCCGCAATGCATAAAGTGGGAAAAGGTATTTATGTAGTGATGTCTTGCTGAGCATACTAACGCATGTAGAAACTGTGCGTCCAGCAGTGGGCCACAAGGTACACATCACAGACACCACAAGGGATGCTACATGAGGGCTTTAAACAGAACAATTCCATACAACATGCTGTCAGTGGTAGGGTATGTCCAACAAGTACATGCAATAGCAGGGGATAGTATATGTTGATATACTGTCACAGTAGACATGTGTATGGGCATATAACGACAATGACATATCTAAGGTGGTCCCGCTGTGCAAGTATGCTTTGCATTATGGGATACTATGTGAAATATGTGTAATGTTTAGTATTGTAGGTAGATATGTCAGATATTCTACACAGCATAACAGGCTTATCATGCATACCAAAGGTATCGTCTATTGGCATGTACAATAACAGGATACATATGGCTTGTAGGCATGGGACATTGCAATAGCATGATAGCTAATCTAAATGGAAGGGCTACCAAGTAACCATGCACAAAGGACATGTAATAGCTTCACAGGTTCATAGTGAGGTACTATGCAGTCTGGCAAGTCTATGTGTAAGCACAACTACAGTGGTCACACCAGTGGCACCTCTCTAGGGTAGTGTCCTGTGAACAGCAGAGCCATGTGTTACCTGCACCTCTGCACAGTACAGCCACTGCAGTGATACCTGGCATACATGTGTCTCCCAACCACCAAGGGAGGTATCACATGAACAGTGCTACTGAGTGTCCCTGCGTGATGTACATAGGACTCATGTTCCAAAGCATGGTGAGTGTCCGGTTTGGAAATGTAACCCTCAAGCACATCCCACTCATTGTTGCATGTGTGCACATATCCATGAGCATGTTGCTCACAGTGGCTTTTGTTTATGTCGCGTATGTGGAGTATATCCATTAATATTGTTGTGAACATGGGCCCTGTCTGTTCAGCAGAGGTCACCCCTGAGTATGTAATATGCAAATGTGTACAGATGTGGTGTCCTAGTTCAGCCGCATACTTTAACTGTCGGAGCTCAATAAACATCATGGCGTGTTAATGGTGTGGTATGTAAAGCTGTAGCTGTTGTGTAAGGTATGCCCTAAATGGGGTGGTGTACCCTAGAATGTGTGTAGAAGTCTTGAGTTCAGAGGTACAATGGGAGCCTATGTACCAGCTACACACCCAGTACAGATAAGTGTGGCCATGTAGAAGGATATCCACGCCACAGTGGCAATACAGTAACCACAGGAGTGGGTGCGACATACGTGTGTACTACAAACATGTACAATGTGACATGTATGTAGGGGACTACCACCTATGTGATAGTCAGTGGGTGAATGGTGTAATGCAAAGGTGATGTTCATGCACCTTGTGTCATGCAGCTTGAGGCCGTGATATTCATATCAGGTATCTGTCACAGTGACATCCGTATGGATGGAGTCAGTATCAGCTGGTGGATCAAGTCATGGCGCTTCGTATGTAGGGGTTTGTAAAGCTAGGCAGGGAAAGTCCCTCTGTGCTAGCCTGTACCTCAGGGAAGCTTATACTGAACATGAGGGGCCCAATGACTGAGGACTGTGGTATGCCAAATGTAACTGAAATGCAGTAGGTACTATGGTATGCTACCCTCATTGTGTGTGTCCTGTCCATGAGCCACGATGCATAACATCCTGAGACATAGGGTACGATGTGCAAGTGGATGTGTATGTTGTCAATACCAGAATGGAGAACGGTGCTGAAAGGCAATGAGAGGACAATGTAGGATGTGTGGACTCCAGTGCCATCATCAACTACCCTGGTAACTGTATGAAAGGAGTCCACCAGGTGTAGGGGCCATGCTCTGGCCCTGACAAGTCCAACCCAGGTGGCATCAAAGGACTGGAGCCCAACAATGTCTCTGTGAATGACGTCCTTGATGATGTGCCCCATAGCCATGCAGAACAGTCCAGTCAGGTGTGTAGGACTATAGTCCCACTCGTGCATTGTGGTGCCACCTGTGTGGAGTGTGATAAATGTTGCTGTGTGCCATTCAGGGGCCACAATGTCTGATACAAGGCTATTACTGAATATGGTGGCCTAGTGGGGAAACATGTCGTTCAGAGGTTTGTGAACATCACAGCCTGGGACTTTGGAAGGTGACATGGGGCCAGTGTCCCAGGACATA
This sequence comes from Protopterus annectens, assembly GCF_019279795.1. Lineage (NCBI taxonomy): Eukaryota > Metazoa > Chordata > Ceratodontiformes > Protopteridae > Protopterus > Protopterus annectens. Next base: position 228,564,755 of record NC_056725.1, on the reverse strand, counting down.
TAGAGTGCAGGTTAGTACTGTGTAGGTTTGACCGCAGGGACACCGCAATGTTCCTGCATGGATTGTGGCCCTGTAGTGAGTGAGATGGTGTAATGTTAGCATTTAATCCATCCGCCAGCATATTGCCAACATCACCTGGGTCTGTAATGTACCTGAGTGACTGTTGTATGTGAGAACAGATGTGGGTGCTGCCAACAACTACTGACATACCACCATAATGCCTTGTGGTACACCCTGGAATGTGTCACAGTAATGTTTATGTAGCTAGTCTTTGAGTATGTCATGAGGGATCCCGTGGCCCTTCCGAAGCTGACCAGTGAGCTACCCCACCCATGGGATTGTACACCACTGTGCAACAGCCTCCACCTGTTGTTGTACATTATGTCCATGGAACTTGACCACCAGAGTGGCGTCTGTTATCTGCTGTGTACCATCATGGCTCTGTGTGGAATAGCATGATCCAGGCAGTCATGTACATGCTAATGAAGTGCACTGGGGTATGTTTCAGCATTTGTATGTGCATTGTCCATCTGCACGGGTGTCATGACGTTAACAACCTCTGTCATAAGACGTCTGTAGTAGGTGTTGTAGTACTCATGTACTGTGTATGCCGTGAAGGGTGTGGTGCCGGGATGTGGCTAACAAGGTTGATTAGCATATGTTCGGAATCCACCAATGAGGGGATAACGCCAGGTGTGGAACACCAGTCACATGATGGCAGTGTTCATGTCAAGGTTAATGTTGGTCTTGGAGGTGGTGTGTATGGGTTGATCCAGCCGAGTGGAGGTTATGACTCATGGATGTGTCGGTACATGAGTGACTATCCCAGTTAAGTGTGGGGTAGTGTCAGTCACACATCAGTAGTAGCTGTCTGAGCCCTACTGTCCAGTACACCAAGAAATGAGGTCTGATAACCGTGGGGTATGTTGTTGAATCTGTAGCTTGTTACAATGTGTATAGCGGTTCTGGACACAGTTAGTTGCACGTGGAGCACCTCTGATGCATTGTGCTAAGTAACTAGCCAGCATGTGTGTACAACATAGTGGGATATGGGAACACCTCAGCTGTGGGTGTGCCGGTCCAAGTATGTGCCAGAAAGGTATGGTCTGTCTATAGCCTGTCATTGCAGGTGTGCTCTGCAGAGCCTAGATGCAGGTCCAAGTCACTGCAGAGATATTGGAGTGGTGCATTATAAGGTGTGCCTTGCCTGCGTGCATCACAGAGGAAGATGCAAGCATTGTGTCACATGACCCCATGTCTTGCTTGCCAGTTCCCGGTCTGCCGGTGACTGTTATTGGAAACTGTGCAAGACAGGCAGTATAGAATCAGCAAGAGCCTTACATGTGATCTGTACTCCCAGGGCTGACAGGTGCAGGTCATCTGTACCAAAGCATTGTGTTTGACCAGGTCAGTCAAAGCGGACAGATACCAGATGCCTGTGGAATGACAGCAGAAGCATAGGCAACTGTTGAAGTGACACAGTCAGTCATTGTACAGTGGTATCTGGTCCAGATGAATGCATAATGCTCCCCGGGGCTAGGCCCACACCTTCAGGGCTACAACACTGGTGAGCTATTGCATGTCCCTGCACATGTAGTCTGTGAAGTGGCATCTCAGGGCAGTCACACTAACATGGAGAATGACAGTCACATCATACCTGGTGAGGTGTGGCATGGGTGCATAGGTTATGTTGCAGAACCAGTTACCCGACAGCAAGATGTAAGCGACTATCACCTTGTGTAGCCTGCTGTGTGGAGCTACAGTGTGACCGCCTATAGAGTCACCTATGACTGGTGTGTTGTGTATGTTATAACACCCTATTGGCTGTATGCGATGGGCACACATGAGTCTGTGGGCTATAAGTTGGTGATGTTGTGTTCCGTGATGGGGGCTGCCTCTGGTGCCTACACAGAGTATGGAGAGGTACTGCATAAGTTGTCCTTGTATGTGTGGCCTGTGGTGGAGATCATGTGAGACTATGTGATGAGTGGGGTGTGTTGCAAATGTTATACATCCCCACATGACTGTCAGGTGCAGTCAGGGTTGGTAACAGCATTACCCTTAGCAGGGCTGCATAAGTGCATCCCCCACAGGCTGTAGTGTCGTATGTTGGGAGGTGTGCATTGAATGTGTACATGAGACAATTGCTCTATTGCCACATGTACGACATATCCATCATATAGACAGGCAATAGCACTGGTACGTGACAGTTGGACATGCCTGTATATACAACCATGTCTCACAGGATATGTGCGTTATGTGTGTACAACAGCTGTTGTACCATAAGCAAGCTGGAAATTTTAGGACAGCCAGTGTACCTGTGGGAAATGGTGTGGAATGGGTGCTATATTAATCAGTAGCTCATGACATGCTCACAAGTTCTGAACAAGTGCCTAGCATGACCATACAATACAGATAGGGTGTTGGATAATATCAACCCACAAGTGATAATGACAGTCATAATGGGTGACACCGCACTATAACCCTGCTGAGTATGGTGTGCATGTCCATGAACTATTATCACTGTAGATGTTAGCAGTACAGATGTACAAGACAGTACGGATGTTTGATTACAAATACCTTTGTATGTCACAGGAGTGTTCTACCAGTGGCCTGTTGACAGACTCACAACTACAAAAGGTGCCAGAGTGACATGTGCATATCACACCAGTGCCAGCTACAGTAGAATAGGGTTAATATGTTGTACTCCACCCTCATTGTAGCCCATACCACACAGACAAATATTAGGCATCTGTGTATGTAAGGATGTGAATGGCCATGACCTATGAGGAATAGCTGTGTCAGTGTTGTGAACAACATACAGAATGGGTTGTGTGGGTGAGGTGTGTGACATATGTGCACATTCTGATGGATGATATCAGCATTGTCACTGCTAGGTGAACATCCCTGTACCCATTAACTACCACCTAGGCTGTGGTCAACATTATGGACACTGTGTAAGGGATGGTGCTGTGCAGTACACCTCCTTGCCTTGGTGACGTCTCCAGGCCCCTTGGGTAGTCATATGAGGTACCCATATCATGACAGGGTGCCATCCATGAGCACGGAGATCATTGGACAGGCATATACAGCACTGGGGTGACCAATATTGGATCACATATCACCTTTAAGGGGTAATGGCCATCCGTGGATGGGCGATACCAGCCTTCACAATCCTCACCTCCACTATGCAGCATGCTGTCTACCTTGTATGAAGACATTTGCTACACCATGATGATGGACATGCTACATGTCCATATCCTGATCTGTAAGACATACGTCATGGACAGCCACCGTCCTAATACTAGGATCGCCACATGCTGGACAGATTCCTTTGCCATACATGTGACATACTCCCACCAAACCATGCAACCCTGTCCATCAAAGCTGCACATGTCATCCCAGTCATACATGGTGTGATGGCCGCATGGTAGATGTAGTATCAACTGTCCGGATCAGTAATGTGGCACTGATGCACCTCATGGGTGGCATACTGGCTATCTGTTACAGCTAGGAAACCTTGCCCGTACATGCTATGGTTGATAACCTTCCCTGCGAATGACATCCGACTAGCCATAGTCCCATGTCTATCACATGTGCAACACAGGCGATCCGTGGCAGGATGCTGAACAGCTGTACAGTGCTGTGTAGATGTATATGGCAAAACACATGCATGTACAGGTGTCCATGCATATGTGTGCATTGTCACTGCTCAAGTCCATTAAGGCTGTGTCTATGTTGATATGTGACATATACACAGCATCAAGGTCAACAGCATTACCGTGGACACATCCAGGCATGTGCAGATAGGTAAGAACACCAGTGCAGGCAAATAGACATGCCCATATCAAGACAGCATTCACATGGAGTATGAACACTGTAATGAGGTGGCACACATATATGGTGATGATATCCAATGCATAACGGGTATTACATGTGTGTGACACAAACACATCAGTCGTGTCAGTATCATGATGATTTGCAAAGATTACTGTGCTGATGTACTAGATGTCATAGAAATGTATGTGCAGCAGTATCTCTGTACATCTCTGAAACTGTGACCTGTCACCATCATTATGTCTTACAGATAATGCCTCGTACATGCCTTCCAGTGTACAGCCGCCAGGAGGATGATGTCCTCATCCCACACCTCCATGAGAACTACGAGGTGTTGTTCAGCCATTTGCCACAGCATGCCCAGCAGCGGGACGACCTGTGGCAGGATATATGCAGGAGGGTTTCCTCCCACATTCCAAAGACATGCATCTGGAGCATTTCTCCCCGGGCCTCCACTGAAAACAGGCTCTGTGGAACCTAGTCGGACTTTCCCGGTCAACAAATGATAAATATAAAAAAAGGGTGAACGATGTTGGTGGCCATAACCGCACCTACCAGCAGGTGTGCAGACACTGCACGGACTTGATACGACATGCAAAACAGCATGCCACTGCAATCGCCAGGGAACAAGGTGGAACAGGTGGTGGGCCACCAACCCAGCCCCCACTCACACACACCGAGGAGCTACTGGCCAGTCTGGGGACACCCTCAGAACAGAATCCACACACACTAGCTGCCATCGTGGAGGTGGGTGTCTCCCAACAAATGAGCCTGGAGTTGCCTGGTAAGTCAGTACTGCACATATGGCTATTATATCCCATTTAGTTGCATGTGTCACTGTACATTATGTAAAGTAACAACATATGCAAGGTATGTGGACACACCTGCATACTACAGTATGCTACCCTGTGTATGCACACATGTGCATACTATATGCTATTATACAGGTGAATGTGTTAACATGCACAGTGCACCCTGTGGCTGTCAGACAGTCAGGGATAATGTTCATACTGCTGTGTCACCCCTATACAGGTACCTATGGCGTGCCGCACAGACATGAGTCTATTGCAGGTGAGACTGTCATCAGTATCAGGCATGTTAAAGCATAGATCTATTTGCCATGTAGCCAGTTAACAGTTGCACACTTGATGTTTGTTCCAGTCACAATATACAGGTCGCATCACCCATCATTCACACAGGCCACCCATGTGCAATATATACAAACAAAATGATACACCGACTTGAAACCACAGTAGTTGGCATTGCTACATGTGTGGTCAGCTGTGCATACAATGGTGGAGGTTTTCTACAATGGAGGCATATGTAGTATGCATTGGAACAACATGTGTGGTACGCAAACCCCACAGGTGTCACCATTATGTTATATGTCCCTGCATTGGGTGCACATATTGTGATGTGCCATCTGACATGTCCCAGACACGTAGTGTTCTGGCTGCAATATTGTCACACTATCCCATGACCCATACCCTACATACCAAACATATAACCCATTGTCTGCATAGCCCTGTGGATGGTGACATATCTGACATCTATGGGTGTATGTCATATGGGACAACACAGACATGTGAGATAAATGGCCATCACGCACATTTGGTCAACACATGTGCACACATGGCCATGGGGGATGGCCAGAGACACGTAGCCACACAGTAGATGTGATGTGTATACACCCTGTTGCACATTGTCCACACATGGTCCAATTATAGCCTTAGTTGACTGATTATACAGTTGATGTGGTACACTGGACATCCTAAAAGCCTGTGCACAGCTAGTGGAGGTGTCACTGAAGTCTACCATATAAGATCTGTTGAACATCATGACTATGTCATAGCATGACAGTAGTCACCTGTACAGCTTCCACAGACATTGACACCACATCAGGCCACAGATACTGTACATTTCCCTTGCTGCTGTAGGACATCACCATTAGCTGTGCACCTCGTGTGTGTGGTACATCAATGTCATGTGGGAAATGGTGAATTGACATGTCCACTATGTGTGGACATGGTTGCCAGGCAGCTAAGACCCTGTAGTTGTTGTGCAGGGGTGTCATCTGTAGGTCCTCCAGTGACCTGTCACTTGACACAGCATGGTTTGGTGTGTATACACCTCAGCATCATGGGTCACAATCCACAGTTATGTCATGGGTATGCATGCAGTTATGGCTATGCAATGTGCACATATTATGCATTGTACAGCAATATAGATGCCTCATGATGCCATGCAATGGCACAGTGTCTGCACTTTACACTGTATAGCAATGTAGATGGCTCACACTACCCTTCCATGCTCATGCACATTTGCTAAACATGCAGTCTATCTGTAGGGCATACAGACAACACTGCAATGTGATGCCCATTACAATGCTGTACATGTGTCAGGACACCATTGTGTCAGACATGTATGCATGTTAATGCACACTTCAGCAGATTACATGTCAAGGTCACATCAGCCATGTGTACTGTTATCCTGTTCTGGTCCACATGGTGTATCACGGGGATGCATGCATACTACCATGCATACTGCCTGGAGGCAGCTTTTTTCTTGTTGGTTGGTGTTTCTGCTTCTGCACCTGTCATTTTTTACTGGTGGATTTTGGGTGCTTTGGTGCCTACTAGACCCGTGTTTTGGGTATGGATAACCATGATCTTTCGATAGTTTTCGAGGAGGAATTAAATTCTCCTCCTTTCTTATGTGGACAACAATCTGGTGTCAACAATGATAACTTATTTCAGTTAATTTTGAGTTTAACTGAAAAAGTCACTGAATTGCAGGATGCTGTTTTACGTCTTCAAAATCCTAATACTCCCTGTAACAATGGACCTGTTAACAGTGTGGGGAACCAAAGAGAAGGAGTACTTCTGGTTTTGCGAGGGGCTGTTTCCAGTATGGGGCGTTCAAAGGAAACCATTATTCAAGGAACTGGCATTAATGGAGTAAATAACATAGAGAATAGAGCTGATGGTTATGGATTTTACTCTGTGCACGATTGTTTGAAGGAATGGACAACAAGAGAACATTCATTTTTTGGTAACAACAACCAAGGTGATAAAAACAGTATGGACAATAGGTTAGTAACTCTTGAAACCAAGATGCACAAAGTTAGGTCTCTACAATGTGATAATTCTTAACTAAGGGAATGCCTAACAAAAAAGTGGGTCCCTAAGGGCCTTTGTATGTTTAAATTTCCTAATGGTTTGAAAAAAAGTGATCCTGAATGTGCAGATTTAATTCAAATGTTTGATCTTCATGGAGTGGAATTAATGGAATTTATTGTCAATATTAACAATAAAAAGATTGGAGAACTCCTGGGGGAAATTGATGAAATTAACAAAGCTGTGGTAGATGATGGACATTTTAATCACTATTCATTCAGATATAACACTATTTTTGATAAAGTGGAGAATGAGCTTAACAATAACATTTTTAGGAAAAAGAATATGCTTTCTAGAGATGAATTTGAATATAGGAATGGTCTGGCCTACCCTTTTCCTAAAGCCTATTTGGATACAGATTTAGTTAGGGGTAATGCACCTGTCCATTCTCAGTTTCCCAATGAGAATGGTGCCCGCAATAGGGCTGGTATCGATGACAAGGAATATGACGTTGAGTTTCCACCCCTTAGAAGATCCTAAAGGATCTATAATAGAAACCAGATTAGACAAGATAAAGATTTTTTAGGCCCTCAGGGGGAAGGAGGTGTGAGGCAGAAATACAGGAATTCCCCTTACAGGAGGAAGAACAGCTATAACTAGAGCAGGTACATAGGGGTAGAAATGATAATGAAGAGGTTATAACTAATACTGACAACATTGTTTTCTTATACAGAGGTTTTAAGATTTACAACTATGCAGATTTCCCAGTTTGTAAGGATCTTTTTCACCTTTTAATGAAAGGAATGAAATTTGTGCCCACTACTAGGGATGAAAGTAGTAAAATCTTATTGGATTTTAAGATGTTTGTTAGAAAATTAAATCTCAAACTTCTGAATAGAGAAAAAACAAACAAAAATGTTAACAGAAATCCTATTACTTACAAGAAAAGTTGTTATAACCCACCTCTTATACCTATTTTGCACTCCTTTGAATATGTTAGTTGTCAGGAGATTTTTAAGGTTCTAAGGACACACTGTTACAGGAGACACAATCTTACTTTGGCAGAGAAGGGTTTACTTTCACAATTAAGGAACAACCCGAATGTCAGGTTCATGAAACCTGACAAAGGTGGGGGTATGGTCATTACCAATGTGGTAGACTACAATAATAAAATCACTAGTATGTTGAATGATAACACCAAATATGAGGTAGCTTCCAGGAACGAAATCCATTTGAGTTATAGAAAGATTAAGTTTCTTTTGGAGGATTCCCTATACCAAGGTCTCATTAATGATGTTTTTAATTTCCTTCATGTGGAACATCCAGTGATTCCTATTGCTTTTGGTATTCCTAAAACCCATAAGAACTGGGAAGACCCCCCCCTATAGATTAATAATTTCTGGACACAACAGTATTACCTACCCCCTGGGGGTGTTTATTGACAGGATGGTCAAACAAGCTTTGATGCCCTTAGACCATGTACTTATTGATTCCTGGGATTTCCTGAGGAAAGTCAAGAAGGAACTTTTTAGCAATGATCTTTATTTTTCAACCATAGATGTTGTTGACCTTTTTACTTCCATTCCCCATGATGTTGGATTGGAATTTTTCAACGATGTATTAGTAAAAAAAACTAACCTTAGTGGTAGTATGATTAATTTCATACTGGAATTAATGGAAATTGTGTTGAAAAACAATTTTTTTACTTTTGAGGGGGAATTCTACAGACAAGTAAATGGGGTGGCTATTGGCAATAGCTGTGCCCCTATTTTTGCTAATTTGGTCATGTACTCTTGGGAAACTCAGTTTTTATTTAATTCTTGTTACATAAATGAATGGTGTTTGTATTTAAGGTTTTTGGATGACCTATTTATTTTATGGAAAAACAGAACATCCTTTGAACCCTTTCTTAAGTACATCAACAACATCTGTGACTATTTTAAATTCACTGGGAATGGTAATCCTATGGAGATCAACTTCCTTGACGTTTAATTATTTAAAGATGTTCGTAACAATTGTTTTCAATCTAGGGTATATAGAAAACCTACTTTTTCTAACGACTACCTTGAATATTCGAGTAACCATCCACCCTATACCAAGAGGAATATTGTTAAGGGACAGATGATCAGGGTAGTAAGGATGTGTTCTAGCTTTACCCTTGTGGAAGATGAAATTAGGTTAGTTATGGAACTGTTTCTTCACCGAGGTTATCCTTGGGATTTGTTAAAGAAAATTAGGGATCAAGTACTCAGTGAATGGAATATTAGATACAAACCATTACTAGGGTCCAGTATAGAGGTAGTTTTTCCATTAAACAGTGAACCAAAGGATTTCACCCAAGCTATGGTTTTAACTTATGGTGACACCTCTAAAGAGGTGAAACAGATTATTAGAAATAATTGGGCTATGTTTAAGGGAAACAGGGACGTGTTAACTGTTTTGGGTTCCGAACCTCTGTTTACATACAGAGTCAGTAATAATTTGAAAAATATTTTGGAGAACAAACCTATTATGAACTCTAAAAGGAAAGGTCCCCATAAATGTGGATCCTGTGAGTACTGTAGTTACATTTTTGAGGGAACCAAGGTCAAATTGAGTCCCTCTGATATTGAAATTGTTTTTGCATCTGGTTCATGTACTACTAGTGGTGTTGTTTATTTGGCCCTATGTTTGTCCTGCCAATGTTATTACATTGGCAAGACGGAAAGGAAGGTGAACCGTAGAATTTATGAGCATTGTTACAGTATAGGGAGACAAGATGAAAGTAATGCTCTGTCCAAACACATTAAATCCAACCCCTCCCATAGTTTTAAATTTGGTAATTTGGAAGTGGTTGCTCCCGATTTTTGAGGGGGGGATTGGACTAATAAGCTACTAAGGGCTGAAACTAAATGGCAACTCAGGTTAAATGGGGCTGAGTTTCCTGGTATAAATGAATCCATTAGCATTAAACCTGAACTAAAGTTCAGGGCTAATAGACTATAAAATTTTCTCCTTTAAATATTTCTCATTATTAACAATAATATTTTTAAATAAGTTACACTTTTTTATTAGATAGGTAACTTTGTACATTCACACTCATTTTTATTTGTACTCATATGTATTTTAGAAGTACAACTATTTTTATAATAGATTTTTAAGACTGTCTCTTTAAATTTTAATTGTTCTGACTTTGATTGACTTATTAAGGAAATTGTATAAAATGGGATTCAATGTTCTATGTCTTTGTTCTGATGAAGTCAATCTTGATGAAAGCGCTTGACCTTCTTTGTTGTTTGGAGTAATTTTATTATTAAAGTGTTTTTTCTACACTGCTGTGGAGTAGGGGACTAGTTATTGGTGCCTGGAGGCAGCTTTTTTCTTGATGCATACTACCATGATTGTGTGAACTGCATGGCTACTGATATGACACCTGCTTGCTGTAGTGTGCACCCCAGGGAGGTATGCTTACTAACACTATTAATGTCTGAGCTGCATGCCCTCTGCTGTATCACAGGCATGCTGCATGCCATCTGTCAAATCACATGCATGGTGTGTCTGTGTGTGTGTGTGTCTATGTGTCTGTGTGTGTGTGTGTCTGTGTGTGTGTGTGTGTGTGTGTGTGTGTGTGTGTGTGTGTGTGTGTGTGTGTGTGTGTGTGTGTGTGTGTGTGTGTGTGTGTGTGTGTGTCTGTGTGTGTGTGTCTATTGTAATTTAGAGTCTTTCTTTGCATTCACAGGTGATGTAGGTGCGTTACCCTCCTGCGGTCCATCTGATGTTAGTGTCCCCACAGATACTAGCTGTGATGAACATATGCATGAGGTACAGGCAGGGTTGTCAGAGGCTGAATCTGTGCCAATGGTTGCCATCCCAGCTATGCCCCCCTCATTCCTGCACACAGTTCTGCTGCCAACACATACCGCATCACCAGTGGCCATAGAGGAAGGACAGTCAGCATCTGTTAGCGTGGAATAGAAACGTGTGGTGGCTACAGAAGGTGTGTCTACACACCATGGTGTCAGTGTAATGACTGCAGATGTGCCACACAGGCATGTGGCTGGTGCTGCTCGTAGGAGGTCCTCTGGCAGACATGCACCTGTAGGACAGAGCGCAGCAGCTGGTATCATCAGACGCATGTTACAGACTGTAATGGCGGCACAGGCATGTGCTGAACAGCAGAACAGAGAAGGGCAGAGGCTGCAGAGGGCTGCTATCCGTACCCTAAATTACAACATCCAGGCATTGGCAAATGCTCAACAGCAGATTGCTGATGTTCTGGACAGGCAATTGGGTGACATGGTCAGAATTCTTGACCGTGGCATGGCAATCCGCGAGCGTGAGCTGTCTGTGCTAGAACATCTGGTAGGAGTGAGACGTAGGCCATGTGGACGTAGGCCAGCTACACCACCTAGTGCAGGTCAACATGAGCGTGCCACCTCACATGCCCGCTCCCATAGTGCTGGTAGCAGAAGCAGTAGCAGTGCAGCTGGTGCTGCGCTGTCCACACCAGGACACAGCAGGCCACATGGACGTGGCCCTGGACATTCCCAGTGAGGACACGGTTCCAGTGGACATGTGTCATCAGACAGTAGCCATGCTGTACCTCTGCCTGGTAGTGCCCATGCAACCCCTGGCAGGCACAGGTCACGTGGCCGTGGCTGGACACAGTGAGTTGTACAACCTGGTCTGTACAATCTGGAGCTGTCAATAATACCCCATGTAGGCCTCACAAAAGGCAGAACTGTGTGCACACATACACGCACACAGCAAAGACATCTGTAGGGCACCACAACACCCACACGCATACTGAACAGACATGTCCAATCATATCACTGGCCCATACCCACACACAAGATGTCATCCATTAGTGCAGCCTATGCCCCTGGAAAACATTATCACCCTGTGCATATGATGAAGCCTGTGCCGCATCCCTGTCATCCACATCATTGGTGCAGGGACATGCTCAAATGGTCTGATGCACAGGGTGTGCAGAATAGTGAGAAGTGTATATTACATTAGTTGTGTAAGAATAGTGAGAGAAGTGTATATTACATTAGTTTTGTGTGAATAGTGAGAGACGTGTATATTACATTAGTTGTGTACTCTTGACAACCACCAGACATACCATGTAGTACAGGTTTAGCATGCATTGTTATATGTCCACAGTATGTGTCTCGGTAACAACAGTAACAGCATGTTGGTAATGATGCCCTGGTTTCCTACTTATGGTCTACTTGCATGTGCCTACAGGTAGCACTGTTTGCAGTCTCCCATGTGTAACTGTGGAGTACTCACAGGCACATATGGCAATATCAGCATGCTATACGTAGCCTCAGCCTGACTGTTGGAAAGTCTAACATAACACAGATGTCCACACATATACTGATCCAGAAGCATGTGGGCAGTTTAATAGGCTACAGTGGCTAGAGACGTGACATCCATACCAGATCACATCACAGGTATGTTGACATGGTGCGGGGGTTGTACACAGCTGTCTGGCCAATGATAATGTTAGAGGCCACTTGATAGCATGAGGCTTTACTGTGTAGCAGTAATACCCTGTCACATTACAGGAACATGCTCACACTCACGGGATCAACAACACTATAACGCACACCCCATAGTGTTGAGGTGAGGACCCTTGCCTATGTGGTCATGACCATCACAGTACTGTGAATCCACATGACGTGACACAGAGAAAGAACATGTACAGGTAGCCAGTGCGGCTGAGACCGATGGCATCAACAGGGTAGTGGACTGCATCACCATGAGGGGTTAGGGATCCTGTGTGGTCTGTATGGTAGCATACACCCTCACTCCATGCACCAGACAGCCATACATACCTACATACACATGCACACACACTGTGGAGACCACAAATGTCATACACATATAGATAGCTGATGTGTGTGATACACACACCACACCTGCCTACGTCATGCTTTCCACACTGCAGTATGTACAGATCTCTACAACAGTGTACAGGGGTGTGTAACAATTGGGATGTATTCTCCACCATATGTGGCATATATGGTCACACAAGCAAATACACATGGCAGTACTGTGAATGATACACCTGCTATATGATGATATGTCTGACAGACATGCAGCAGTATTGGCCACATTATGTGTACCAACACTACCTTCGGCAATTGTGCTGCTATATGCACACGGGAGGATGTAAGTGTTACAGGTGTCAAGTGACGTACTGTCGGTGACACCTGTCCACTGTGTAGGTTTTATGTCTTCACCGTCAACTAACGGTAACATAGCGTACTGTTTGCACATGTAATGGTAGGATGGCGTGTGACACACCTGTGAGTCGTCCCCGGCAAACATCCAACTACACAGGTGGATCACCACTTTATGTACACACATCCATCCATACCTGCTGTACATCCTACCATACTGTCAGTATGTCACCATATACAGGTGTCAATGATGGGGCTGCATTGCAACTGCATGTTGTAGTTAGGCACAGATTAGTTACTTACATCAGCTACTGCACATGCATGGTAGCTGCATGCACACTACAGATTGTACATGTGTGTTGGTCCTACATGCCTGTCATGTAGCCATGTTTGTATGCATTGCAATTGGTGGACATGTGTGTTGATATACATAACACATGGACTGTTGTATGATATGATGGGTGTCATGGGTAACTAGTACAGAGGGAATGTGTCCTCGGTCAACATTGCTGCCTCATGTACTGTTAGCATTCAACAGCCATGGACCCACCTTCCATTTGCGTGCGTATGATTGCTGTAGCCACTTGTCTACACGGAGGACAGCAAAAGCTACGCTATGTACATATGTGTTGTGTGTGTGGTCCATGCACATATCCACTGCAATTACATGTATGACATAGCCAAACATGTGTGTTCATTGGTGTACAGCGACAGTCATCTGTCACAGCTATGTAAGACCCAGGGCCCCTGGTATGTGTAGAACCGACCTGGTTATGTGCAGTGGTATCATTGCAATGCATAACACATGATGGAACCCTGTCGGTATATGTGTAGTCTGCACAGTTGCTGTAGACCTGTGTACAGTGCACTGGTCATGAGTCACATGGTGTTGTGTTAATGTATGGCTGTGTATTGCTGGTCCAATGGCATGGTGATGTCGGAGGGCTACATTGTAGATTGTGGTGTGTACCTCTGTGATATGCAACTGAGACATCTGTGATAGCTCCTGAGTGTGTACTGGTCAATACATGTGAGTGGCCTTCATGTACATGGGGACAGTAATACCATACTGTGCCCCTCCATGTTTAGAATCCGTGTGCATGCAAGACGGCCCTTTGCAACTGCTAAGTGTGTGAGCATGCCCAGTACACCGTTGTGTAGATGAACACACAGTACATTCCAAACTGCGCCCTTCCGTGTTCAGAATCCGTGTGCATGCAAGACGACCCTTTGCAACTGCTGTGTGAGCATGCCCAGTATGCCGTTGTGTAGATGGACACACAGTACATTCCAAACTGTGCCCTTCCGTGTTTAGAATCTGTGTGCATGCAAGATGGCACTTTGCAACTGCTGAGTGTGTGAGCATGCCCAGTACGCCATTGTGTAGATGGACACACAGTACATTCCAAACAGACGTGTGATACTAAGCGTGTGGGCATGGCCATTGACATCCTGTATAGCGATGGTGGTCATCCAGGCAACAGAAGTCCATTTTCAATGTCACGATGGATGCCTACATTGAACACACTGGTTGCTGTCTTGAAGGGTGTACTGTCTGTGGCACGTCCCGTATCTATGTAGTGTTGTTGTAGTGCTCCATAGATATTTGGTTGCCCCGATCACACCACTGCCGTGTGTTTGTCTATGTCTACCTTGGGACAGTAATATGCTTTCAGACTGCTCACTCTCTATACATTCCCTATCAGCATCCTTGCCTTTGTGGATGATGTCACCCACCTAGAAGTATGCCTCTGGGAGTGCTGTGCTCAGTAATCTCGGTAGCGCATTCTGTAAATGCGTAATGCTGTAGTGTGATAAGGTAGTTAGGTGTATGTTCGACTCCCAGCCCTGTCAAGTGTGTGTGTGTGTGTGTGTGTGTGTGTGTGTGTGTGTGTGTGTGTGTGTGTGTGTGTGTGTGTGTGTGTGTGTGTGTTTCCAGCCGCCTGGGGGGACAGTAATGCTTTTAGATGCCTCACACCACATACATTCCCCATCAGCATCTTTGCCTTTGCGGATGATGTCACCCACCTAGAAATATGCCTCTGGCAGTGCTGTGTTCAGTAATCTCGGTAGCGCATTCTGTAAATGCATCATGCTGTAGTGTGTTAGGGTAGTTAGGTGTATGTTCGACTCCCAGACCTGCCAAGTGTGTGTGTGTGTGTGTGTGTGTGTGTGTGTGTGTTTGCGCGCATGCTCCCGTCCACCTGGGGATGCAGTCTTGCTTTTAGACGCCGCACACCACAGCAGTTTGCTACCAACGTCTTTGCCTTTGCGGATGATGACATGTACCTAGAAGACTGCCTCTGGGACTGCTGTGCTTACTAATCTCAATAGGGCATTCTGTAAATGCGTCATGCTGTAGTGTGTTAGGGTAGTTAGGTGTATGTTCGACTCCCAGCCCTGCCAAGTGTGTGCATGTGTGTTTCCAGCTGTATGACAACAGTACATTGCTTTTACAGTATTCACTCTCCATAACATCCGTGCGGTGTCTTTGCCTTTGATGCTGCTGTCTGCAGGCTAGACATGTGCCTGTGTGAATCATGTGATCCACTGATCACGGTAGCGCATTTTGTAACTGCGTGATGCTGTCATGTGGTACAGTGCTTACATTTATGTTCTGCTCCCAACCCTGCCACGTGTGTGTGTGTGTGTGTGTGTGTGTGTGTGTGTGTGTGTGTGTGTGTGTGTGTGTGTGTGTGTGTATCTATCTACATATATAAATATATATATATATATATATATATATATATATATATATATATATATATATATATATATATATATATATATATATATATATATATATATATATATATATATATATATATATATATATATATATATATATATATATATATATATATATATATATATATATATATATAGATATATATAAATAAAATGTATATTGTATATAGATATGTATGTTGGGATTATCACTTTTGACTCTGCTGCATTGTCTGTACGTGAGCACCTTGGATGTATGTACATCTGCTATGGCTCTGTGATAGTGCACATACTGTGTGCTGTAGTGATCGTGGGTTATACATGTGTAGTGACCGGTTATTGTGTTGCTGGGTATTACACGGGCATTGGAAGCAATGTTAGTGCAGCACCTTTGACTGGTCATATGCAGATCTCGGCAACAGTCAGCAGTGGTTATTACCTGGTTCAAGGCTCCTGAGAGCACCCCGGCACTATCAGGTTTTACCTCATATCATGCGTTCCGGCCCCAAAACCCGGACCGTACCACAAAAGTAGGGGGTGTATCCATATTCATCAAGGATACCCACACCTCCAGGCTGGTGGCAACTATCGAAGCATCAGAGACCATTCAGGTGCAATTAACCATAGGCAAAACTGCTCTACAGTTTGTAGCATGTTACAGGCCACCCTCTCAAACTCAGGAACCCCACACAGCCTTCCTGAAGACACTGGAGAGTATAAATGTCTCTCCAAACACCATCATATTAGGTGACTTCAACTACCCAAACATAGACTGGGAACATTACTGAAGCCCCAATACCCTAGCCCAAAGGTTCCTGGAGTTCATAAACTCAAATGCTATGGAACAACTTGTCACCATTCCCACAAGAGGTGAAAATATACTAGACCTGATCATCACAAACATGGGAAAAATGCTCCACACCGAAGTATATCCTCATTGGTGAGATCAGACCATAAACTAATCTCACTGGAGATCCACATCCCGCCCCCACCCCCAACAAAAAAAACCAAAGTGAAGAACTTCTCAAAAGCCAACTTCATACTTCTTAAGACTGGTGTGGTATCCTTCAAGGCCCCTGAGCTATTGGAAACCACAACCCACACTGCTGAATCCCTTACAAATGCTTTCTACGAGCACCTCCAGGATTGCATGGATCAAGCAATCCCAAATAAAATCAAGACCCTTTCCACCAAGCAAGCGCCCAATCTGGTGGACCCCAGCCATAAACAAACTTTACAACAAGAGGAGAAAGCTAATACAAGATAGAGCAAAATCCCTAAAAGGGAAGACATCTCTGATCAATACTAGTAAAAAACTACGATCACTCATAAAATCATCTAAGGCCAACTTTGAGAGAAAAATCACCAAGGACTCAAAAGACAATCATAAGGCCTTCTTTAGCTATGTTAGAAATCTGGGTGGAAACTCCCAGATATGCTCAGAATTAGTCCAAAATGATACAAAAATCACTCAACCCACAGACATTGCAAACATACTGGCAGACAGGTTCAGTGAAAATGTCTCCCCTCCCTCCCCCCCAAAAGGAGAAATATCTATCCCAGCAGAGTGTAGCCTCCCAATCATCTCAAATGCCCAGGTGAGAGTTGCTCTCTCTAAAGCTAAAAACACAGCATCAATGGGACCGGATGGTGTCCCCGGCTGTGTGCTACACGAACTCAATGAGGAACTAAACCCACACATAAGGCTGCTGTTTAAACTTAGCCTTACCACAGGATACGCACCCAAAGAGTGGCGTACGGCAACTGTGGTCCCACTCCACAAAGGCGGTGCTTCTACGGACCCTGGTAATTACCACCCCATAAGCTTAACAAGCCTGGTCTGCAAAGCTATGGAGAGGATCATAATGGAACTCATAAATAAAGACATAGGGGACCTACAGACATTGGATCCTACCCAATTCGGCTTTGTCAAGGGCAGATATTGCCTCTTGAACTTGGTCGACTTTTTTGAAACAGTCACCAAGGCCATTGATGAGGGTAAGGCAGTTCACACAGCCTACCTTGACCTTGCAAAAGCTTTCGACACAATACCCCACTCAGGTATCATAGAAAAGCTCACCAGCTTAAATGTAAACCCATATGTCACAAGATGAGTTGCAAACTGGCTCAAGGACAGAACCCACAGGGTTAGAGTTGCTGGTGCCATGTCAGACTCCAAGCCGGTCACAAGCGGTGTCCCACAGGGCTCAGTCCTGGGCCCCCTCTTGTTCGGCATCTACTTTTCAGATGTGCAGGCAAACATAGGAGGATTGTGGCTGACAAAGTTTGCAGATGACTGCAAACTGGGCGCCATAGTTGAAAATCCATCAGACACAGAGAGGTCTCATAGAAACAGATAACTGGTGCCAGAGCCATGGCCTTAAGCAAAATGCCAAAAAATGTATAGTCATACCCTTTGATAAAAACAAGGTAACCCCAAGTTACCACATAGGTGGCAATCCATTAAGCACAGAAGAGGTTATCAGGGACCTGGAGACCCAAGTTGACGGTAACCTTTCTTTTGACACTCACATTGCCAAAGTGGTTAGGAGGACCTTCTACATTGCCCACCTGATTATGAAGGGATTCACATCCAGATCAAGGGAGGTCATTGTTCCCCTGTACTCTTCACTTATCAGACCAATGATTGAGTACAATGCCCCATTCGGAATGTATCTTACCCGACACCTGCAGCAATTGGAAAGACCCCAAAAGTTCCTCACCAAAAGGATAAAGGGGCTCAAAAATATGCCATATGCTGCCCGACTGAAGAAACTCTAGCTCTATTCAGTCGCATACCATCTGCTCAGAGGTGACCTGTGCCTGACATACAAGGCCATGTCTAACCTGGAATTAATGGACATGTTCCACCTTAAAAAATCCAAATCCACCAAAGCCACAAGAGCAAGAGACTTAAACCTCAACACAGATATAAATAGGACATGCTGGAGGGACAGATTCATCACCCAGAGACTCCCTATGCTGTGGAACAGAATCCTGGTCCATGTGAGACAGAGCAACTCGCTGGCTCTGTTCAAGAGGAATCTTGACCAGTGGATGGGAGATCTTAGGTTTACCCCGGGGATCATCTCTGTATCACTGCTGGACAGAGGCACGGCAAACTAATGGGTATAGTATTCTTCAACCTAAGGGGTGGTGAAAGCCACACAACTCTGGCTAGGCTTATAAATGCCCTAGGGCAGATAGCCTAGTATGAACCTATAAACCTATGAACCTATGGAGTGTGAGTATGGCTCATATCCATCTGTAGTAACTGTCAGTTCTATGCACCTCAGGTTAACATTACAGACGCACGTTTATCCACAGGTTGTGGTACAGATCCCAGGACTGTATGTGTAGACATTGACAGGTGCAGGACTGAGTTGTGTTGGATGCATGGAGGGGTGTCCATGGCCAGTAATGGGGATCTCTACAGCCTGGCAGGTACGGTCTGTGAATGTCCCACAACTTCTTGTATATGGCTGACATGCTGTACCTGTGTATATGCAGACACACACACTTACCACAAACAGCTACGGCTATCACATACACACACCCATTGCACCACCATTGGGCCATGCAATAACCATTGTCCCTGACACACACACACCTACGTGTACATTGGATGGCTCTACGACAGCTCTGGACATGTTAACACCACACCCTGTGCATATGATGTCACCTGTGCCACCACCTGTGATGTGTAACATTGATGCAGGATCTGTCTAACCTAGTGCTGCTGCACACGGTGGCTTTATTCCACTGTATTGATGTTAGCATGCTGCTAACACACAGTGTGTTACTTCCAGGTGTACTTCAGCAGGCATGATGCATTGCAGCTATGACCATCACTGTAGCATAGTTTACAGCACTGTTACTTCTGATGATGTAGTCTCCATCCATGTGCCATTTCACTGTGTAGTATTGGCAGCATGTGTGTCTGTGTGTGCAGTAAATGTGTGATGTGTGTAGTACATGTATACATGCTTACAAACGCATACACGACATTACACGGGCTTCACCATTCGTACACTAGCTTACTCGTTCTTCCACACGCGCACACAGGCTAACACGCATGCATACATGCTTACTCGGGCTTACTGGCGTGCACGGGCACAGACACACTGTGGGCAGGTTTGCAGGTTACATCGGTGGTATCCATGGCATATGCCATCAGTCTCCTGACGTTCCCTAGGATAGCTCATGACACGTCTCTTCCACTGAGTACTGACAGCACACATGTGACACTGCTCCGGTGAGGTTAGTGTTTTGTACATACACACTCATGTTGTCACCTATCTTCTACTCTAATAGTCCCCTTAACCTACACTATACTGTAGAGGCTTGGCCCATATGGCATGACATGTTGTGATTCACTATCCTCAGCCTCACTTGCCTCACATTGCCTACAAATGCTTTGTTACATCTCTGACAGAGCGCTTCCACACATAAGTATCAGTACGCAGTAGCCATGTTGTCTCCAGCTTGCCATTCATCTGTATGGCGTATTAACATCTAACTAAACCTACATTTTGTATGTATATTATCCATATGTCTTGTTTTGAAGTGCAGCGCGTTCTCGTGGCACTGCACTATGCTTCCACACCAGGGATCGGGGGAGGACAACTACTGGTTCATTGATATACAATGGACAAAGCCGCCACTGGCCTTGGACTTGGACATTGGCATGCTTCTTCGACTGTATTCATACTGTATTTACAGCTGACATTGCTCCGTTTAGCAACGTGCAAAATGTTAGTCGCATAACATCCGGTTACATTTCGGCACATAACTCTGCCCTTGCACGGACAGCTTACTGTTTCATGTATTGCGTAATTACGTAGGGTTACCACTTGTCCGACTTTGCGAGGGACAGTCCCTCTTTGGGCAGTTGTGTCCTGCAAAAAATGTGAAAAAATGGCAAATGTCCTGAGATTTTTAGGACAAAATTATTTTCTATAGTTTATGTCATAGTTGCATAAAATAGTTATTCTGTATCTGAAACACCTAAATATTATAAGAAACAGAATAAGGAACTAAAATGCTACAAGAATAGACTTTTATTCAGGCAAAAAATGAAGTTCTGTCCTTTGAACTGGCCGTGGGTATGTTTTGCCCTGCAAAATCTGATGTTTGTAGCACAAATGTCCCACTTTGGGCATTTGGAAAGGTGGCAACCCTATCATTACATCATTTGCATAGCTTACACATACAAATGGGGTATGTTGCAAATCCCAACATTGTCCATGTAATGTTCGTGTTACAGGCGGTCTTGCACGCCCCTGCAGGTGTTTGCTGAATAGCCTGGCAGTCATCTTTCCTTGCTATACTCTCACTCAATCCATACACGCCGGAGGCTTCATGTATCATGGCCTAGGCTTTGCTGTGTACTATGTCTATTTGTGGTGTATGCATGGCTGTGGGTATGTCCCACTGTCATCATTGGTAAAGGTGACATCCTACAGGTACTTCCTGTAGACTGCTGTGTCATTTGACATGTCAGCACATACCTGCGGATGAACTTCCTACTGCAGCGCTTTTCATACCTTCTGAGTTATCTTGCAGTCGAAAATGCTGTTTCCTCAGACATGTATCTGTTTCAGATGATACCTATCAACCTCCTAATGCAAAACATCTGTACAAAGCCTAACATGATGGGGGGACAGATAGGGGCAGATTCTACATATTGCTCTTACAAACGTAGATAGTTGACAGTATTATAGGTTTTGCATTAGTATGACCTTTCTGAGGGATTTGGGGTCTTAAACACATATGTTTATCATTATTTAATGATGTCAGTTCTCAGGTATTTGGCAGACAGGTACAGATTGTGAGAGGAACACACCACACATATGAGGCATACATCTGCAAATTCGTACAGTTGCGAGGTATGTTTCTGATACTGGACATCAATTTCCTTATGCCAATACACACAATACATGGCGCCATCACAGGCCAGTTACCATTACATTCCTATTGCAGGACGCACCCACCCACTGGGTTATATTCCTCACACAGGCCAACAAGTGCTTATCCACACTAATTATTCCATCATGTACCTTATGTGTACGCCGGTATTTGCGCTTTCTGTCATTGGCAGAGCTCACGTACGAGTATGGGGGACTGGACACTGTATCGGTGATACTGCATGACACCCTGAGGGACACATATCTTTTGAGTCTATTAACCTTCCACATTGACTTTCACAGGCCATACATTGTAATTCACATTTGTGGACAAACCTGCTTATGACATGTACATGTTTTGTCATTTGTCCTGATGTCTTTCTTCTCACCTGTCCACCTAGCATCACTAGTTCTGTACATTTCATTAGGACGGGTTACCTTCATACCTCTTACCTGTACACATTATGGGTATACGCCCTGGGGTTTGACCTATGATTCTGTTACATTTGTCATGATAATGTGCCTTTCTGGTAGATTGCTGGAAAGCCATGATGGACTGTGCGGTTAGGTAATCATGACTGACATTTCTATTTCATGATTACTAACTCTCATAACATTCATATTCCTGACTACGCAATTATTCTATCAATGGTCTGACCTTGTCTGAGGTATATTTAATATAGTCCCTATTTGTCTGTCTTGTACTATGCCTTAGTCCAGCTGTCTTATTCTGACATTCTGGCAGGTATGGTTACTATCTTGGTCGTACGCGTGTCCATCCATGATAATCGCCTACATGACACTGATATAGGTCCCTACGTCTTCCCCCAATGGTTTACACAATATCCAGTAGATGGGTTGCACCTTTTTGGAGAATGTAGGTGTGTGCTATACCCACATAGGTATATTGATCACTCCCATGGGGTGTACCTAATAGATCTGTGCCAACCAGCACCTTGGCCCAATTCTGCATACCCATGATTCCCATACCTGACACACCTCCACAGTACCCATTAGACATGTTTAATGTGAGCGATAATAAAGTGTGAGGACACTTCCGAGCATTCCCCACTCTGTGGATATCAGCTCGTACGTCATACATTCAATCGACCCATGTGTTATTACCCTTGCACCTGCTACTGTTGCATGTACACCTATATTGTAGTTGCAGGTGTGACTTCTTTTGCATCAATGATAGTTGGCACTTCGTACAGGATCAATTTTTGAGGTCCTGCAAAGGACACCTATATTCATGTTTAACTTGTAGAACTTGCAGGCCCTGTCACACTGGTACTTTTCAGGCAATGGTTTGGAAACCATCGGTGTATTCTCCTTTCATGCATGTCTGTCTGTCTATCCATATTAACTATACCGTGACCTATTTACGTACATGTGTTATATGTACAGGGACATATGTTTGTTGTGTATATATCTATTCATGTATCGTGTGTGTATAGATATATATATATATATATATATATGTACATATATACATATGTCTGTACATTCCTCATCTCGTAATTTGCTTTGGATTATGTCTGTGGATATATGTGTATATATATATCTCCATATCATACCTTTCAACTGTACAGATTTCCGCTGCATGTACAGCTGTTTGCCTCTTATCTTTGGTCCATTTTTCATAACCATGTGTCTATCTGGCAAGCTAGTGGCATATCATTAAAGAGTGACGTTGGTAAATAATGACAAACATTTCAGGTTATGACTTCATACCCTTCAGAGAATCCATGCTAGTGACACACCTGTTATTCTATCCACTTTCTATGCTTGTTAGGGCAATATCTAGGGATTGTCCCTATTTATACCAGGTGTTGTCATGGCTTTGTCCGGTTTCATACTTTACGGGTTTAACAGGTATGAGCCATGTACATAAAACGTGGGGAAAACACCATTCATTTTCTATTCTGTGAGTGGATTACACACGCGCAAGCGCACTTGCATATCCTTATTGTGGGTTACATGTGTTTCATAGATAATTGTGCTTCCGTGAACTTTCATAATTCTGACCGTAACAGTTACATATCTGTATTCCAGTTTACGGACTACTGCGAAACACACGTTCACCTTTACATATTTAAATGTGTGTACTGCACGAACGTTTTCATTACACTTTCAAGTTATATGTGCAGTGGTCATAGGTCAACCGGGACTGCATTCACGTTGGCCGGATACCGGAACCACTATTCTATTGGTGTTCTCCCTCATTGATATGCATACCCATAGTACTTAGCTACATCAACATATGCCTCACCGCTTCACCTACGACACATGCATCCATTCTCCTGCTGGGAAAAAGGTGGTACTACATATTACACATTGCCTATTGCCTACTGCTGTGGACTCCGGCTGCATTGTTAATCACTCCGAGGATATGCAGAACACCAAGGCATATAGTCCAGCCACATGCAGGTCTTTGATTGTCAGGGTGTTCATGTAGTGATCTGGGTTTAGGCTTGTCCACCTGGTGAATGGAACTTCCCTGGCCAAGGTCAGATGTCAGACGAAGCATATGGACAGGGCTTATCTCCCTATTTTGAAGTTTTACCTGTGTTTATAGACACAGGTGTTTGGGCACCTGTCAGCAGCTTATTCTGTTGGCATTACATATTATGGGTGGGATTGTTATAGTCCATACTCCACGGTGAGGGGTGTTCCCATTCACATTTGACTATTACCTGCATACAGTCATACGGGGATTATTATTTTTGGACATGACGTGACTACAGGTATGCAGTTGTACATTTTCTGTTTATAGACACAGGTGTTTGGGCACCTGTCAGCAGCTTATTCTGTTGGCATTACATATTATGGGTGGGGTTGTTATAGTCCATACTCCATGGTGAGGGGTGTTCCCATTCACATTTGACTATTACCTGCATACAGTCATACGGGGATTATTATTTTTGGACATGAAGTGACTACAGGTATGCAGTTGTACATTGCACAAGTGTGAAGGGCTGTTCCTGTAAATATGTACGGACCATACCTCTCAACCTCTTAGAGCACCGAACCTGTGCAAAACCTACATGATGGGGGGACAAATAGGGACACATTTTAACGATTGCTCTTACAAGCTTAGAACATTGATAGAATGCTAGGTTTTGCATTAGCATGACTTTTCTGCAGGTTGTGGTGTCTTATACTCAGGATATTTCTCATTATTTAGTGACGTCAATCCTCAGCTATTTACCACACTGGTGTAGATTGTCGGAGGCACACACCAACACTATGGGGTGAACCTGTGGTCATTCTTATTGTTGCCACCTTTTCGATTGCCCAAAGTGGGACATGTTCTGTAGAGATATCAGATTTTCCAGGACAAAACATACCTACAGCCATGCATAGTACTGAACTTTAACCTTTTTTGTACATATAATAGCTTATTCTAGTAACATTTGAATTGCTTATGCTACTTCACATAACATATTGAGGATTCATATATAAAATAACCGTTTTATGTGACTATTAAAGTAAATTAGGAAATAAACTCTCAGGACATTTGCTATGTCTTGATTTTTTTCACAGGACACAACTGCCTACAGAGGGATTATTACTCGCAAAGTGGGACAGGTGGTGACCCTAGTCATTCTGCGAATATCTGGACCATTGAGTGGTATGGCATGGACCTCTGTAATAT
This sequence comes from Protopterus annectens, assembly GCF_019279795.1. Taxonomy (NCBI): domain Eukaryota; kingdom Metazoa; phylum Chordata; order Ceratodontiformes; family Protopteridae; genus Protopterus; species Protopterus annectens. Next base: position 228,539,341 of record NC_056725.1, on the reverse strand, counting down.
GCTGTTGTGTTCTGGCACAGCAGTAGCTCAGCATTAAAGACTGCAGTCGGAATGTGCTGACAGACAGTTGGGTTTCAGACTTCATACTCCAGACATTAATGCCAATGTGCAAACTGTTATTCTATCAAATTCTATGTTTCTAAGAGATATGTTTACAGATTGTCCCTGATTTTGGATCTTTGTCTCACTTATATTCACTGTCCAGATATCTTGCTCACACAGGTTGACAGGTATGGTCAGTCATGACTGCACACAGTCAGTGTCCCTCACACTTGATCAGGGTTGACCTGTTTACGTAGTGTCTTCCTTGCCCTCATGCCGTTTTCCACTTTGCAAATGTGTGCATTATATTCTCCCTCCTATTTGTGTCTAGACACATGCATCACAGGAAGGTATTTTATCCTGGGTGGTAGGTTATGCATGCCCACTTAGGGCTGGACAGTGTCATGGACCTCCACTGCACGTTCTGACTTGTGTCCAGATATCTACTGGATTGGACATCATGTCGTCATACCCATTCTACTATTTACACAAGTTGGTCATCCCGTGAGGGATATCCCAAAAATTGGTCAAAACCAAAACAAGTTAGATAACGAAGATTTTTGTGGCTGCACGAAAACGTGCAGGGGGTTTTACCTGCAAGGGATACATGGTTTGCAATCCTGACACTGCCTAGGGTAACAATAGCTACTACATATGCATAGGGGTCACTGTGTGTAGGTGTTTCTGCAACAAACCAGTGGACCAAGTACAGCTGGATTTGGTGGAAGTTCTGGTATGGTGGCAGGTTGTGTGTTGTGGAGGGTATGCTGGGTAGGCTATTATGCATTCAGGTGTGTTGCGTTTGTTATGGCCAGTTCCATCAGGACCCATCTGTGGGTATGTGATGGTGCCGTATCTATACATTTGTCTCGCATATTTCCATATTCATATGTTTGTGGGATTGTGTTCTACACCATGGCCTGTCTGCTTGTCTTGCAGCTGTTTCTACATGAGGTTGTGTTTCTTTCCACTTCACCCGCTGCCCCCTCATACACCTCCGGTTCACCTTTTCTGCATATGACACGAAGAATTTACCAGTAAACACACAACCCTCACACATGAATTACTCACACCCCATAGAGCACTACTTTGGTTGTTGGCCCATGACACGGCCAGAGTTACACATTGACTACCCTACATGTGTCGGGTACCTTTATGGTTGTGGGGACTACCCTGCCATGTTTGCTTTCCACATGCTATACCTCACGCACATAGGTACATGCCCTTACTTCACTTTCATTACTTGGTTGGTGTATCCGGGTACTACCCATTCGACTGTGTCACATACACGTTTGGATTATACAGCTGACTTCCGGATTTTGCCAGCCTGTTCTACGCATTGGTAGGATGGCAACTTTTCCTATGTCCAAGCTATTCCTTACACATGTCCGACCATTGTGGACATTGCCTCCCCACAGTCAACGGTTGTGTTTCCACCTTTTCAATTGGCCACAGTGTGACATAGGGTTACCACCTGTCCCACTTTGCGAGGGACAGTCCCTCTTTGGGCAGTTGTGTCCTGACATGTAATTGTTAACATGGCAAATGTCCTGAGATTTTAGGACAAACATATTTCTTATACTTTATGTGATAGTTGCATTAAACAGTTAATTCTGTATCTGAAATACCTGACTGTTATGAGAAACAGAATAAGCAACTAAAATGCTACAGGAATACGCTTTTCTGTAGGCAAAACAGTTATGTTATGCCCTTTGTACTGGCCATGGGTATGTGTCGGCCTGTACAGTCTGATGACTGTACCAAACATGTCCCACTTTGGCCATTTGTAAGGGTGACAACCCTACTGTGACAGTTGCGGTGAACACAGCATATTTTATAGGCCGACACATACCCATGGTCAGTTCGGCAGATAGAACTTACAATTCTTGCCTATATCTAAGCTTATTCTTGTAGCATTTTGGTATCTTATTCTGTTTGTTATGACATTTATGTATTATACATCCAGTGAAATATGTTTAATGCAACTATTGCATGACATCTACGGAGGAATTATGTCCTATATTCTCTGGACATTTGCCAGTTTTACATGTTTGTGTCAGGACACATCTGCCCACAGAGGACTGTCGCCGCAAGTGGGACAGGTGGTAATCTTGGTCGACGGTACGGCTCATACTGTTCCTTTTGGCCTACATGTGTCCGTGTTGTTATGGCTCGTTTATATGCTCCTTCTGTTTCATTTACATGCGTATGCTATTTCCTATCACATTTGGTATGTGAAATATGGACATACCTTTTGTATGTGACTATTACATGGCTTGTGGGATATGATTCAGACATACAGTCACTACCTGTATCTACATTTCTCCTCATGTATTTTGTTATGGACACATCTGCACAGCTATGTTCCCTCCCTCAAATTATGGGTCGGCTGGTGACCCTCTCCATTGGACTGGACATACCTTCTGGCGGCGTGCTAACATCTGATACGTTTCACTTCCACATGGTATAGCTTTCAACACTACGTTGGACTACAGGCACACGGTTTTCCTGTCATTTGTTCATGGGTAGGGACCCGTTTTTCCCTACCATGCATTTGTGTTTGACTCTTCATTTTCGGTTTGCAGGGACTCTGCTTTGCATACGTTTCAATATCCACGGACACTGATAGGTACGATTATTATTGCTGGCGGAATATAATATTCAGCAGTTTAGGTTGCTCCTCGAAAGTCGACATTGACACGCCTCCCTGCGCAACTTCGATACGCCCCTTGCACTTGCGCACGTTTCCTATGCACGTGGTTGTGGCGGCTGCGCGCCTTCATTAATATGCATATGGCGAGTCTACTCCACATCTACGCTGCATGGCCGGCGCAAGCCTTACGCCGGACTTGCGCCGAGCTTCATGAATCTGGGGGCTTGTCCTTTTTCCTGTTCTGGTACTGGTTGAATAGCCCTCATATCCATGAGGGACATAACTTGTTTCTGAGCCTCTGTCCATTGATTTTGTGGCAGATCTGGCCAACCATTTGGAATTGGCAAAGTATGGAAATGAAATCTGTACCCCTGGGATACTATGTTCAATACCCACTTGTCCTGGGTAATTAACTGCCAATTTTTTTGCATGAAGTGCTAATTTTCCCCCCAAGGGGGCTGACAAAAATAAGTGCTTGGTGATGGTAGAGGGAAGTCATTGAGACTGCTTACTGTAGGGTTGTCCTTTGTTTCCTCCAGATTTGGAGGTGGAAGCACCCCATTGCTTTGACCTGTAAGAACCCTGTGATTGGTATCTGGAGCCTTTTGAGTGCCTGGATTTGCCTTGAGTGGCTCTGCTGAACACCGGAAAGGACCAATTTTTTAGTAGGCCAGTGCCTACTGAACCTGGGTGGCTGCACTTGCAAGAAATATTTTACAGTTTGCATAGATTTAGCTTTGTCTTCCATTTTCTTTAAAACCTCTTCTGCCTTATTACCAAACAGAGTGTCATGCTGCAAGGGGGCATCCAATATTTCAGCTTTAACATGATCAGGCAGATTTTGCTCCTTGAGCCAGGCATGCCTTCTAATCACAGATCCAGTAACTGCGGCCCTGCAAGAGGCCTCCAAAGAATCAAAATCACATTGCAAAGTATGCTTTCCAACCTGTTCTGCTGAATGCAACAATTCCTGTAATTCTTTATTTTCCATACAATCAGAAATCAACATCATTTTCTGTTTCAGTAGGCCCATAACATGCTGTTGATATTTAACCATATGAAATTAGCAGTTTAAGGCTCTGATTGCCAAGGTAGCAGACGTATAAACCTTCTTTCCCCATCTATCCAGTGCCCTGGAATCTCTATCAGAGGGGGTAGGATTTTTGGCTATAGAGGCCTTAACACCCTTGGGACCCTGTCAAATAGTCTCAGGGTCAGCAGCAGGATTTTTGAATAGAAATTTGTGTGAGTCAGGAACCCTGTAATATCTGTCTGACTTACTAGGAGCCAGAGGTAGGGAATCAGGAACCATGCTTGATTCCAAAAACACATCATCAACAATGTCTAATACAGGAGGTATAGCCAAAGGCCTATGCTGAGGAAGAAGAAGGAAATCCCTAAGCCTCTTTTTTGATTCAGAGAAGTCCTGACTCTCTCAGTGAAAATGTTCCCTTAAAGTATGCAAAGTTTCTCCAAAAGAGTAATCCTCAGGAGCAGAAGTAGATGGGATGGATTCTTCTGCATCAGAATCCTCACAGGGTGGAATGGAAAATTCCTGATCAGAAGAGGAATCAGAAGAAATGGAAACCTGATCTGAAGATTCATAATCAGTGCCTTGACTAGGCCTCTTAGCGGGGGGGGGGGGGACCCCTGATCAAGGTAATTTAGTCCTCAGCCATTTTGATTATCTGTTTTTTAGGCATAGGGTCCTGAGCACGTGGCTCATGCATCAGTTTTTTAGACATAGAAGATGTTTTTGACCTTGTTTTTGAGGCTGGCATCAGTTTTATATAAAGATATTGAGGCCTGAAAACACCCTCAGAAGCCGGTGCCTGCTCAGCAGCTCCGGACCAATCAAGGGAGAGACATCCATGGGTTCAATACTCTGAGAATCTCGTGGCATACCGGACTTCACATGGGTCTCGGTAGAGGCCTGCGACTCAAAAGTAGCGGGTATCAGGGACTGCAAAAGCACCTGACTGAGAACTGTCAAACCGGCAACTGGCTTAGGAGAAGCTCCGTCATCGGTTTTGGACCTCAAAGGTCTGTCTCTGTCTTTTTCTTTCCATTTTTTGTGAACTCCGGTAGTTGGAATACTAACAGATGACATTTCAGGATAAATAAATCTTGATCCAAAATATTTAGAAGCAAAACTATACCAACGCTTAATAGTGCATTCGTTAAATCTAGCACAAAACCGACAGCAAGGCACATTATGATCTGGGCCTAGGCAAGGAATACAGTATAAATGAAAATCCTTATGAGGTATTTGCTTCCCACAAGTAATGCATTTATTAACTTTTACTAACATTGTTAAGGAGCAAGAAAAAGTTTTCCCAACGGGGTACTTAGCTTTAGTTTGAAGACTTTGGTTCTGAAACTCGAATGCGAAAATTTCAGGAGTCGGCCGACCGGCACTTGCGAACTGCTTCTGCTTTGGGCACCACACAGAAAGAAAGACTGAATAAAATGGCATCGGCTGCATGTTTTATACCCCTGACGACCTGATGTCATGGAAGAGGAGACAGCAACCAATGCAGGACCCAAAACTTTGTCATTCAGACCGACTGAGGGCAACCTGCCAGCAGATTATCCAAATGTAATGACTGCAACAGTGAAACACGAAGAACATCTAAAGGAGGCAGTGTATCGATATGCATTATAGATAAATACACCTCCAGATTGGTTAAACAGTAAGATTCCCTGGCGATACTTTAGGTGCAATTAACTGTTAGTAGGACACCTATTCAAGTCATTGCCATTTATAGGACCCCATCTGAGAATCAGGAAACCCACTCTGCCAATTTGGATCTACTTGAGTCTGTCAAGTTATATCCAAACACCCTGGCTTTGAGCGACTTTAACCACCCACTGACTGGGTAAATTACTCGTCTTGTAACTCACTTTCCCAAAGATTCCTCAGTGTGTTAACTCCAATGCACTGGACCTTATGGTTGACACCCCACAGTGGGTGCCAACATCCTGGATCTGGTGCTAACCAATATAGGGGGCCATTTCAGCACCACCACTCTGAGGTTTTCCCTAGTTATATCTGACCACAAATCAGTCTCATTCAAAGTAGCTATCATACCACCACCCCCAACAGCAAAGAAACTAAAATACTTCTCAAAAGCACATTATTACCTCTTACAGGATGGTATAAATAGCAGTATTGCACCTCCTCCCCTCAGATGGAACTGGCAACTATGCCGAGTTCTACATCAATGCTTTATACAAACAGCTGTTTAGCTGCATTGACTTGGCTGTACCTGATAGGACCAAAACAAGCTACGCAAGGAAGAACAAACCTGCCTGGTGGACAACTACCATTAACAGACTTTACAATAAGAGGAAGAAATTTCTGTCTAAGCATAAGAGGGAGGGAGCCCTAAACTGGAAACACTCCTTCCTCAGCTTAAACATGCCAAGAAGACTTCTTGTGAGGTCCTTAAAGGCAAAATAAAAGTAGATTCCTCAACTAAGGGCAACCATGAGGCATTCTTTAGTTACATCCATTACCTAAAAGGACAGACCCAGATTTGTGCCAAACTGGTAGTTAACGATATCACATATACTGAGCCTGTGAACATAGATAACCTGTTAGCTGACAGATTCTGTGAAAACTTCACTCCCTTGTCCCTACCACACTTGCACCATGATATCCCTACCACCTGTCCCCTACCTTGTATCTGTAAAGAGCAAGTTGTAATTACCCTCTCTAAGGCAAAAAACACAGCATCTATAGGACCTGATAACATTACAGACTGCGTCCTACATTGACTCCAACAAGAATTAGCAACAACATTGGGTACTCTTTTCAACCATAGAATAAGCACAGACTTCATCGCAGATGAATGGAAAACGGCCACCATTATTCACCTACACAAAGGTCATGCTTCCACTGACCCTAGGAACTATAGCCCTAGTAGCCTGACTAGCCTTTTCTGCAAGGCCATGGAGCGAATCATCATGAGCCTTATCAACAAAGATATAGGTAAGCTCCAAACACTTGCCCTTACTCAGTTTGTATTTGTCAAAGGGAGATAATGCCTGTGAAACATTGTGTCAACATCCTACAAAAGGGTCTTACACACACAACTGATTGATGCCAAAGTCATAGCCTTAACCTTAATTCCAAAAAATGTATTACCATCCCCTCAGTACATGCGATGTACCTGTTAAATATAACATCAATAACAAAACAATAAGTATGGACTCACTGGTGCAAGACCTGGGCACACAGGGTGAGAGTAACCTTACCTTTGATCAGCATGTCTCCACAGTGGTAAGCAACACATTCTATATTGCTCATCTGATAAATAAGGCCAGTGTGCCCAGAAAATTAAGGAAGTTATAACCTTCCGGTCCTCTTCCATCATCAGGCCAACAATTGAGTACAACACCCCTTTTTATATGTACTATTCCTAGCACCTGCAGCAACTGGAGAGACCACAAAGGTTCCTCATAAGGATAATTCAAGGTCTTCGGCATCTCTCCTGTGTAGCTCATCTGAGATAACTGTCACTTCATTCTGTTTCATACAGACTGCTCATTATTATTTATTTCCAGTTTGATGACCAGGGAAATCCAGTGAGCCAAGCGGAAACCATTTTCAGTGGAGGCCCGGGGAGAAAAGCTCCAAACCAGTTAGAATATAACATAAGTACTGTATGGAATATGCAGTATACCAAAGCATAAATATACAATTTAAAATAGAAATACAAAAATACAAAACCAGGGATTATACATTTAAAAACACAAATGTTAAAATATAGATAAAAACAAAAGTAATACAGATAATATAATTAAAAGTACAAGTCATAAAATGTTCATAGAAGTTTACTGCTTGTTCTAACAGTAATGTTAGCGATCAGAGGTGATAGTAGATGAGATTGAAGGTAGGTTTGAAAGAGATGACAGTGTAATTTAGGTGGGAATGGAACAGGAACAATCCCAGTTGGAGGTAAGGTAGGAATGGAGTGGAGATTTGAAATTAGACTGGTTGTGAGCACAGAAGAGGGAAGGGGAGAGAGTTCCATAGTTTAGCTAAGGAGTGTAATAGAAGCAATTGGCCAGGAGGAAATAGGAATTTATAGGTTTTAAGGAGGTTTTGGTTTTCAGATCTAAGAGTATTACTGGGGGGGTAAGGGGTTAAGATAGATGAAAGCGTGAGGCAGATGGAGGATTGGAATATGAGTTTGTGAGCAGTGGTGAGTTGGATGAATTTCACGTAATTAGGAAGCTCAAGCCAGTTTTGGGAAATGGCAGTGATGGGTGGAGTCTTTGGACCCTGTAGCAAATGTATAGACATTGTAACAGCAGGCTGCCAGTTTGTTTTTTAGGCTAAGCTTGAGATGAGTAAGTAGAGGGGCACCATACATAAGAGAGGGGAGCAGGTAGGAGGAGGCTAGAGTATGTCTGGTAGAAGCGGTTAGAGAGCAATTTTGTCTATACAGCAGACCTAGTTTTTGGTGGGGGGTTTTAATATTATTTTTGATGTGGATATCAGCTTTTAAATGTTCATCAGAGGTGACTCTGAGTAGTTTGGTGTGAGGTACACTTTCGATTAGAGTGTTTTTGTGGCTTTTTATTTCTCGAAGGAGAGAATATCATGATTTTTGTTTTGTTAGCATTGAGAGCAAGATGGTTGTTTAGCATCCAAGTTTCGTTATTGGAGAAGGCTATTTGTGTTTTTTGAAGGCGTTCAGAGGGAGAGTTTGCTGTAAAGTTGATTGTGGAATCATCAGCATACTGGATCAGTGTAGCATTATCTAGGGATTTGTGCAAGTTATAAATGAAAATATTGAAAAGTAAGGAGCCGAGAATAGAGCCTCAGTGGATGCTAGAGAGATTGTTTGAGAAAGGATGAAGTGTAACTTTTCCATTTAACAGCTTGTTGTCTATTGTAGAGACAGCTTGTAAACCAGGCTATGGAGGAAGGAGAGAAATTGAGGGAGCAAAGTTGAGATAAGAGGAGAGGATGTGAGACAGTGTTAAAGGCTTTGGAGAGATGTAAGTAAAGGGTGGATATGATTTCCCAGAGTTGCGAGCATGATTAATGGTGTCAAGGAAGGACAGAAGAGCAGTGGTAGTGCTGTGGCTGGCCCTGAAACCATGTTGTGTTGGCGGTAAGAAGATGATTGTGTGTTAGGTATGGTAAGAGTTGGTGATAAATGCACTTTTCCAGGATTTTAGAAAGAGGTGAGAGAATAGCTATAGGATGGATGTTAGTAGTGTCTGTGTTATTTCCGCCTTTGTGGAGAGGGGTGACAAAAGCTTTCTTCCAGAGTGAGGGGACATGGGCTTCTTGGATGGACCTGTTGATAAGAATGGAAATGGGGAGGGCAATGCTGTCTGCAGTCATATTAAGGAAAGATGGAGGCAGATTATCAGGAGTGCAGGAGCAAGGCTTTAGCTTAAGGAGTTATTTTATGCTGCTGGTGGGGATAGGTTTAAGATTGAAAGGTGGAGTGTTAGAGGGAAAAGCAGCAGATGGGGGACTATTAGAGGGAGACAGGATGTGAACATTTGCTGTTAGTTTGACTATGCAGTCAACAGATAAAAAGGTGTTGAAATTAGATGCAATTTCATGGTCTGGGGAGTTTGGGTTAGGGCATGGGTTGTCTTTTCTACCAAGGTTTAGAAGGAAGTAAATGCAATTCCAAAACTTTTTGGGATTAGAATTATGTTCTGATTGGATTGTCGAGTAATAAGTCTTATGGTCTTTATTTATTAGTTTCTTCACTGAGTTGCACAATTGTTTAAATTTGATTAGAAAGATTGTTAACTTTTTTTTTTTTTGGGGGATTGTTTCCAACATTTGTCTCTGTGGTGCATTAGTTTTCTGGTTTCTTTAGAAAGCCAGGGAATGGTTTTGTCTTTTATTCTTTTTGTTCTAAGAGAGGCTAGGCTGTTTAGTATGTCTAGGAAGGTTTTGTTGAAGTAGTTAGTTAAAGTGTCCAGAGACAGAGTCTTTAAGGGGGGCCCAATTCATTTTTTTCAGACAGTCAGAATATTAGTCTGACTATAATAGTCCAAATAAGAGTTGGACAGCTCATAAGCAATCTATCCCTTGCATATAGGCAATCTTTGACCATGCTTTATTTGAAATGCTGCATATCTGCAAATCAAATGGTACACAGGTTACTCACGCTAAAGACCTTAACCTTGTATGTGACAGTATTAAAGCATGCCGGAGGTTCAGATTTCTCTGCCAGAGGTTTCCACACCTTTTGAATGGACTCATACTTCATGTGAAATACAACACTTCATTGGCCCTGTTCAAATGCAATGTGGACAATTGGATGTGTAACTGTAAATTCATAGTTGAGGTTCCACCTGTGTTCCTCTTGGACCGTGGTAATTGTTGCTGATCATGAAAATAAGGGTAGAACTTGGCTAGGCTTCTAAGGGCCCAAGGACCATTAGTCTAGTAAGTTCCTATGATATGGCTCAGTCATAGTCCATGTGAGAGAACATGACCTGCAACATACCTCCCTAGACTGTACTTACAGATACTTATTTGAGCTCTCAGAAGATGTCTATGCGGTCTCTGACACATGACTTAAAGGTGCAAAGAGCACACCAACAGTACAAGGTTATTATGCCTTCCACACATTTATTTATTTTATTTATTTTACATTTGTTGACCGGGATAGTCCAACTGGATATATGTCCATTTTCAGTGGAGGCCCGGGAAGAAAAGCTCCAACATTAAAACATCCCATTGAAAATCAGCATAAGTAATAAAAACAATTCTGTCAGACACGGCTGAATCTTATATGGTTACAAACAATCAGACAGAAACAGCTAGGAATTATTTACACTGCTGTTTCATATAATATAGTATAGGAGGATTTAGTCTGGATTCTGGCAGGGGCAAAGCTAGTGTGTCATGAAATACTTTTTGAGATTTTTCTTAAATTGGTTTAGTGATGTTTCAAGTGTTAAATCAGCTGGAAGTGAATTCCAGATAGTTACCAGGGGTGAATGACTTCCCAAAGCACAGTATTGTGCATGTCTCAGCATTTAATGTTACTCCATGGCTCTGACACCAGTTGTATGTCTGTATCAGCCCCACCTGACTACTGGGTCAACTGTTAGAGGTGTGCTGTCGATATGATAGTTACCAGGGGTGGATGACTTCCCAAAGCACAGTATGGTGCATGTCTTGGCATTTAATATTACTCCATGGCTCTGACACCAGTTGTATGTCTATGTCAGCCCCTCCTGGATAACATTTGTGTCAGTGTGGGATTCAATGTTGCACAACTTATTTTACAAAGGTACGGCATGTAAGTCTAGGGAAGTTATTGTTCCAGTGTATTTTACATTCATCAGACCTATCATTGAGTGCAATGCCACCATTTGTATGTGCCTAGCCAGGCATATCCAACAGGTGGAACATCAGCCCAGGTTCTTCACTAAACCAATACAGTGCATACATAAAATGTCTTATGCAGACCACGTCAAGGCTGTATCCCTGTATTCTGTGTCTTACAGCCTTTGGATGGAGATGTATGCCTGCCATACAGGGCATTGTCAGACCCCATTGTGGACCACCTGCATATCCACGAAACAATTAATACCAGGATTACCCATTCTACAGACCTACTCCTTGCCTGTGGTATAAATAGGATATGCTACAGAGACAGGTATGTATCCCAGAAACTGCACCTTATATAGAACAGGCTCCCCAACCATGTGAAGCAGTGTTACATTGTAATACAAATCAAGTGCAAGTTATACAATTATATGGGGAACAGGACAATCATCCCTGGTTTGGGACCTATGTCGCTAATGGACACAGGGGAAACTGTAAATGGTTCATCTGCCAAGCCCCTACTTGTAAGTGTTTCATTTTTTAAAACCCTGCTTACACTTATCAAGGATATCAGACCTTGTCAGAGATTTCTGATGCATGGCTAGGCTTAAAAATTTCTTGTGTTTGTTAGCCTAATAAACACCTATGAACATATAAACCCATGAACCTATATAGTGTATTACCTTTCTGATGGCATTTCTCTTCTGTGCCTATATTTATTCCTGTGCTCTGACGTTGATGGGTCGATTGTAGATGTGTACCCATTGGTGTGTCCAACACAATCCTGAAAGTGAAACATAAATATTTCCATGAGATACATTTCATTGTGTAACTCCACAGCCCTTACAACAGCATCCATCATAACGTACACAATTATGCTATAACATTCTAAATGGCAAAGTACAATATGTGTAAATTACCAGTACAGGTAGCATGTCTACAACAACCAGTACAGGTAGCATGTCTACAGCAACAATGGATGAAACAAATTCATATTAATGTAGATAGTCACCCTGTGCATCAGACACATGACAAAGATGATAGGGATGCGGCACAGTTATCACTTGCAGAGAGTGTTGTGTGGGGGTGCAGGAGGCCTAGACTGACCCAATAGTTTGGCAAGCATGTGTGTGAGACAGGAAGGGAAGCAGGCAGGATGGACCATGGAAATGTTGCATGTGTCTCGGTAGGTGCCCTCAATGTGACAGTGGTATGTGAGTGTCTGCATGAACACAGCCAAGCTCAGTGGTAGCCCTTTATGTCTGTATGTTGTACAGCTGTGAGCTGTGCATGATAGAGCTGACAGTTCATCGTCTCTGCCCCCAAACATGAGAACTGACTCTGACGGCAGTTGCACTGGCACCTCCATGCCCAAGGTCAGATGCTGCTCTACTGCTTGTGGGTGACTGATGTCTGCTGAAAATGTGTCTTCCACTGGAATGCCAAGGACCACAAGCCTATGACCTGCTATATCTTGGTGTGGTCAGCACACTCCCCTCTGGATTGCTGAATGTATTGCCACTACAGGAGCATGATTGTGCATGGCCATGTTGACTCTCAGCAGATGTAGTTGCTGACCTAAGCCCATGAGGCCAATGCTTAACTCCAATGAAACATTCCATGACAGACAATGTGCATTCCAAGACAGATGGCGTACATTTTCTCTCAGACCTATCTCTTTCCACTGTGTCAGTCAACTGTTCCAGGGTATCAGCAACACGGTGGAACAGTGTTGGATGTCAGACTGTGCTGCATCCATAACCCTGTGTATTCTTTGGAAGTTCCTTTCTGAATGTGCAAGTCTCTCCATGACTGTCCTAAACATATGCTGAGTGACACATGATGAGACACCTGCAACAGGTGGTAAAGGGACAGCAGCCATCATATGAGCACTCCTATCAATCTATCTGTTGGAACCTCACCACCTGCTTAGCTATGGCCATTGTTGACAGTGATTGAAGACACAGTAGCCACACTTCCCTGTTCAATGTCCCTACCCTCTGACTGTCCAATATCTGTGGCCTCAGGGTACTGGGCATGTGTAGGCATACTGGTTGTGTATGGTGATAATGAGTGTGGATGAGGGATGTCAACCACTGTGTATGATTCAGCCCATGCAACCCCCAGCTGTGCCTCAGTTTGGCCACCATCATCATCAGAGTCTGGAGAAACATTGGCAACGTGCTGTGAATGGGACAAAGACCAACCTTCCCAATCACCTCTGATAAAAAGGAGAAAGCAATACATTCATACCTGCATTTCTATGCTTTGTAGTACTACAGTGCAATATATGTTAAATCCAAAAACAGAGTGCAATGGGCTAACAGAGTGAACGAGAAGCTGTTTTTTTAAAAAAAACTCAGCTTTATTACGCACTACACAGTAAACTCATTAATGCCTATATATGTTAAACTGTATACACTGCTGTCACTATTACAGACTTGTATAACCCCCAACCTCACATAGTAGGACATGAGGACATTATTTTCTAAACCCAATCTGCAATTATATGGAAATAATTATTCATTAAACAAGAATCTCATGAGCAAAGCTTACATTATGCACACTGTTGACATTCTGCAAAAATCTGCATAGTTGACAGTTATGACACTCTGTAATGTCATGATAATACTGTCAAGTCAATCACTACAGTCATACCTACAAGGCAGAGGTATGACTCTAAACTGTGCACATTCAGAAAATATGTGACCATTTGGCAATCATGCAGACACTACATCATTCCTGCCAGCAGGCCTGGGATAACATTTTAGCAAATACATTGAACTATATCCACATCTCTGAAAAAAATATTTTGTGCTTACTAGCAGCAGGAGCATGGCGTCTTCCGATGGCTAACGGTCCTGAAAAAATTTGAGGGAGAGGTAATGGCAACAGGACTGCATGTTACAGTATAACAGAGGTAATATATCCAAATATCTCACATTTACAGTAGCTGCGATGTTAACAGGTATGTGGGTCACAATCTCTGCATGAGCTTAAAACTGCAGCTAACCTTCTTCCCACCACAGTAAAACACCTGGCACCCACATAAAACTATATACACCTTGACATGCTGTATGCAACAGTAGTACAATGCAACAGTATTACAATGCTTATCTAACTAAGCATACCTGGACACTCCTCTTGAGAGGAATGGGTGGCACCCATGTCCACAACATCATGGCTGAGATATGCCTGGGAGCTGTCCTGTGTTGCAAAGTTTGCTAGGAATTCTTCTGTGGCTGAGAGAGGTTGTTCTTCTGCAGGACCACCACCAGTGACCTGACAATCCCTGGCCATGTTAGCTGCATGTCTAGGTGCTGAGTGTATCACATCCATGGTATGGTGTCACACTTGCTCATATGTACAATTCTGGTGACCCACGCATTAATGTTATGCACCCATTCCTTCCACAAAGCTGCATGCTCCTGCCTATTTCTGGAAAGTAGGACTTGGCAGTGTTGGTGCAAAGCCTCAATGATGAGATCATTTCCTGCCTCAGTAAATGGTGTCCTGCATTGTGCATGCATGATATCTCCTGACCTGAAATACAAATAAAGGAGAACACATGTCAGGATCACATATGTGGGAGTACAGTATGTAGAGATACAGCAACAAAGGAAGGCTATCAGTATTCACTGCTTGAACACATCTCATATTCAACAGTGTGCTAAACATACAAAGGGTATGGATGCAACTAGGACAGTAGCAATACTGACCAGTTCCTGTTTGTGGCATGACAGATAATCAGATACAATCACACACCTAACACAGGAGTCCATTGTAGTATGCCCCCTAGCAGGAAACCCACCCTGTATAATATGTGAAAACAACAGTGCCAACTAAATAGCAGTGTACTATTACAATTACAAACAACAGTGCCAACCATATAGCAGAGTACTATTACAACTACTGTCAAAGGAAGTATCCAGCAGACCTCTGTACCTAGTTATCACACAGCATTATACCCTTGCTGTACTCTACATCCTCTGTACATGTTAACACAGCTGGAAATCAGTACCTTTCTGTGTTGGAGGGAAGCCTTCTAACTTATCAGTGGGAGTGGTAAGAACTAGGTAGCCTATCTACCACAAAATGAGTGGTTCCTGGCCCAGAAATTGTAGTTTATTGGCCATTTGGTCAGTTTTTCCATCTCTCTCAACTTTCCGGTTTAAAAGCCCACGTTTGCTCTTGTCTCCTGCCTTTCCTATAGCTAGTCTAGTCCAGATATAGACTTGCTGTATCCAGGACTGTTTGCAAGCTTCTGAGTGGTAAAAGAGCCTGCTCTTCAATTTTTCCCTTAGATCTACTAGTTCTCTCTTCTCCAGCACTTATACTAGCTATTTAGTCTGGCACTTTACCAGACTTCTTGTAGCAATTACTGTAGCACACAAGTGCTATCAGCACTAAACGTTCTACAAGGAAACATATTTAGTACTTATTATAAATGCCAACCCCACCAGGCATGTCTAAAGGTCAGTTCCCTGTGCTTTCTCCTATTAACCTGGAGAACTTGGGCATCCTGAGGCAATGTAGCAACTGCCTCATGTACACCAACAATCCTCTCTTCTTACCTTCCAACACTCAGACTTGTGAGAGATGCACTTATATATTCAAATTGGAAGCCACGCACTTTCCAGCCAAGACCGGAATAGCTGGTCAAGAAGAAAAGGTCAACACTTGCACCACACCATATAGAACACATAGCCCTCTGGAACAAACACCAGCACTGCCTTCACATAAAAACACAAACCACACACCCACCTTCGCGGAAGCTCAAAATAGAAATCTACCCAAGCAGCAGAGCCCTCCAAGGCAGGAACACACTCAACCACCACAACACAACACTAATCAGGAGACACATAAATTTCCTAAACAATGTGCCAGTCAGCCAAAGCCCCTAAGGCAAAACAGCATGCCCAACACACTAGTCATAGGTGACTCGATAGAGAGGCACACTGATGTCCCACTCACTAGATTGAATAAGGAGAAAGTAACAGTCAGCTGCCTGTCAGGTGCCAGGATCCGACACATAACGCATGCACTCAGGTCACTCAACAACAGGTACAAATATGACTGTCATCATACATGTGGGTGTGAATGACCTGAGAAGTACCTCTCTGGACTACATGAAAAGAGACATAGAGGAGCTCTCAGATTATGTAGCCCAGGTGGGTATGACCCTAGCCCTGAGCAGCATCCTACCATCACCCAGAATGATACCACAGTACAAGCAGAAAATGATTGATTTCAACAACTGTCTAAGTTTATGGTGTCATTTAATGTGATCCAGTATCTGTCTGCCTGGAATGACATGATTGACAGACCTTGATGCTTTGCCAGAGATGGCCTGCATCTGTCACCCCTGGGCTTCCAGATACTGGCCAAGACTCCTGCCACCCCTATAGAGCCTTTTTAGGTGGTGTTCCAAAGACCAAATTACCACCTTAACAGCTACAAACAAATGCAATCGGAGGGTCATGTTGATCAACGCTAGAAGTCTAAATCTTAAAATTCACTCACTCGAGGCACTCCTTAAAATGGAGAACATCAACATTTGTGCTGTAACAAAGACTTGGTTCAAGGCAGCAGAAAACACCCCTGCACTACCAGGCTATAATTCATTCCACACCTTTTGGCCCCAGAACTTAGACCGAAGCTCCAAAGGCAGTGGTGTATCCATATTCATAAAGGATGCGCACACCTCCAGACTGGTAGACTATAGGTTAGTACTAAGCTAATTGCCCTTGCGAGCCATTTTAAGTCTAGCTAATTATCCCATGTGAGACTCAAACCCTGCACCTTGTGTTTATAAGGCAAACACCTTAACCATTAGGCCACCCTCCCTACATGAAAATGTGGATATTTAGGTTCATAGGTTAGTACTAGGCTAACTGCCCTTTCGAGACATTTTTAAGCCTAGCCAATTATCCCTTGTGAGATTCAAACCCTGCACCTTGTGTTTGCAAGGCAAACACCTTAACCATTAGGCCACCCTCCCAACATAACACATCAGAGATACTTCAGGTGCAGCTAACATTGGGTAAGACAGCAAATCAGGTCATAGCCTGCTATAGGTCCCCAACCATGTCCCAGGACTCACACTCCACATTCCTCAGCACCCTGGAGAATATTAGGGTCCAACCTAACACTCTCTTACTAGGCGACTTCAACTACCCCTCCATTAACTGGGTAAACTACTCATGTACCAATACACTTGCCCAATGTTTCCTGGAGTTCATTAATTCCAATGCCCTGGACCAGCTCATTCTTACCCCCACTAGAGGTAGCAACATCCTTGACCTGGTCATTACTAACATTGGCAACCGTTGCTCTACAGCAGTAGTCAGCTCCTCCCTGGTTAGAAATCCATATCCCTTCCATCCCCCTAGCAAAGGTAACCACCATGAACAACTTCTCCAAAGCTAACTTTGGGATCCTAAAAACAGAGGTGGCTAACTTCACGGAACCCATGCAAATGGACAATAGTTGTGTGACTGCAGAATCATACACCAATGCATTGTATGAACACGTACACAGATGCATGGATCTCGCCATACCCAATAGAACCAAGACACTCTCCTCCAAAAAAAGGAAGCCAATCTGGTGGTCCCCTGCCATAAACAAACTCTACAACAGAAGGAGGAAACTGATGCAGAATAAGGTAAAGTCCCAAGACTGTAAACACTCCCTTATCTGCCTCAACAAAAAGTTGAGATCCCTCATCAAATCCTCTAAAGTTAGGTATGAATACAGAATTGCAGCAGATAGTAAAGACAACCACAAGGCCTTCTATAGTTATGTAAAGACTCTCCATGGTAATACCCAGATTTGCTCTGAGCTACTGCACAATGGTACCTCCTATAATGAGCCAACAGCTATTGCCAGTATACTGGTCGACAGATTCAGTTCCAACTTTACCCCCATCTGCCCCAACAAAGGACTAATCACAATACCAGTAGATTGCTAGGCACCCATTTTTACTGCTGCATAGGTTAAAATAACACTGTTTAAAGGCCAATAATTTAGCTTCTATGGGACCTGACAATATCCCTGTTTGTGTTCTACATGAACTACAGTGTGAACTGGCACTTCACCTGTGTGCTCTGTTCAATCACAGCCTCACCTCAGAATTTGTCCCTGCCGAATGGTGCACTGCTACAGTTATCCCTCTCCACAAAGGAGGAGCAACTACAGACCCTGGGAACTATCGCCCCACTAGCCTGATGAGTCTGATATGCAAAGCTATGGAATGCATCATCATGGACCTAATAAACAAGGATATAGGGAATCTCCAAACTCTGGATCCCACAAACTTTGGTTTTGTGAAGGGTAGATCATGCCTGGTCAACTTAGTCAACTTCTTTGAGTCAGTCACCAGAGCTGTGGATGAAGGCAAGGTGGTTCATACAGCCTACCTTAATCTGGCTAAGGCCTTTGATACCATTCCCCACTCAGGAATCATAGAAAAACTCACTAAACTAGGCATCAACCCCTATATCACTAGGTGGGTTGCAAACTGGCTCACAGATAGAACCCACAGTGTGAAAGTAGCTGACTCCAAGTCAGACTGCCGAATAGTCACAAGTGGAGTCCCACAGGGTTTGGTCCTGAGTCCTCTCCTGTTTAGTATCTACTTCTCTGAAGTCCAGGCCAACATGAAGGGACTCTGGCTGACAAAGTTCGCAGACGATTGCAAGTTGGGAGCTATTATTAACTGCCCGAGTGATGTTGACATCCTACAGAATGGCCTCACTGTGACCGACTGGTGTCAGAACCATGACCTTAAGCTCATTGCCAAAAAATGTGTCATCTCCTTTGGGAAAAACCTGGTTCCCATGAATTACCACATTGATGGTAGTCCACTGAACACAGAAGACGTTATAAGAGATCTGGGAACACAGCTTGACAGCAACCTCTCTTTTGGTCACCACATTGTGACTGTGGTCAGACAGTCCTTCTATGTAGCACATCTCATTACTAAGGGTTTTGCATCCAGAAGGAAAGAGGTCATTGTCTCCCTCTACTCTTCCCTCATTAGACCAGTCATCAGGTACAATGCCCCATTTGGCATGTACCTCACTAGACACCTGCAACAACTGGAGTGGCCGCAAAAGTACCTCACAAAGTGGATCCTAGTCCTTAAACACTTGTCCTATATGGACAGACTCAAAAAAACTATAACTATTCTCTGTCTCATATCGCCTACTTAGAGGTGATCTCTGCTTGACTTACAAAGCCATGTCTGGCCCAGCTCTGTTAGAAATGCTACATCTAAAGAAATCCCAATCCCTCCACACCACATGCTCCAGAGACTGCAACCTCATTACCACAATTAACAGAACATGATGGAGGGACAGGTTCATAACCCAGAGACTGCCCATGCTATGGAACAGACTTCCCATACATGTCAAGCAGAGCACCTCACTGACCCTCTTCAAGAGAAATCTTGATGAGTGGATGGGAAACAGAAAATTCACCCCGGGGATAACACCAGTGGCTCTACTCAACAGAGGCACTGGGAACTAAGCTTGGGTGGCACTATGCCAGGGTAATCCTATGGTTAGGCTTGTAAAGGCCCCAGGGCCATTAGCCTAGTATACACTTATGAACCTATGAACCATGTCATCAGTACAGTTCTAAGAAAGGCTTACTGATGTAATCCCCATTCCCCCTAAGTAGATTCAAACATATACATCATGTTGGAAACAAAATGGTTACATATCTGATGGAGTACAAAACTTCTCTGTTAAAAGATACTGCTATATATGCACTATGTCAATCAGTTAACCATAAAAACTAACTCTCATACACAATGGTTCCCTTAGCTAGAAATATGCCTTTTTAAGATGGTTCTCATTAGCAGGTGATTGCCCCTGAACCAATCTGTGGTTCAGAAATGCAACATGCAGCCTACACAGCTGTTTTGCAGTATAATCAGCCAATCCCATGCAAATACCCGACAAGTTATAAGGCCTCAATGTAGATTCCATCCCCTTTATCGTATGTTGGGGTGGAAATTACTGAGGTAGAGATACAATACCAGCACAGAGAGAGTGTTTGTAGAAGCTACTTTTTACATACAGATGTGTGTGCTACAGGCTGAAGCAGATGCTGCTGCAGGCAATAGCTATAGTCAGGCAGGCTGCAGAATGTGCAGTACAACAACACTTAAGAGTAACTGTGGGACCTGTAGCAGCCTTTGTGTACAGCCAGAGCCAGATTGAGGGAACCCATCTCAATGAAAATTAAGGTATGTGTTTAAGGTAAGTATGCTAGCCAAAGGTATCATTAACAGAATAAAAGGCAACACGCTCTGTGTGTCCTTGAACAAGATAGGGGGTGTAGTAACCATTATGTCAACCAGCTGGATAGCTGCCAAGTCATGTGTTATGTCATGGTAGTCATCTGGCACATGTGTGCTGGCAAGCCTGGCAACCCTTGCTTCTAGCATGACCTCCATATATGTATGTTACTTGTGCACCTGTGGTTGTCTGTACTATCACTAGCAAATCATTGTTGGCTGCAGTCTGATATTACTGAGCCACATTTGAATAACATACTTCAAAATCCTCTGGGAATTCATACAAATGCATGAGGTGATATTCTATGCACTTTCTAGTGCTGTAATTGGAATAATTAAAATGTGGTCTTATCTGTAAGCCTTTGACTTCCATTATTTAGAAGCAGACATTCCATTTTGTACTGCTTTGGGTAGATAAATAATGATGAGATAATCATACATATCACCATTTATAATGGTGATGTACACATACATTTATCTTAGATGCAGCTGTATTTGAACCTAGGAGCATGTGGACCAAAAAGCAATGCTTTTAAATTATTTAACACTATTTAACAAATTCAGTGACAGAGTCACTGTTATAGGCAGGTATATTTTTACATGTTGTACATATAATTGCACCCTTACCTGCTGTTACATACCTCACTTACATCTATTATCATGTGTATGGCTTTATAGTGATGTATTTCTCTAACACAGTCCCAGTTAAACTCCTATTTTTCCATTAATCTTCTAGCAGATTTGCAAGATGTGTCATGATGAGCAGCATTGCGTAAAGACGCTTAATGATGAGAAAATGACAATTACTATGTTCTGCTTAAAACACCTGTGCTAATTAATACAAACAAGCCAAAAACTCACAAAATCAAGTAAAAAATCCCAAAGGCAGTCAACAAATGTAAAAACAACTTGAATAATGACTGTAGACTGTATACAAGTACTCAAAAGGTGCAAGAACCACTTTAATACATAAAACAATAAAAAACGGTTAGCGCTTTCATTTCACAATGTGTAAAACTTAATCAGACCAGTCTATCCATTTCCTCAACAGCACCAACTGTGCACTTAGAAGATTTTTGGCTGAATTTGGACTGTCAGCCCAGAGAGACAAGTGTCAAAAACATAAGTGCATTGTAAAGCCAATTGGACCAAATTAAGTGTGTCCATTGGACACGTGTGCAAAATGGAGAGCTATGTATGGGATGATATTTTCTGTTTTGACAGGTGCCCTATTTTTTAAGGGGACAGTGAAATGTTGGGAAAGGGACATAGGTACGTGTGGGGAAGGTAAGCTGGGAAGGTGAGGAAGCATTTGCAGACAGACAAGACAGACAAGACAGCAGACAGAGTTGGTGAGGGACACAAGAGGGGGTGAACACCTTTGTTGGGGAGGGTGTTGAGGAATCCCAGTCCCATGGACGTCAGACATGGTAGAAGTGTGACTCAAGTCTTAAACCATGGGACTATCACTGCACTTTCACTGCTCCTGTGAAGGCAGTGGTTGATGCTGGACCCTAGGGCCAGACTGCCCACTAGGATGGATCCAGCATAGGCGTGCACCAACAGTTTGGAACACAAGCCTTTGCAGCATGCCTGGCAGATGGTCTTGGTTATCAAAGTCACCCTTTCCACCTCCACTCTCAGAGTGGACACACCCCCAACTTGTGGGGTGGAACTACCTGATGGAGCAGGTAGTGCAAGGGCAGCAGAGGGGGTGCCACCAGGCTGCAGTCTAGACTGTTGGGCCCCCGGTGCCTTGGCCAGGGAAGCCAAGGTAGATGGATCACCAGGAACCAGCCTACCTTGTCACACTATGATGAATGAAATATAAACATAGAGAAAAATAAACATAACCCAAACAAATGTAATTAATAACATAAGAAAAAACAATAAAGGGAGGGTGGAGCCTAGCTGGCCAACTGAGAGCAGTGAATTTTGAGAGTTCCATAAATTAATATAATAATATAGGAAAATATTATTATTTTCAAGATTAAAACATCAGAAATCTATATATAATCTACTAAACTACATAAATATCAATTTTGGTGGAGATATGCAAACATTTTCCTGTCATGTAACTTGGAGATATAGTGAGTCACTGAATATGAGCAACTCAAAGAATTCACATCCAGATGCTGCTTTGAAAAAAGAACTGCAATTGATGACATCTACCTTACAGGAACTATATTTTAAGATGAATGGTTTTAAAAATGACTTAGAAAACCTCACATTCTTCTTTCAGCTTTTTCCCAGTCAGTGGATCACCTGTCCACTCATGATTGGCAGTGGAATTTTACAGTGTTGAGTTGCCAGCCTGGTGCCCAACCTTCCACAGAAGGCACACACTCACACTTAGGGCCAATTTAGAGTGTCCAATCCATGCAGCATGTCTTTGGGATGTGGGAGGAAACCAGAGCACCCGGAGGAAACCCACGCGACCACAGGGGGGACATGCAGACTCTGCACAGAAGGCACCCCAGCCGAGGATCGAACCGGAGAACCTCTTGCTGTGAGGCGGCAACGCTAACTGCTGCACCACCGTGGCTGCCCTTTAGAAAAACCTCACATTAAATTCTCAAAAACAGACTGACACTCTAAAGTAACTATTACAGCAACACCATGCAAAAAAGACAAATATAGAGACTTCTCTAAATGACATTGAAGGGAGACTCAAAGGGGAAGAATTCCAAAAAGAATTTCTGCTTAAACAGAATACATGGCTGCTTAACAAAATAGATGACCTAGAAAACAGGGAAAGGAGAAACAACATAAGGATCTTTGGTCTGCCTGAAAACACTGAAGGAGAAGACATTATTTCATTCTTAAAAACCTGGATTCCTGAATTTTTAGACTTGAAAGAGGGATTTTCATTTGGAATTGAAAGGGCACATAGAGCACTGAGGAAACCTGCTTCTAACTCAACAAATACTCCACCTAGATCATAGTTATAACATTTCTTTCATTTCTGGACAAGGAACTAATATTAAAATCTGCTTAGAGAAATTCACCCTTAAAATACAATCAAAGCCTGATAAGGTTTGACAATGATTATACTTCCAGAATACTAGAACAAAGGAAAAAAGTCTGGCCAATAATAAAACTGTTGAAACAAAACAACATTAAAGCACAGCTGGCCTTTCCAGCCAAGATAAAAATACTTTTTGCCAGTGAGATGAGAAGCTTTAATGACATAGAATAAGCTACTATATTCATCAAAAACAACAACATAGTGTCTATCCCAGAAGAAATTGAATGGATGGCCCCTCCTCTTAAAAAACAAATCCTTGGACTGATGCTAGAAAGAAGAAACAAAAAACTGATTCCAAGATAGCTGTCCCAAAAAATAATTCTTACAACTACATCTCTCAAAGTATCAACTGATATGGTAAATCACTTGTCATCTGTTTTTATTTTTAAAAAAAAAGAGCGTCTCATAAACAGTTGAGAAACAGTAATGATTGATTCAGAATGTTCAGAGTCCAATAATTCTTCATAAACAAAGCTATGTCAAGATGGATTACTATTTACATTATATATAAGCCAAATAAAGCAACATATAATACAGACGTTTCTATTCCTCTACTTGAACTCAATGAATACTTAACTTGTTCATTTTTCATTGTTTTTACTTATAATAATTTAATTAATTAACTAACTAATTCAACAAGGTACCATTCAAAAGAGTTCAGACTCAAATGTAACAAATTAACTTCATATATAAAGCAGTAACAGTAGAGTGTTTTGAAAATAAAAATGCTGTCATGGAGAATAATGCCTTCTTCAGTTAAAGTACGATTAGAAATGTCATGTATATCCTGATCAAATAATAGTAGCAAACTCTTAGTACAAATGCCATTATTATTCTGTCTAAATATAGTTAATATGAATCATGGCAGGTATCACAGCTACAAGTGCTGTTTTATCAATCCTGATATGGTGTGCGTGGATGCAGCCGTGTCTGGCAGCTAGTACAAATGTCATTATTATTCTGTCTAAACATAGTTAATATCAATTATGGCAGGCATCATAGCTTTGAGTGCTGTTTGGTTAAGCCTGAAATGGTGTGTGTGGATGCAGCTGTGTCTGGCAGCTGTTGTATGTTGGCGTTTTTGTCTCCAGGAAGGTGTGGGCTGCAGATTGTGATCAAGGTTTACTAATGCTTGTGTATTAGGAAGAGACATTTGGTGTTTTAGCCTGGATCCAGGGGAAAGGAGTGGATAACACTGTAATTTGGGATATTTTTGGCAAAGAATAATTTGTTTATACATCTCTGAGAGAGAGGTGGGAAGACTGGAAGAATGTGTTATCTCTTGTTGTGGCGCCTTGTTGGGAGTTTTTTTTTTTTAATCTGTTTGCTCCCCATTCTTTTCCTGGCTGCTGCCTCACTGAAAGAGAAGGAATTTAGGCTTGAAGTTGCAGTGATGTGAAGCACAATTTTATATTTAAAATGTATTTTGGTCCAAACACATTAAGAACTTACATAAGACTGGAAGTCTGAGTTACTGTGAAAGACTAAGAGCACATGGTTTTGTGCAGTACCCTCTGTAGTGGTCTGGGAGGTGAGCTTGCTCAGACGTGTTGGGCATATGGGGATAGTTGATTCTAGGGGTGTTTGTGGATGCTGGGAAGTGCTAGAGAGTCATCAGATTTCCCTTGTGGAAATGTCTGTGGGAATGGAAGCTGTGTTGAGTGGTTCACTGGCAGAATGGCCACTGCATGGAACAGGCTGGTAAAATGGAACAGGACAACTTTTGGTGTGGATATTTTAAGAACAGGCTGGAAACACACCACATGAACTAGTAAATGGTATTCTGACAAAACTGGATGGGCATTGTTGGCCGTGCTTGAAGTACTGATATGTGTGTATGTAAGGATGGAAATATACTTATAACAAATAAAAAACTAGAAGGCTCTCATAATTTAAAGTCCATGGACTGTAAAATCATGCTTAGAAGGAGCTAATAATAAGAATAAACATTACAGCTTGTGGTCTGTCAAATAGTTAAGCAACAGACACAAAAAAAAACAAGCAAACACAATAGTTATGTAATGTATGATTTTAATAAATCTAGACATAAAATATATAATGTCATATAAGATGAATCAATCTGCTGGATTTAGATATTAGAGACAGGATTTAATAACATGGGCTTGTGTATAATAACACTAATGTCTTAACTTGTCATAAATGACATATACTACAATGGACATGAAGGGGAAGCATGCTAGTTTTCTTATATAAGTAAATATGCATAACAAGTCATGTAATTACTTTAGCTTGAATTGTAGTTTTTGTAACCCATCTTGACCATATAGAATACTTAAGCGGTTACCAAGGTAACTAATATTTTATACATGACAAACTGACAAAGTTATTCAAGAGAAACAATAGAAGCATAAACTTGAAATGTCACAGAATGTAGCAATCATATTCTGAACAAATAGTATTAAATTGGTAGTAGACACTCAGTTTAATAACATGGCCATGTGTATAATAACACTACTGTTTTTACTTGTAATAAATGATATACACTATATTGAATATCAAAGGTAAGCATGATGATTTTCTCATGTTAGTAAATCTGCATAACAAGTCATATAATTGCTTTAACTTGAATTGTGGTTCTGTAACCCATGTTGACCATACATAATACTTAATCTGTTACCAAGGTAACTAATGTTTTACACATGACATCAAATTGACAACGTTTTATTCAAGGGAAAGAATAGAAGCCTGAACTAGGAATGTCACAGAATGTAACAATCACATTCTGAACAAATAGTATTAAATTGACAATAATCACTCAGTTTAACCTTTGCTGATTATACAAATTAGAATGTTGTCATTTAAATCTAAAAACTTTCAGTATATGCCATAAAATGGGAATTTATGAATATGGAAAGGGAACTTGTAATCATTAATCACAATAAGTGAATTTGTTGTTTTTAACCTATAATTTCACTCATTTTATAATAAGAAATGACAGATATGAAAATCTGTATGTGTAGGAAATGGGGGGAAGATGGATGCACTGATAGTTAAAATGCACTAACTTTCATGAATGTTCACATAAAACAAACTTGATGCTTTAAGTAAGTTAGCAACAAACAAAGTGATTACTTAAATGCTGGCAAACAATGAAATATAACTTCTGATATATCCAGTAAAATACAATGTATTATAAACATTAGGTATAAATATTATTACCATCTATTTATATTAAGTAATATGTTTTGAAAGACTTCATCATTAACTGTGAATATGTTAAATAACTGTGTGCTATAATATTTTACTGAGGTTTTATATGTGATACATCCTACTTTACTATGACTGAATTGGTTGTCATCTATCTTTCATGTAAATATTACTTGCTTATACAATAAGTAGACATATTGTAGTAGAATTCTGTCTAATCTACAATAGCGCTATATCTGTTCAAAAATAATATAAATATTGCTTATTCCTATTACAAATACTCTCCATATAATAATTCAACTTATGTAGCTCAGATGTTCTGGATTGTCAAGGTATGAATGATAATCTGATGGACTTAGGTTTATCCATCAGATTAGGAATGATTTTCATTCCATGGCTAGTGTGGCTCTTAGTTTTGTTAACATTTATTAATTTAAATTTATTTCACAAAAACATTTTAGTATGCCTGACCAAAATGTTACTTTATTGGTAAACACTCAAAGTATAAAAGTGATAATTTCCTTTAAAAGCTCAAACATATACTTTATAGTTATCAGATGAAAATGTTTAATAAACACAATAAAACAAAAATACATAGTCTAAATAACCTAAGATGGATTTAACTTTATTATCTTTAAATACCAATGGTTTAAACACTCCTAGCAAGAGATCAACTCTACTGAAATATTTAAAACTGAACAAAGCACAAATTGTCTTCCTTCAAGAAACTCATTTCAAAACAAATGACAATTACAGATGGAATCCTAAGGAATATATGATATTGGTGCAATCCACTTATAAGACAAAGACAAAAGGGATAACAATTTTATGGAAAACAAATGTGATTAACACAGAAATCATTAATATGTATGAAGATAATGAAGGCCTTATGGCATTAGTAATTGTTAAATATAATAACAGAATATGGACCCCAGCCAATCTATACTGATTGCCAGGCATTGGAACAGGAACTGTTAAAAAACACTTGAATGTCATTTCCAATAATTATAAAGGCAACTTAATATTAGGAGGAGAATTTAACTGTATATTTGATATTTATAAAACTGCAAATAAAAGACCACTGCATATATCTGCTGTATCAAAAAACTTTAAACAAGTGGGTAGAATCATTTCATCTTATAGATACTTTCAAATTTAAAGAAGATACATCTTTGTTGTTTTCAGATCAAGATCACAGATTTAGTACCCAAACTAGAATAGATAATATATTTGCTGCCCATGATTTGCACTCTAAAATCATTAATTTCTCAATCACTTCCTGCCCCTTTTCAGACCATGATTCATTGATACTAAGACTTCAAAATGGCTACAAACCATTAATCTTTAACTCCAGAATTCCAGCATATATAACAAAATTAAAGAGTTCAAACCATGGTTATTATCTGTATTACAGTTCTTCTTAGATATTAATTGCACCTTAGAGATGAATAAAATAATGATATGGGACTCATTAAAAGCTTGCATACATGGTAAAACCCTTACTTGGTATAAAAAAATCAGAGAATGTGATTCTGAATTATTAGATCTACAATCTAAACTTTTGTCAGTAAAAGCTGAAAAAATCAATATCATTTGGAGATGATAATGAAATTAGAAGTAGTAAACAATAAATACAATGAAATTCTAGCACATAAAATTAGTTTAGCTTTAGAAAAACTAAAAAAATAATACCTTGGCCACTTCTCCCAAATATATACATAATTTATCCACAAGAATCAAAATTCAATCAAAAGCTAATAACATTAAAAGTATCTTCCATGAAAAGAAATGGAAACATTTCTCGGATATAGGTGACATTCTTGATGCCTATAGAAATCACTATATGGAACATTTCCAAAAAGAAAATATACATATTGATCAATTAAATTTAGATGAAAAATGCTCTAATATAACAAAAATAACAGAAAAATTAAAACTAGATCTGCAAGCACCCATATCCTACAAAGAAATTACAGATACAATAAAAGAGGGTAAAATAATAAAGTTCCAAGTATAGATGGCATAATTATGGAAACATATAAACTTTTTCCTTCAAAGATAATATCCCTCTTCCATAAAACTCTATTAGAAATTCAGTCACAAGCTTTAATACCACCATCTTGGAGATATTCCTTAAGCACACTAATCCTAAAGGAAAACAATTCCCCAATCCTCTGTACCTCATATAGAGCTATATCATTATTAAATAATAACTATAAGATATGTATGACAATATTAACTAACAGAATGAAAATACCACTATCCAAAACAATAAATTGGATTTATATATCATAGACACACACATGACAATATTAAAAGGATAATTTATTTTATAGATTATGTTAATAAATAAATTAAACACTCATAATTGTCTTAGATATAGAGAAAGCCTTTGATTCCCTAAATTGGGACTATTTATTCAAAATCCTAAATCCTAATGCTATTTGAATTTCCTGCATCCTTTGTTTATCTCCTAAAGAATATATATATACAAATAATTTAGTGTATGTCAAGTTAGGTCCTTTTACCTCTGAATCTATACATATAACAAAAGGCATTAAACACAGATATCACGTGTCACTAATTCCATTTACTCTGGCTATTGAAATATTGGCAGATTCAATTTGTAACAATATAAAAATTAAAGGAATAAATGTTTATGAACAATACAGTTCTAAAGTAATGCTGTTTGCTGATGACATATTACTAACATCATCTAATAAAAAAGAGACATTAGAAGAATTAAATATATTAATTGATAAATTTCACATGACTTCAGGACTACATTTCAAAAAATCAAAATAATTTTTTTTTTTAATAAAAAAAGAACTGCTGACTAAGGGGGATCACATCATAGGGAAACAAGATTCTACCTTAAAATATCTAGGAATTGAGTTATGCAAGGATAATAATGAATTAGTCTAAAAAAACTACAATAGCATCAATACAATTAAAATCTCTGTGGGAAAAATGAAACAAAATAATATTAACATTTGAAGATAGATTACAGTTAATAAAAATGTTTTTACTGCACACGATCCTGTATATAGCCTTGGCAATACAACTGCTACCAGAAAGAAATATACTTAAATAAATTCATGCCTAATAAAATTTTTATGGTTTCCTAAAAGAAACAGAATAGCTTTAATACATCATATCAGACCATGGAAACTGGGTGGATTAAATGTTTCTGATATAGAAACATATATAAAAGCATCAATATCTAAAACAAACTCAGATTGGGTAAGTCCAAATGACTCTGCAAATTGGAAAAAACTACTAACTGCAATATCAATAAATTAATTTAATTTACAAAAAAAATTTCAAAGAACAGATAAAAACAATTTGCCATGGCACATATTGTGTGTTAGTATGCAATGTAACATAACTAATCCCATTAAAACTTGTATGATTCATTATTAAATTAACTCATTTAGGAAAAATATTAATGCAAATATAGATTTAAAAATCTGGTTTGATCTTTTAACACCATTTATAGTCACAAAGAACTTTCCACATAAAATATATTGAGAAACTATTAATTCCTGGGAACAGAAAGGGTTTGTTTGTTGGCTCCAATGTATCAAAGAACTAAAAGTTTTAGATATGCAAGTAATAAAAACAACATACAAAATTCCACAACAGGATTGACTAACTTTACTGAGTATTCTGTCATATTCGCAAGATTTAAGTAGAATAATTAACAATTCTTCATTTAAAGAAATACCTAAATTTATGAAATACATATATATAATGACTATGACATGGGAAACAGTATTTCAAAATTTTACAAAGTATTGATAAACTATAAAACAACACCCAAAACCTCATATTGGAAATATGTAACAAAAGGACACTCGATTCAGTTAACTGAAGATATTAAAACAAATATCTTGGTATTGATAAAATATACATCTTGTCGCCTCACAGTTAGACGTTGCATGTTCGATTCTCAGTTAGGGCGTCTTCTGTGTGTTGACATGCGTGAATGGGCGTTCCTTCATTGAAGGTTGTGCATTAGGCCCGGCAAGCCAGCATGTAAAAATCTACTGCCAATCATTAGCGGACCGGAGTTCCGCTGTGGCGACCCCTAACCGGGAAAAGCCAAAAGACAGACAGACACAATACTGGAAAGTTTTTAATTGTAAAAGCTTGCACAGAGCATTCTTAACCCCAGATATAATCAGTAAAATTAGCTCTTACATAAAAGGAATATGTTGGAGATGTGAGCAAGTACACAATGCAGATTGGAACCACATTTTGATTGTGTTAAAATTAAGCCATTTTGGAATGGTATTAATAACTTTCAACAAGCTTTGTCTAATGAATCATTTTTTTTAACTAAAGCTCTTGTATTATTAAATGTGAACAAAGGTCCTTATTTGAATAGGTTAAACGTATCTAGTATGGACTATACTTGCAATTTCAAGGAAGTGCATAACAAGAAGATGGAATACAAACACAATACCGACTTTGACACTATACAATAATTGATCAGGCACTCTGATAATGGATTGGACATATTTATAAAGCAACTGTATACATTAAGATCTGTTATAGTGTCAGGCTAATGTAAATAGTGTACATAGTTATTTAAGATGTTATGTATAAATACTATGGAATTCAAATGTATTTGAAGAATAAAAATACATTTGAGGAAAAAAAAAAGAAAACAATAATGAGTAATGGAAACAAAGTGAAAATAATATGATGAAGAACACAACAATAAATAATGTAAATTAAAGTTTTTTAACAGCAAAGCAATATTAAATATGTAAGGCCAAACATAAGAGGTAATGAATAATATAATGATATCAAATGATAATAATAAATATATTGATTAAATAAATAAAAGAAGAGAAAAAAGAACATTAGAAACTTCACAGATAATATAACTAAGCAGACTACAACTACATACTTCTAAATATGTTACATTTCACTTGAGAGACCACTGACCGGTATACTGCTTATTATTTGAAATACCACCCTGTTCCTTACACACACACTATAGTGCAGATCATAATGCATCCAGCAATAATTCACTGTTGCTTCTATTGTATATATGATGTTCCATGTACATACCTCTCAACCTCTTAGCATTGGATATTATGGGCCAAGCCATACATAATGGTGGTACAAAGGCACAACAGGGAACATTCTTACATAGTGTACTCATACAATAGTTACAAGTTGCTCTGATAACAGATTTGCCATTAAATTACATTTCAAGTGATGTCATATATTTGCAAATCAGAGGACCAACATATGGGGCAATATTCAGTAAATCCTACAAAAATAATAATAGTTAAGAGATATGTTTATGTACACTAATTACACGACAGCAGGACAGTCATTTTACATGCCTATGGGTATGAACTTCACATGCAAGCATGGTTATGTTTTCTTTATGACATGCCAATACAGTATTTAATACTGCAGAAATCCCCAATTGGCTAGTGTGGGATTAGAACTTGCAAGCAGTGACTACAGCAATACTGAACATTTTATTGGAAAAAATACATTATCAGAGCACTGTCTCCTTTTACACTTCATTGATTCGTGTTATTTCAAATCTTGCATTTACACACATGGAGAGCTATGTAGGAGTTCTGTTAACTTACATGTTTACCGTATTCATTTATTGACTGCAAGCTATAGCATATATAATACAAAATAAGCAGTCCACAGCATTGACTCCTAATCTGGGTATTGCACAGCATTTATTTATAACATACAACAACATTATTGACTACTGTATATTTCTCAGTTGGCTGGTGTCAGATTAGAACTCACAAGCAGTGACTACAAGAATAATGAACATTTTATTTGAAAAAATTATCAGAGCACTGTCTCTTTTTATACTTTATTGAATTCATGTTTTCCAATCTTGCATTTACACACAGGGATAGCTGCCTAGGACTTCTGTTAACTTACACATTTACCCTATTCATTTATTGAGTGCAATCTACAGCATACTTCAGAAAAATGAGCAGACCACAACATTGACTCTTATTCTGGGCAAACCACAACATTAATTAATAGCTGGAAGCTATGCTACATAGTACAGCATGCTTACTTGCTTTAACTTGCTTTATCAGTTCAAATATGCACTGATACATTAATAAAATTCTATGATGCCCCAGATATTCCATACATGACTGTTAAAACTGCAATATCTGTATTTACATTATTTTATTTTTAGTTATGTATTAAGTTATTAGTTTATTGATTTTCTTACATACCACAGTCTTGCCTCATCCTGGTCAAATGCCTTGCATGGGACTGGCCATTGTAAGCCCTCTGTACTGCAGCTATGGTAAAAGAAGGAAACCATTATGCATACCAATTTTTCACAGATTCAGCTTGTATATTTATAAATTACTAGAAACCATACTTACATATCTGTGGTGTGTGCCCATCCCTTGTTTCTTGGATCCAAGTATCCAATGATCTCTTCATCCTTTGATACAGGTCATCATAATGGTGACAACACTGCTCACCAGTGCGGGGGATACCAGTTGCACTGGTCAGGTCCCTTGCCAAACTATCCCAGGCCTCATACCTACACTCTGAGCCTGGCAAATGCCCTGCAACAGCTGAGGTCCATAGAGTTCTACAAGGAGTTCAATGAAAACCTTAGACTCCTGCACACATCACCATTGTTCCCTAAAGTGCACACTTTTTCACATGACAGCAGGCATACCCACAGTCAAGGTCAGGCTCCAAGGAATAATGTGAAATTCCTGCCTATTGGCCTTTAAATAGGCTGCATTCATGTCCTCACATGTCATACTGTAACTTACAAAAATGTGCAGCATCACTTAGCATCACACAAACTTGCACAACCCATGTTTAAGCAAAGCTTATAAATGCAGAGACACAAAAAGACCATTGATCATGTTTAAGTAATGCTTAACATTGTGCACATTTTCTAAATGCAACAATTATTTAATTTAAAGTCAACTGATGTTTCAGTCACCTGACACAGTTTCACAGCACTATATGTAAAAGGTATTACTTCCCAGCACTTGAGTCCAGGACCTACCACACTGTAGGTCATGACTCAACCTATCTAGCCACTGGGATAGGGAAGGGAACTCATACAGCTTCAGATATACTGCAAAGGAGCCTGTAAGGGTAGCACAGCTTCACTGCACAGATTTGCATGCTGCTAAGCACTGCAGAACTACAACAATTAAATGCATCCAGTTTCTATTTTTAACTGCCTAGCGAATGGCTAATGCATAAGTACACAGTGCTAAACATAACTAAATAATGTGGCACATTGTGCAAGCAAGCACATAAAAATAAAAAACAAAATTGAAATTGAATGCATCCGGTTTCTATTTTTAAATGTCCTGCAGATGTCTATAGCTAAATAAGGTGCCACATCATGCAAACAGGCACATAAAGATAAAAAAAAAATAATAAATTAATCCAATTTACTGAAATAAAATGCCTTGTAGATCTTTCAGTCAAGGTTAACATAACAGAAGGTATGTGGCTGTGCCATCAGTCTTACACTGATTCAATATATGTGCTGCTGTGACCTCCTTTAAGCATGCACTATAATTAATATGTATGGGACACTGCTGAGGGAGAACCATGGCTTTGTACATGGATACATTCTGTGAAGGCTCTACATGGAGCCTGCATGGACTTTATTGAATCCTGGGGATTATTTTGATATCTTTTCCTTTGAACTGAGTAGTATGTATAAGAAGAGTTTTAAACCATCCCACTCCTTTAATGCTGATCTTGCAATAGGTGTACTACATTTGCACCTCTTGATATGTGAACCTTTCATTTTTCCAGATGTCTGACAAAAATAGAAGTGATATTTTTTTCTCTTTTTAATTTCTCAAAGTCTTTTGAGTTTCTAATACTATGACAGGAATGGAACTCATTCCAAAGTCAAAATATGATTAAAGTTCATGAAATTAGTATTGTTTCAGTCTTTGATGTTAGCCAGAAGTACTCTTTGCAGCACCCACATGTGCCCAGTAATAACTCCTTCTGCAATTCATATGGAGTTATGTGTATCGGTAAAATATCTAAATACGATTGTAACTTCTTTTTATAAGACCCATTGCTCCTACTACTATAAGAACTATCTGGGTATCCTTCTTCCACATTGCTCTCATTTCTGCCTGCAAATCCTGGTATTTTATGACTTCACGTCTCTCTGTACGTAAGACACTGTAGTCACTGGGTATAGCAATTTCAATTATCAATTCTACTTTAACTTCTTTTCATGGACTACTATATCTGTTTTTCTCCCATCTATTTTTTTGAATTGCTGGTAATGGGTGATCCCATGTGTTATAAACTTCATCATTTTCTATAATGCTTTGTAACTCATGTTTCCGGTGTTTTTCAGCTACTTCAATATTATAATGTTTGCACACTCCTCAATGCAGCAGTCTTGCCACATTATTATGCCTTTCAGTATACAGTCCTTCTGCCAATAGTATATTACAACCAGCAGCAAGATGTGTGGCTATATCTAATTCTGTTTTTATAAAATCTACATTTGTCTGTTTCTCCCACATGTTTAATGGACTTTGTAAACCAATGTGTACGTAGTCCACTATCACAGGCCATCAATATTAACCTTTCATTTTTTGGTTTAAATTAACCTCTTCTTAACCATTCTTGCATTCGATCCTGATCAATATGAGGTTCTTCCAAGAGATTTCTATACTTGCAACTGCATTTATGCATATTCCACATTTCTTGTCTTCTCATTTGATCCTTCACTTTACATTCTTTTGTTTTTTGGCACATTCAGTTGTTGCCTGATTTTTATCTACTTGTGGTTTGATTTCCATTCGCACTTTGCACTAATATGCTTCTGCTGAACTAAGCAAGGAAGTCATATTAGATTTATTCTCCTCATGTTTTAAAACTTTCACTGTAGAAGTAATCAATTTCGAGATGGCCTATCCCACCTTCAGAACGGGGAATATATAACCTTGTTATACACTGATTTTTATAAATCATTTGATAAGCACGAAGCATCTTTTTTGTTTTCATGTTTAACCAATCCAGTACCTTTTGGGGCCAGTCAATCACTCCAAAACTGTAAGTCAGGACAGTAATTAAAAATGGATTTATAGTTTGGACTTTGTTCATAAGTTCATAGGTTGGGACTAGGCTATCGGCCCTAGGGCCTGTACAAGCCTAGCCATAACAATTCCCTGGCTATTTCTTCCCACAGTATTTACTTCCATGGACCCCTATCTGGCAGGATGACTGATGTGATCCCCGGGATACTTGGGATTCCTGGATGCCAGTGTTGTTTTCAGTATTAATTTTAGTCCAAATATTCCTTACTACATTTTATTCACATTTGTTAATGTTTTATTGTTGATCGTTCATCAGTCCCAAATATTTATATACTTGTTACTGTTTCATGGTTGCTGCAATGTAATCAATCAGTGTAGGGTGTATCTTGTACATTTTTGAGCACCCTTTTATCCATGACTGTGGGATACTATCAAATGCTTTTTTTATAGTCTAGCCATGCCATACTTAGATTCTTCCCATTTTTACAGTTCTCCACTATGATATTAACAACAAATGATCCTTTGTTCCATATGACTTTCTTTTAGTTCCCTTTTGTTCTACTGCCATCATTGGATTTTCTTCTAAGTGACTATAAGCTCTGTCAGCATCACTTCCAGTGTATAGTTTATATGTCATCAGAAGGCAAGTAATTGGTCTATAATTCTAGGATAGCTTGCAGGTTTGCTCTTAAGTAGGAGCATTGTTTTTCCTGTTGTTAACCAAGTCTGTCATTTTCTAAGGAGGCCACCCTCTGTCAGCAGTGTGCTGAAACTGTAGGTTAAAGTGGAAAAAGAGCCATAGGGAAATTAAATTATACTTCAGGCCCTGAACTATCATAGCAGGAATTTACTAGGACATATGGGTGATATGTTCTGGAAGAATCAGGTATGGAGGGCATTACTAACTTGGTGAGTGCTGTGAGTGGGTCTAATTGCACACAGAATGCTGGTCATCACTGTTGCTCTGACATGATCCTCTGTGCAGCCAGCAGTCTCCACTGATATGACAGGGAGAGGAATGCCACTGGAGTTGGGCCATCTGTACCTCCCCTAGAGCTTTACACTGTTCCTGGCCTCCTATCATACCACCTGATATGTATTTAGGCTGACATACTAGGATGTAGTGGCATGTCCACTGTTTACATACAGGACAGCATATTGCATGTGTATACCATGGACATTCACTTACACATGTCTTATAATTTCACAGTGGCACGTATTAGTGTTATGAACTACAACACAACACAGCAGAGGAAAGACCCTTTAAGACTACTTACATGTGCTCTTAAATAAACACTGCTTAGGTGACACTCTCAGCATTGTGTGTACTGATGTTTTATTCACCTGTACAGGGCCATCCCATTCAGAAACTGTACTCGGCAAACAGGTACATGTGTCTGTACTCAGATGGGGTTGTGTCTATCCTTTGCCTGCCACTGCATGCTAAGAGTGATATTTAATTATTTGCTACACTTCTTCCACTTTAATCTACAGACATGGTAATACAGACTCTATAGATGATATAGCAAGAATCATTTAGGGTTAATGTGACCATATATCTAATGATGGTCTGTTCACCTGTACAAGGCCATCCCATTCTGAAAGCATCTTTTGCCTTCAGGTACATGTCTCTGTACTCAGATAAGGTTGTGTGTATCTTCTGCCTGCCACTGCCTGCTGTTAAAAGTGATATTTACTCTTTCATTGCTCTTCTTCTACTTTAACCCATAGTTTCAGCACACTGCTGACAGACGTTGACCTCCTCAGAGGATGACAGACCTAGTAAGACAATCTCAGTAGGAACTCCACCGAGATTTCCTTAAGTGTCAATGTGGCCATATGTAAAGTGATGTTCTGTTCATTTGCATAGGACCCTTGCCTTCCAGACACCGACATCAGCTTTCAGGTATGTGTATCTCTGCTATGATTGTGCTGTATGCATCAGTCTACAAGCACTCTGATGATATGTGCATGCTTTCGACTAACATGTTGTGTACGTGCCTGTTTGTACACCACAATGTCATTTCAACTCTCACCACCAGACTTGGAGTCAGCGAAGGACATGTCAAGGATATCAGCATCTATGTGATATTTTGCATCGGCTTTCACATGTGTTTGCTGTTTGACTGATATGGACTTTCATTGCTCTTTAAGGGCACTGTACCACCCATGGCCATGCCAACAAGGTAAGTCACTAAACCACAATTACTCTGTGCTGTTATTGAATTGTCAAAATGTTTCACTCATATATTCCCTCATTTGCAGTCTGTCAATGTATATGACATGTAGCATATATGTATTTGCAGTACATCCACTTCCTGTCTCCTTCACAAGCCTGTCCACTGATTCTGAGGAAGGATGTGATGTGTCTCATTCTGATAGTATGGACAGTGACAAGCAGGGCACTGCATTTATTATTATTTATTTATTTATTTAGTTTACATTTGTTGACCGGGCTAGTCTAGCTGGACATATATCCGTTTACAGTAGAGTCCCGGGGAGAAAAGCTCCAGTACAGATAAAATTACAGTGATTTGTAACAAAATAAAAACATGTATAACAATAATAAAAAAGATTTTTTTCTACATAGAATTATAAATGGTACAAGAGAGGATAGCAATAACATTTGAAAACTAGTAAGTCATGTTCTACAAGAGAGGATAGCAAAAACATTTAAAAATGTATAAGTCATGTTCTACAAAAAAATAATAAGAACTAAATACTAAGGATAAAATAATCTAAGGCATACCTTAAGATTCAACTCTCATCTCCAGAAGGCATTAGGTAGGGGCTTAGTAAGGGGACAGGAAAACAATTTAGGTGTATTGAGAATTACTTTCAGTCGGGATTGGTACTGGGACATAGCCAATGTGAAGTAAGATGTTGTTTGACTTGTCTTTTGAACAGAGAGGTAGACTCTAGAGTAGTTATATTTTGAGGGAGTTGATTCCAGTGTTTACCTATGGAATTTGAAAATAATGCATCCCCAGCTTTATTATATGATTTAGTTATGGATACTAGGAACTTATTTGCAGAACGAAATGTGGTTAGGTTCTTGTATGGCGAGATAAGGTTTGCCAGGCTCGGAGTATTATCAGGGAAATTAATAGTTTTATGAATGATAAGTAATTGTTGGTACAATAGGTGGTTATTTAGTTCTAGCCAGTTTAGTTGTTTGAGGTTGTGACAGTGGTGAGTTCTAAGAGGAGTAGCATTAATGAATCTAGCTATACTGTTGTAGCAGGTAGAGAGTTTGTTGATGTTATTTTTTGATAGTGTGATAAATATAGCTGAAGCAGAAAAAAGGGTGGAAAGCAGGTGGGTCTGTGCAATGTTTTTTCTAGCTGCTGGGTTAAGGAAGGGTTTAATTCTATAGAGTGTCCCAATTTTTTTATTAACAGCTTTAATAGTAGTGTTAATTTGGTCATCAAAGTTAAGATGGTTGTCAGTGGTTACACCTAATAGTAGAGTGGTGTTGTCAGGGTTAATACAGGTGGCATTGTTTGAGGAGATAGTGAAAAAAGGTGTAGGAGATTTATTAGTAGGAGTAAAGAGAAGTAGCTTAGTTTTTTGGGGGTTAAGGAGGAGGCAGTGCTGCATAAACCATTTTTCAACGTTATGAAAGGTTGTTTGGGTGATGGACTGGAGAGAGGGAACATCTGTAGCAGAGCAGATCAGTGTCGAGTCATCTGCATATTGGATGCAGGTTGTTTGTGGCACATTCAAATAAAGGTCATTGATAAATACTGAGAAAAGAAGGGGTCCAAGGATAGATCCTTGTGGAACTCCAATATTTACTGGGAGTAAGGATGATAGGTTATTCTCCCATAACACTGCTTGTTGCCTGTTTTTGAGATAGCTTCTAAACCACTGTAAAGAATGTGAGCTTAGAGAGAGGATGTTAAGTTTTTCCAGAAGTATGTTATGGTTAACCATATCAAAAGCCTTTGATAGGTCTATGAATAGTGCAGAAGAGAGATGGTTAACATTTCGATTTTTATTGATGGAGTCAGCAAAGGAAAGTAGGGCAGTTGTAGTACTGTGGTGGGTCCAGAAACCATGTTGACAGTCAGCTAGAAGTTTGTTTTGAAGAAGGTAGTCAAGAAATTGTTTGTGTATGCACCATTTATATTATCTTAGCTAATGGGGACAGTAAGGCAATAGGACGATAGTTGGATAGTTCAGAGGAAGGGCCCCCTTTATGAAGGGGAATTATGTGAGATATTTTCCACACTGAAGGGATTTTTCTTTCAGAGATGGTCCTATTTATCAGAATAGATATTGGGTGATAAATAGCTTTTGCAGCAATTTGTAAGTATTCAGATGGGAGTTGGTCAGCAGATGGGGTGCAAGGTTTTAGTTTTAAGAGAAGCTTATATATGATAGATGATGAGACAGGTTGGATTTGAAAGGCATTAGTAGAGGCTGGAGAGATATTTTGTGGGGAGGCAATAGGTGTTGGAAGTGAGTTGGCTAGGGTTAGAATAGCTTCGGTAAAGTAGTAATTAAAGGCATCTGGGATTTGAGTAGATGAGTTAGGGTTAAATCCTGTAGGAGTAGGAGGAGGAGATTGTCCTGGTTTAAGAAGTTTATTTACACCTGACCAAAATTTTTGAGGGGTATTTTGAGTAGTTTTTTGAAGATGAAGATAAAATTCCTTTTTATCTCTAAGAGTGTCTTTCTTGGTAGTATTTCTTAACTGTTTATAGAGGAGATGATCAGCTGGAGATTTTGTAGCTCTCCATTTAGCCCAGATTTTATTTCTAAGGATCATTTTTTCTTTTGTTTGCATTGATAGCCAAGGGGCGGTTTTGGCTCTTATCCTGGTGGTGTGGAAAGGAGCATGATAGTCAAGGATTTGCAGAAATTTAGTGTTAAAATAGGAAACTGCTTCATTAAGTTCAAGGTGTGATAAAGGTGACCAGTCACATGCCTGTAATTCATTAAAGAAGTTATCAGGGTTGAAAAATCTTTTTGAGCGGCATCTTCTTAGTTTATGCTTATTAGGAATATTCAATTTTTGTCTGGTAACATATGTAAGTATGTGATCACTAATACTGTTAGGCAGTGTCCCAGGAGTATAGTTACTGGGGGCATTATTAATTAGAATCCAGTCCAGACTTGTTTCTTTCTTATTTGGTTTATGGATTCTAGTTGTAGTTGTTATTAATTGAGAGTAACCATGGAGATTAATATGGTTAGTAGGTTGCTGGGCTACACAGGTATTCCAATCAATGTTAAAGTCACCAAGTATAATGGTTTCTTGGGGTAGTTGGTTAGTAAGAGAACTGAGTAAGTTTTCTAGAGTCTGGGTATTATTACCAGGGGGAAGGTACATACAAATTAGATAGATTGCTTTATTGTTGATTATCTGTAGTTTGATTGATAAAATTTCAGTTTTGGGGCCTGTTAATGGAAGTTCCTTAAACTGTGTAATTTGTAGGTTGGATTTATAGAGAATGGCTATACCGCCACCTTTCTTCTTAGTTCGGTCATTTCTAAGTATGTTATAGCCAGGAGGGGTGATTTCCTGGTCCAGAGTAGAGGGTGCATTTGGTTCAGAGTTGTCTGAACCTGGAGAGAACAGTCCTTCTGGTTTATGGTGCAGCCTCCAACTGGGAGTATAGTGTGGTCAGCCAGTGTGCTGATGTAAGGCCATCAGATATTGGATATGATGATGACTGTGACCAGTGGTCTACAGCTGAGTCTGGTAGTGATGGTGACTGTCCCACAGTGGAGTGATATTATTCATCAGACAGTGCATGGAAATGTTGCTGATGTGCATGGATGCATGTCTGATGGTGTATGCCTTCTCATACGGGCACATGATTGATTTCAATAACTTTCTTAGTTTTTGGTGTCATTCCAAGGAGATCCAGTTCCTGTCACCTGGGAAGCCATGGTCAACAAACCTTGCTGTTTTGCCAGAGATGGTTTTCAGCTGCTGGTAAAGGCTCTTGCCTCCCCCATATTCCCTTTTTAGATAAGGTCTCAAAAATAGCATTACCGATGTGAAATTAACCAATCAGAAGAAAATAAGGGTCATGCTGATAAATGCTAGGAGCTTAAACCAAAAACTGCACTCCCTGGAAGCACATCTATCACTAGATGATGTAGATGTCTGTGCAGTCATAGAAACCTAGTTTAAGGCCTCAGAAAGTACCCCAGACTTGCAAGGCTACAATGCCTTCTATACCTTTAGACTGCAAAATGAACATGTGAAAATCAAAGGAGACAGTGTTTCAATATATATATTACAGATAAATTCACCTCACATCTAGTTAGACTGGACAACTCCGTTGAATTATTCCAGTTCCAGATTACAGTGGGTAAGACCCTATTCAAGTTGATGCAAGTTACAGATCCCCCTCCATGAGTCACAACATCCATGAATCCTACTTAACCAAAGTGAAATCAATACACATGTTACCAAACATACTGGTTGTGGGGGATTTCAATTATCCCACCATTAACTGAAAAATGTACACTAATACAAACTTGCTAGCACAAAAGTTCCTTGACTTTGTGAATTCAAATACCCTGGAGCAAATTGTCCATACCCCAACAAGAGGAGCAAATATTCTAGATCTGGTCCTGAGCAACATGTTAAACAGATGCACTGCTGCAACTGTTGGACACTCATTAGTTAAAACTGACCACAAATCAGTCACTTTTGAACAGACACTAAACAGAACTCACAAAGGGTGAAATCAGACTAAAAAACTTCAGCAAGGCAAACTATACCCTCCTAGGTGAAGGTATAAATGCATTTCAAGCCCCACCCCAAACTGAAAGTGGTAACTATGCTGAAGCTTACACTAAAGCCCTGCACAAAAACTTGCATATGTGTATAAACTTGGCTGTACCAGACTGAATCAAAGCCAGAGCCCCAAGTAAAATCAAGCTGCCATGGTGGACATCCAGCATCAACATACTCTAGAATAGATGCAAAAGGCTGCTGTCCAAGAAAATAAACGCAAGGACGAGCAATGGAAAAGCACCCTCCTCAGCCTTAACAGGCAAATAAGACAACTTGTCGAATCCTCCAAGAGCTCTTATGAGAGAAACCTAGCAAGTACTGCCAAGGATAACCATAACACCTTTTAACAGTTATGTATATAACCTAAAGGGTAGCACCCAGGCATGTGCAGAACTGGTGTCCAATAGTATCACACACTAACCCCACAGAGATAGCGAACCTGCTAGCAGATAGGTTTGGTGAAAATTTCACTCTCTTATCTCCTCCTAACATACAAAAAACCTTCCCCCAATCCACCTCCCACATTACATATCCAAAAAGCAGGTCCACAAAGCCCTATCCAAGGCAAAGATCATGGCCTCTGTGGGACCAGCTGTCTTCTAAACAGTCTAAAACATGAACTAGCATCACCACTAAGTACCCTTTTCAATCAGAGCCAAACCACAGGCTTTGTTCCTGCTGAATGTAGAAGAGCTGCAGTTATTATCCTCTACAAAGGTGGTGTAGCAACAGACCTAGGGAATTGCAGACCCATAAGCCTGACCAGCCTCATCTGTAAGGCCATGGAATGTATGATTATGGACTTCATAAATAAAGACATAGGTGACCTCCAAACCCTGGATCATACCCAATTCGGCTTTGTGAAGGGCAGATCCTGCCTGTTAAGTCTGGTGAATTTCGTTGAGTGTGTGCCAAGGCCATTGATGAGGGTAAATCTGTGCACACAGCATACCTCAACTTGGCAAAGGCTTTTGACACAATCCCACATTCAGGCATTACCAATAAACTTAGCAAACTGAATTTAAACCCCTTTGTTGTAAGATGGGTTGCCAACTAGCTCACAAAGTGGAGTCACATTGTCAAAGTGGGTGACTACACATCATCCAGGAGATCTGTTACCAGAGGGGTGCCACAGGGTTCAGTGCTGGGTCCCCAACTGTTTGGTATACACTTTTCAAAAGTTCAGGTCAAATCTAAAAGGTTGCAGCTGACCAAGTTTGCAGATGACTGCTAATGAGGTGTAATCATTGAATCCCGAAATGATGTCAGTATACTCCAGGATGATCTCACACAGACCAACTTCTGGTGTATTAGTCACAGTCTCAATGTGAATGCAAAGAAATGCATCATCATTCCCTTCAGCACAAACAATGTCCCTTCACACTATCAAATCAATAACAATACCCTAAATACTTATGAAGTGATAAGGGACCTGGGATCACAGTTTGACTGTGACCTTAACTTCAACCACCACGTGTCTACCATTGTAAGGAAAGGTTTCCACATAGTTCATTTGATTAGTAAAGGCATTGCCTTGAGAGCAAAAGAAGTTATAATCCCCCTATACTCAGCACTTATCCAGCCCGTAATTGAGTATAATGCCCAGTTCGGTATGTACTGTATTAAGCACATACAGCAATTAGAGAAACCTCAGAGGTTTCTAACAAAGAAGATCAAGAGCTTCCAGCTCGTGCCTTACATGGACCAACTAAAATCCCTGTCACTATACTTTGTACCACATAGACTTCTTAAGGGAGACTTTTGCCTGCCCTACAGAGCAACCCGAAACCCAAACATAATGAACTTACTGCATATCCTTAAATCAAATGGGTCTAGGGCCACCCATTCCAGGGACTTAAATATGGCCTGTGACTTAAATAGAACATGGTGGAGGGACAGATTTAACTCCCAGCGGCTGCCACACCTTTGGAACAGGCTACCAATTCATGTGAAACAGAGCACCTCTATGACATTGTTCAAGAGGAATCTGGATGAGTGGAAGGGCACCATAAATTCTTACAGGGGATAGTGACCACAACCCTCCTGGACATGGGCAGTCATCACTAAATGCAATCTTGAGTATTGACTAGTACCACTATGGTATTACATTGGGTTTAAATGGCTATGCTTAAACTGACCTCTGGATCAGTAGCCTAGTAATCTACTGTGATCTTATGAATGTTCACAGCAACATCATGGTAATGATCCTCATGCACTTGCTCATGCTACTGATCATGTAGCACACCAGCTGCATGTGTTACATGAGAGTCAGGAGTGCATTAGTTCCATAGCATAATAGTGTGGTATTTGTAAATGCTCTGTTTGAAAGACTTGTAACTGTGGTGCTGGAGCAGTACTGCAATGCAGACCTGGTGTTTCAGGCCCTGTCACTAATAAGCAGTTTATATCCAGTGGGAAGAGGCAGACCCATCTCACAAGATCTGGACATGGCCGTCATACATCAATGTCTGTGCTGTAATGTGCACATCTGCTGTTGGTCACCCTGTTCAGAACCCAGCAGTCACATCCAGACATACACATCAGAATAATGC
This sequence comes from Protopterus annectens, assembly GCF_019279795.1. Classification (NCBI taxonomy): domain Eukaryota; kingdom Metazoa; phylum Chordata; order Ceratodontiformes; family Protopteridae; genus Protopterus; species Protopterus annectens. Next base: position 228,494,443 of record NC_056725.1, on the reverse strand, counting down.
TCATACTTACCAATGTCACCACATCCAGCTCTTCAGTACAGCACCAATGTCACACCCACTCACATCTCCCTTAACCCTGCACATCGCCTCCCCCCTCTTAGCTCATTTTCTGCCCATATTGTGATGTCATAGTCATATCTGGGGTGGAGGAATGTCCTCTTTTCCCGGTTTGTGTTTTTTTTTTTTGTTTTTTACAGAAAAGCCTAGTAAATCTGCTGATTTTACAGACTGCAATAGTTTGATGTTTTTTTTGATGCAAATTACTGGATTTTGTACAGTGTTTTCTAGACTACCAGACAATTGGTTTGATTTCTGGATAGTCTAGAAAAAAATGGATAGGTGGCAGCCGTAACTTAACCTGTTAGCAAATTGTCTGATGCCACAGGCTTTTTCTACTCATGTAGTTTACATAATAGACTATTGTCATGTTGTGTCATTTTGTACATATTAGTCCTAGTGATAGTTTATTTTAATATATTAACAGCTTTAATACTTAGCATGATATTCACCTTACCACCATTGAATCTGCCCTTGCTACTTGACATACATTAGTCATCTGTCCAAGGAAGCAGCATAAGACCTCATAGCTGCAGCTTTGATTTCTCAGTTTAACCTTCCATTATTGCCTGCCATTACTGCATGCACAGCTACACTTCATTTTGTATACCAGTGATACCTGTGGCAATTTCTTATGATACTGCAACTGCCTTCCCCCCAAAACAATGTGCTCCTGTCATTTGGCTTTTCATAGGTTCATAGGTTGGTACTAGGCTATCAACCCTAGGGCCTATACAAGCCTAGCCATAACAATTTCCTGGCTATTTCTTCCCACAGTATTTACTTCCCTGGACCTCTGTCTAGCAGGGTGATAAATAACCTTTGCAGGTCTTGAACCCAGGACCATGTACACTATATTCACAGTAGTTAACCACTTTAGCCATCACAACAGTATTCATATTTGATATCCTCTTGAAGTGCACTTCTCATATGTGCATTTCCATTCACACCTACTTACAAACACACGTCTATACATATGGTGGTGCATTAAATACACTGCTGCATGTTCCATGGCTGCAATGTCATAGTTGTCCTTGATGCCTAGTTGTGTAGCATATATTTGCACATTTGATTGTTTCATGCTGTTGCACTCACCTGTGCATTAAAACATTGCCTTATGTGTGACAGGACAGGCATGTCACATATGTGTATATTCCCTATAAGGTACATGGCTTTGTTGTCACACATTACCACATTGCTGCTGCTGCTTTTTATGCTTTTTAGGCTAGTGTCTTATGGTGTTACACACTTCTATGATGTGTGTACAGAATCACAGTGTTATTGCAAAAGCCCCCACATCTTGACTTATTGTTTATGGTACATCCCTCAGTGAGTATTCCTAGGGGCATTGACATGCGGACAGTAATGCAACCTGCACAAAATAATTATATGTATGATTACAGCTTAACCTGCCATCAATTTCTTATGCTATGTGCACCTTATGCATGCTACACACAAAGCAGTATGATAACCTTTAAGGATACACCTTACCTATACCTCTCAACCTCTTAGAGAAAAAAATCTGGACAAAGCCTAAAATGATGGGGGGGGGGGGATAAGGACAGATTTCAAATATTGCTCTTACAAACTTAGAAAGTTGATAGAATAATAGGTTTTGCATTCGCATGAATTTTCTGAAGGATGTGGAGTCATAAACTCAAATTGTTGTCATTATTTAATTACTTTAATCCTCAGCTATTTGCCAGAAAGGAACAGATTTTAGGAGGAACACACCAAAAATATGAGACAAAAATCTGGACATTCTGTGAAAATTTGTACAGTTGAGAGGTATGACCTTACCTAAAGTGGTCCAGTATTTACTGTTATTCTGCAGCTGTCCAGATGTGTTCATTTCTTTAACACCCGTGTTTTAATAGTTAGCTTATTTTGTGGTTATGGTATGTATAATGCTCCATCTCGACAACTACTGGCCCATTTCCTGTAGTTGTGTGCTGTGCTGCTGTAATGACATGACTCTGTGTGAACATCATTGCTTTATCTATGTACTTCTGAATGTGTGGCCTGTCATGACTCAAAGTTGTGAGCCAGATGCCGCTGTGTTGCCTGGGCTAGAATATATGGATTCCACTTCCATCACCAATGCCTGGTTTGTTCTCACCTTGTGTTTTTCTGATCATCCTGTTTGAGCACTGACAGCTTTGTGTCAGAAATCGGCATCTCATGGGGTAGGTCCCTCACTCATAAGGCTGGCAAGCCATAATATTTTGTCATTAAATTTTAGTGCAACATGGCACAAATGGTGACTATCTGTGATGCCTTTTCTGGTGTATATTGCAGCACATCCAGGATGTCTCCAGACACCTGAATTTTGCTTTCATCACACCAAACACATGCTTAATAGAGTTATGTGTCATAGTGTGTGCTCTGTTGTATGCATCTTCAGCAGGTGTTGATGGGGCTCTGTATGGCATCATGAGCCAATGCTACAGTGGATAACTACAGTCACCTGTTTTTATATGAAAACACACATTTATTATCCTTACTTATTGTTGATAGTTCCTTCTTCATATTGTCTGTGTACTACTGAGTAGGAGCCACTTTAGAATATCACCATGTTTAAAAGTGGCCCTTAGCTTGACTTCTCTCCCTATAGCTGCATCTTGCACACTACCCAAGTGTGTTCCCATGATCTGGATAATGAGGCCATCTGCTGAGCACACTACATGACAATTGAATGATAGCCACCTCTTTCTATTAATGCACTGTTCTGCATCAGTTGAGGATTGGGTCTTTATTTGTACTTGAGTGGAGTCAATTGTATTGTGAATGGGGGAAAGTGGTTATAGCATAGAACTATTCCATGACAGTCATGCACTCCATGGCTGTTCATGGGAAGTGGATGTAGTTATCCACTATCTTGCACATTACTACCAGGAACTGATTCAGAATGCAACTAGTGACTGTCTGGGACACCCCTACAGCATCCAGCATGTTCCACTGGAATGTTGAAAAGGCTGGCATACCCAGACTCACACAATTTTGTTTTCTCCAGCACTGAGTTCCCCTACTGACTGAATGAAGACATGTTAGGTGCACACATTCTGCAGCTCTCTGTCTAATCTGCATCTGTCTATTGTTTCCTGGACAGAAAGTTGGGTTAACTGCAGCCTGGCTCTTCACTTTGTTGGCTGCTTTCTGGAATGCATTTACAGATTGTCCTCTATTATGGCTTGTAGTACCCTGGCCTACTGTATGGCATTAAATGTAGCATGCATTTTTTAGTGATATTCTGTGGAATCCACAGATATTTCAGGAAATCTGTATTAGTATTTCACTCAAAACTGTAAGTACTTATGGGATCCACGGAGCACTTTCATAAAATTGCTGATGCACTACTATGATGCATTTTATTGTCAATGGGCGCACCCATTTGTTTTGGAATCCAGCAGGCATGCACAGAGTTTGCAATTATCCTATGCTACATAAATTATAATTTGCTTATGTCTCTCAATCAATTATGGAATTGCTTCTGCTGCTAATACTTTGATGTCTTCCTTTGGTGTACTGTGATGTCCACAACTTGCTTTTGCAGTCCAGGCCATTATATCAATTATATCCAAGAGCACTGACAAGTGCTAACTGAATTGCACTAATAGTGCAGCTTGTGCATACAGATCCCAAAATGCACCTCCAGAATTGTGGTGGTGCAGTATATGACTTACTGCTTTGATTCAATTAAATATATAATTATGCTACTAAAACACAGGACCCCGATGGTCAAAGAAGGCAATGATGTCCAAATAATGTCCAAATAACTAGGATAAAGCTTCAAGATGCAGAAAAAACTTTGACTGGAACATATTAGCATATACAAATTTTATTCCCGCTTTCGTCAGAGACTTCTTCAGAATAAAAAAACAATCAACTCTGTTCCCTATTATTTATACATACCCATTAAAACAATTAAGACAATCAGATCAATTAACTAATTACATAATTAAAAATTAAGTAGTCAAACTTTAGACAACCTAAAATAAACTTTTATGCAAAGGAAATGACACTACTACAAATGTTTCACTTTCAATTTTCTATTTTTTTAAAAACACTTTATATTGATAAACTCATTTAAGCCAGGTCTCTTATCAACATCTAGTCTGATCTGCCATAAGGTTTCTTTCTGTTCAAGGTAGTTTTTGAAATCACCTCCCCTCAAATCAACACTACCTACCTCTAATATGGAAAACATAAACTTTTTATATTTAGAGCATTCAGTGGTGTGTTTAAATAAAGCATTCTTACTATCCCTTACTTTGATGGCATAAATATGTTCTCGTATGCGTTCTCTAAGTTTATGTGTGGTCATCCCTACGTAAAATGCTTCACATCTGTTACATTGACTAATGTAACTACCCCTGATGTATTACATGTAACATACTCTGGTACACTGATAGTATATTTAACATGGTCCAACAAAATATATGGCCCCACTGATATGTACCTGCAAAAATTAAAATTGAAACATTTGAACATGCCTTTTCTATTGGATATATTATTACCTATAGGGGTCCTATATGTGTCATGTTCCAACAGTTTCTTTATGTTGTGAACATTCTGATAAACAAAGTGAGGTTTGGAATCTATAGCTTTTATTAACTCAGGAGTACCTTCCAATATTTTCCAGTTCTTACAAATGGTGTCCCTTATAACTGAACTGTCAACGGACATACTAAGATTGCAATAAACCCTGTTTACATGTTCGTTGGGTCGCTTATTAGAAAATGGAACCCTCAGAATAGGAGGATATAAAGTGACACGATTTTCCTTCATTACCTGACTTAAATTCTTGAGATAACTATCATCATAACCTCTGGCTGAAAACATATGGATTATTAAATTGAATTCAGTCTCCAATTCTCTGTCACTAGTGTTCATGGGACTAGCGCATATGAATTGACCCTTTAGTATGTTTTTCTTGATGTAATTAGGGTGATAGCTACGATGGTGTAAATAAAGAAAATAAATCCAAAAGGTGACAGGTGATGAAGGTCTGTAGTCCAACCAGAAAGACAAAAATCGTAATAAAAGATCCACAGACCACCAGGCAGTAAAAATAATAAAAATGTTTTAATATAACACAGAGAATGTTAGCGCTTTCAGGTACTCAAACCTTTCCTCAGACATACAATAACTAACAACATACAATGCTTTTTAAACTAAATTGCTCCACTCAAAATAACCCATCAATAAAACGATTAATGCTTTGGAATGTAAGGTCTATGCCTATTCAAAACAGGTTTTAAAGGCACCACACCATTGAGTCCTGGATATCTATGTGCCCCAAGTTCTATGATCCATCTAGTTTCACAATACTCTGTATAACCAGAGACTTCATTGCTCCTGCTATCCTTAGTTATTTTCTGTAAAGCTTGGAATAGGAATGGATGCCCTGAGAATTTCTCTACATGTACTGAAAGAGCATTTCATTTGTCCTTAAGTCTAATGGCTGACGGATGTCTCAAAATTCTATCCTTCAACCTGCAATTAGTTTTCCCTACATAAAATGAGGGGCAGCAGGTACAGTTGTCTATATACACAATATCAATGGATATACAGGTGACCATGGTGTTAGGTCCATACTGTTTACCAGTAAGGGGATGTGTAAAATGGGTTTCCCTACTGATGGATGCACAGGCCTTACACCTTAGACATGGAAAGGTCCCAATCATAGTAAATCTAGTTCTCTCTTTAGGTTGTTTATCACATAAAATCTGCTTTAGATTTTTATTTCTCTTAAAAACATAATCAGGATGTTCACCAACTAATTCTTTCAGTGAATCATCTGTTCTTAGGATTCTCCAGTTGGTTTTAATCACATCCTGTACTCATTGTATGTCACTACTATACGTAATCATTAAAGGTACCTTGCTCTTTCTGTTATTATTAGAATTCCTTCTATTTTGTTGACTGTATCTAGCCTTATTTATTATACCCTTACTGGAAAACCAGGGTGCTGCCTCTGTAGATCTGAGTTCAGCCACATCCTGTAATGTATCCTCAATTTCCTTCTCTTTATAACCCCTGGCCACGAGTCTAGTGCTGAAAGTGTTAAGTTCTTCCTGCAAAACTCTATCTTCTGTACAAAGCCTAGATAGATGTTAAGATTGTCCCTTCACAATATTTCGATAAACAAACCCTGGGTGCATGCTATCTTTAGCCAGCAACCCATTTTTCCAGCAAGGATTCCTATAGACTTGGGAATGAATGACACCTATATCTTTCTGTGTCAATAAAATATCCAAAAATTCAATCTCTGTGTATGAATGGTTCATAGAGAACCTCAAAAAATCAGTGGAATGTTCAAGACAAAAAAATGAACTGATTTAAGGAATCAATGGTGCCCGTTCACAATATAAAAACATCATCTACGAAACGTGTGTAAAAGGCCACATGCTGTGACCACTCATTTTTAGAAATAAAAACATCATCTTCCCAAAACACAAACCAAATTTGCGTAAGAGTATGTGCAGGGGGTGCCCATGGCTACCCCCCACTTTTGCCAGCAACACTGCTGATTAAACAGAAAGACATTGTGTTCAAGTACTAATTGTAAAAAAACACTTAATTTGTTTTACTTCTTTGTGATCATACATTGCCTGTTGTTGTAGAAGATTACTAATGGCCCGTAGGCCATATCCATTCGGTATCACAGTGAACAATTCCTTTAGATCCAAGGTTACCAATAAATATAAATAATTAAATGCATGTTGATCCAGAAATACATATAAATCTGTCAAAAAATGTGCACTGTCTCTAAATACCCTTGAAATGACATTAACAACTGGTTTTAACTTGGACTCTAATCACATAGAGCAATTCTCTGTGACCCAACCTTGCCCTGAAACTATGGGCCTAAGAAGTGGATCTGAGAGATCTTTATGTATTTTAGGCAATGCCTTAAAAAATGGGTATGACTGGATGTTCAACTTCAACAAACTTATAAATCTCATCGGTAATAACACCAAACTCTCTCAATTCAGACAGCATATTTTTAACATGTGAAATTATTTGTTTCACTTCAGTCCTATCTATCTTAGAGTAGGTAAAAATATTATTGAGTAAAGATATAACTTTGTCATTATAATAAACTCTGTCCATTAGGACAATGGCCCCTCCTTTATCCACTGGCCTTATGACCAGTTTGGGATTGTCCATTAGAGCTTTCAGTGACTGTCTTTCTTCATAAGTAAAATTATAGAAACGTTTATTACTATTATATTTGTCTAAATTTCATAACTGATCCTCACATGTTTTAATGAAAACATCCACCATCTGGTCATATATGGGTGTGAACATGCTTGGTTTCCTTAAGCCTGAAGTTGAGGGTCTCTCATTAACACCAAACATTTTCTTGAGACGTAAATTCCTACCAAATTTTTCAAGTTCCATCATCACATCTGTAAATACATGCCTGGTGGCTTGAACAAAATTGAGTCCTTTGCTCAGTACTCAGAACTGTGAATAAGACAATATAAAACTAGAAAGGTTATAAACCAAGTTATCAGTATCTTTAGTCATATGGAGAGCTTCCTCCTCTTCCTTTCTCGGTTGTCCATCCTTTTCATATTCCCATCCCCTTGTGCCTCTAGTTTTTTCTCTCTCTTTTTCTTTACTGGAACAGGGAGGGGATGAAAAACCAGCTGCGAGTAAAGAGTTTTCGGATGCGCACCGAAACTCACAGCACTGTCCCTGCTCACAGTGCCGCCAGTGTCCAAATCTCCGGCTACATCAAATATTGTCCTCTCTCCACTCACGCAAATGCCAGTCACTATTGAGCTGGCAGTATCACATAGTAGAACATTATCCTCTATAACATCTACGACTTCATTGGCACCATCCTCTTGAACCCCTGCTGGCTCCAGACTCCATTCAACCTGTTCAGGCAGTGGGGGTGGAAACAACAATTGGACTGACAGGCCACTTCACTGATGATGCTCCTTCACCATACAACCCTATAGGAGTGCCGGCACCCATTCTCCTCTCTATCCTACTGGCAAAACTCCTCGCCGATAGATTGTTGGAGGTTGTGGGACATTGCACGTCTGTTGAACATGTCTCATTGATATTATTGATGGTAGTTGTAGTCCTCCCCAGTGAGTTAGATGTAATTCTCGGCCAAACAAAAATGTTGCCGAGCTGAAAGTCAAGATGATCTCTCCTTAATTTTTTCATCTTTACCTGTTGCAGCTTTGTGTCATAGGCACTAACTGCACAATACAACATGTCCATTTTAACTGCATAAATTTCACTACGTTAATTTGTTTCAATTTCTAATTGCTTAGACTCAATGGCTTGCTTTAGCCTCTGCTCTTCTGGTTTGAAAAAATCCACCAGGAGGCGCATGTACTGGAAACTCGTCTTTAGATTAATTTGCTGCCATTGAGCCAAAAGTTCAGTGGGCATGCACAAAACTCTCATGCCTCGAGGAACTATACGGAAATGCAAACATGCCTCTAAATGTAAACGTTGCCACTGAAAATGTTTCAGTTGGTAAAGTTCATTTTCAAAGACAGTAAAACATTTTATAAAAGACTCATTATTCTCAGTATCTGTATGTCCTTCACATCATTACCGTTATCTGAGAAATCAGTTCGTAAGAGTGGATTACTAGACTGTTTACTTAGATTCCTCATTCTTTCACGAAAAGATGTTGCTACTGGTGTAGCTGGCCGATAGTCCAACTCTACTACTCCAGTCAAATGAGCCATGTCCACCTTCATCAAAAAATATATACAAAGAAAATAAATCCAAAAGGTGACAGGTGATGAAGGTCTGTAGTCCAACCAGAAAGACAAAAATCGTAAAAAAGATCCACAGACCACCAGGCAGTAAAAATAATAAAAATGTTTTAACATAACACAGAGAATGTTAGCACTTTTAGGTACTCAAACCCTTCTTCAGACATACAATAACTAACAACATAAGGGATGTCACGGCTTATGAAAATGGAACTGCTTTTGACTCATTTGTCCCTTCTAATCAAGGTATCAACTCCAATGATAATCCACCAAATAGCAAAGTGTCTACCTTAAGGAAAGAGCGGACTACATTAAATAAGCCAAAGTCATTTATCCAATGAAAAACATTGAGGTTGATGATGAGGTTTTTAAAGCCAATGATAACACCAGAAGATTAGTAGAATCTGTAGGTGAACGGGATTGCGAATCATGTATTCCGGAGGAAAAAGAGAAGAACACAGTAAATCAAACAGATATGGTGAACACTAACGGTACCCGACCGAAAGGTTTTTTTTAACCAAAAAGGACAACAAAACTTCCAAAGGAACTCGAGAACCAGGGCACAAAGCACTTCAGACTCGTCGATGGACAAAACATAAGGTACAGTATTGACAGCTTTAGTCTTATCAATTTGTCAGGGGTTATTTTAACCGAGGATGAGCAAAATGTTCTTAGACTTGGTTTTAATTTTGTTCCTGCAAAATGGTTAGACTTTAGTAGAGCTTTCGTTGACTTTACGCAGTTCACTCACAAACTGAACTTGCATTACTTATTGAAGGACATATCCAATGACAATAGTCCTTTTGTAAAACCTTCTAGTTTCATGCCATTATTAAATCCTACCATAGCGGTGTTTGAAGAAATCTGTTTAAAAGAACTAAAAGACAGCTTGTATCACAACAACAAATGCTGGCATGATAATCTTACCATCCGTGAACTTAAAGCTTTAAACCAGTTAAAACAAAGACATGACCTCAGGTTCATGAAAAGCGATAAAGGGGGTGACATAGTTATAATGACCATTGTTCAGTATAAAGATGCTATGTTGAAACTGTTAAAAAACAGCAAAGAATATTTGATGGTTGATATGAACTTTATTACAGGTTGTTATAAAAAAATTCTTCTATTTTATATGATTTATTAATGAGTGGTGAAATGGATTTAAAGATGTATAATTTTTGTGTCATTGACAAACCGAAAATTGGAGCTTTATTTGGTATACCTAAGGTCCATAAGGATTTGGTAAATCCTCCCTTTAGCCCTATAGTGTCTGGAGCACATTCAGTGACCGGTGGTATAGCATTAGTTGTAGATTCCTTTTGGAATCCCTTAGTACAACAAACCAAATCCTATATAAAAGATTCCTGGGATTTTTTAGATGAATTCAGAAGGTTTACAGATGGGCTTCATTATGATATGAACAATTACATTATGATTACTGTTGATGTAATTTCATTATTCACTAACATACCGCATTTAGAAGGTGTAGAAGCTTTGAGACAATATTGAACCAAGTGCACCCCATCACAGAATTCTAATGTTAGATTTTTATGTTGTTTAATGGAAATAGTTTTAGATAATAATTTTTTTCTGTTTGATAGAAATTATTATAAACAACTAAAGGGGGTGGCAATGGGTTCGCCTGCTGGTCCTGCATATGCTAGCGCTGTTATGACAACTTGGGAAAGTACTGTTTTAAAGGAATTAGAGAAAAAATATAATTTTGTTTTCTATGTACATTTTATAGATGATTTGTTTTTTATTATGGAAGGTACTAATGTTACAGCTGACAAGTTCCTTACAGATATCAATCTTAAATCAGATTACTTGAAATTTAATAAGGGAGATTGCGGGCAAACTGTAAATTTCTTGAGCGTTTCCTTGAAATGGGATGCTGACAATCAACAGTTCCTTAGTAAGATTCATAGGAAGGATACATTTTCCAACGGTTATTTACACCACCATAGCTATCACCCTAATTACATCAAGAAAAACATACCGAAGGGTCAATTCATATGCGCTAGTCCCATAAACACTAGTGACAGAGAATTGGAGACTGAATTCAATTTAATAATCCATATGTTTTCAGCCAGAGGTTATGATGAGTTATCTCAAGAATTTAAGTCAGGTAATAAAGGAAAATCGTGTCACTTTATATCCTCCTATTCTGAGAGTTCCATTTTCTAATAAGCGACCCAACGAACATGTAAACAGGGTTTATTGCAATCTTAGTATGTCCGCTGACAGTTCAATTATAAGGGACATCATTTGTAAGAACAGGAAAATATTGGAAGGTACTCCTGAGTTAATAAAAACTATAGATTCCAAACCTAACTTTGTTTATCAGAATGTTCACAACATAAAGAAACTAATATATCCAATAGAAAAGGCATGTTCAAATGTTTCAATTGTAATTTTTGCAGGTACATATCAGTGGGGCCATATATTTTTTTGGACCATATTAAATATACTATCAGTGTATCAGAGTATGTTACATGTAATACACCAGGGGTAGTGTACATTAGTCAATGTAACGAATGTGAAGCATTTTACGTAGGGATGACCACACATAAACTTAGAGAATGCATACGAGAACATATTTATGCCATCAAAGTAAGGGATTGTAAGAATGCTTTATTTAAACACACCACTGAATGCTCTAAATATAAAAAGTTTATGTTTTCCATATTAGAGGTAGGTAGTGCTGATTTGAGGGGAGGTGATTTCAAAAATTACCTTTAACAGAAAGAAACCTTATGGCAGATCAGACTAGATGCTGATAAAAGACTTGGCTTAAATGAGTTTATCAATATAAAGTGTTTTTTAAAAAAATAGAAAATTAAAAGTGAAACATTTGTAGTAGTGTCATTTCTTTTGCATAAAAGTTTATTTTAGGTTGTTTAAAGTATGACTACTTAATTTTTAATTATGTAATTAGTTAATTGATCTGATTGTCTTAATTGTTTTAATGGGTATGTATAAATAATAGGGAACAGAGTTGATTTTTTTTTATTCTCAAGAAGTCTCTGACGAAAGTGGGAATAAAATTTGTATACGCTAATACGTTCCAGTCCAAGTTTTTTCTGCAGCTTGAAGTTTAATCCTAATTATTTGGACATCATTTAGACATCATTGCCTTCTTTGACCATCGAGGTCCTGTGTTTCAGTAGTATTTTTTCCCTTCACACTGATTTTATGTGTCAAGCTATTTTAAATATAATTATGCCGCTGAATTTATTGCATCATAAATTGTGTTAATGTGTCACCTCCAATAAACTCAAAACCTAATGCAAAACTCTACTTATCATTTAATTGTTTTGCACTTTGCAGGATCTTTTCAGTACGAATAATACTAGCAACATTATCAAGGTAAACCCAGTGACCACATATTCACAATGGCCTCCCAAAATCCACATGGATTCAAATGTATTTGACAAGACAATATTAAAATGTTTGGGCAAAAAGGCTTACCAACAAAAATTGTTAACAAGTATGATCCATGGCTTATACCAGAATAATTCTTAACTTTTATACAGAAATATTGATGTTAAGGATTCTAAATTCTGTAAAATCCAGTGATAAGTCCTGCACACATGATAACATATTTTCCTTCCTTACCATAACATAATGCACACAACATTCAATACTATAACAGAAACTCATTCTTGAAAAGACATTTGCCTTCCACATGGGACTTATTGTGCACATAAATGCATGTGCAAAGCAGTTTCTGCATGTGCAAAAGAAACAATTGAGAAGTTTTAACATGGATTAGCAGGTGTTGAACAAAGACTGCAAAACTGCAAGCTGGCTATTGGGTCAGATAGCTTGATGACATGGTCTTCAACGTTATATGGTGTAGGATATTTTGGGGATATGTAAAACAATTAAAAAATATTCAAAAATATTCTACAATCACATGCTATGCACCCGTGACTGTATATGCTTCACAATCGCTGAAAGCAAAATTTGACACTTAATCAATACCATAATATAGATGAATGAGTAGTCCATTAGATGAAGAATGATGGATGATGAGAAACATTTTCAGTGGCATATAAATGACCATTTTCACACCCCCAGGAAGGATGACATCAGATCTTTTTAAAGAGGGGTTAGGTGATTCAATTCACTTCATGCCATTAAGCAATCAGGATAAATGCTATACTAATACAAAAATGGATCTTGTAGATGTTATATATAAAAATATCAAAAATCAAACCAGAAAATATAATGAACAAATAAAAATGTAATCAATTGAAATGTACCAAATCATTCAGTAACCACTTTCATCTCTAATAAGACTTCTTCAGACTGAATGAAAAAAGTAAAACACAGCATTATATCCTTACGTCAATTGAAAACAACAGCAGCTAAACACTTACACTATTAAATTAATCAGTAAAGTACGAGTTAAATTATTGCCTGCATTAATGTTTCAGCTTCTTTCTCTTTAAATAAACTTTAAAATTGTCTTTTTCATTTAAACCTAGAGGGGTGCTGGCATCCAACCTCAGTTGCTGGCAATATTCCCTCCAGTCCAATTCATCCTCAGAATAACCTATTAAAAGATCAGGTACACAATCCAAAACCAAAAACTTTGGTGAACTACTACATTTTGTCATACAGTAATTTTCCCCATGCATTATTAGCATCTGCTTTATCTATAGCATAGAAATGCTCATATACCCTACAGTATAATGTTCTTGTAGTTCTTTCTACATAACAGGCATAGCAGGATGAACAGATAAATACACTACCTATTTAGATTTGCATGTGTAAAAACTTTTAACAAAAATCCTTACATTATTTATTAAAAGTTCATTGGCATCCACTTTTAAATATTGGCAATACATGCAGTCAAGGCATTTAAACATTTCTTTCCTGCCTTCTTTAGTACTTTTATAATTTAACTTGGTTGAAACATAATCTTGAAATTCCTTCCTCGTTTATTTACAGAAATAGGGGCTTCCCCCACTATTTTTTTACTTCAAGAAAACTACTTGAAATTTTCCAATTTTCTTTCACAATTTCTTTAATTTGTTTTCCATCTAAATAATATTGTAGTAAAATTTCCATTCTGTAGTTATCTACATTATTCTTAACTTCATCAACACTACTTTTATTGTTCTGAAAGCTATTAACTTCATGAAACTTTTACCTTACCATCTTTTTAGGACACCCTCTAGCAATCAGCTTAGAACACACAGAAGCCCCATCTTCCAAGAAAAGTTCATCATTATTAGTTAAGTTACTTACCCTCATCAACTGCTCTTTCACTATATTGTTCTTCATACCTGTAGGATGCATACTTCCATAATCTAAATAAGTGTTGTTTGTTGTACCTCTTTCTTATAAAGTTTAGTCCTTAACTCAGTGCCATCTTTCAAAACTTCAACATCTAAAAATGAACATTATTAAGATCATAACAAGAAGTCAACTTTAAATGACTGCAGGCAGAATTAATATGTTGAATAAATAGTAATAGATTATCTAAATTACCCATCCAAATCTAAAAAGGTCATCAATAAAATGCCCCATAATACATAACATTTTTATAACATTCACAATTTATAACAAATTCCTTTTCTCAAGCTATTATAAAAACATTAACATTTTTGTTTGTTCATTATTTTTTTCTGGGTTGTTTTTTGATATAGTCAGGAAAATGATGCCACGAAATTCTAACCTGGTCACTTCTCTAATCTGGCAAGGCTGCATAACATTGTATGCTGAGAATGTAAGTAAGCATCCTTTATAGACTGAGTTTAGGGGAGAGCAAATATCTAGTTAGAGAAAATGTTACAATATTCTTAAAATAAAAGTTTATTATTGACAGTGTTATATTGCACTGCTAAGTAATGTACATGTGCTGTTCCTAACTTACATTAATTAAAGCTGACAGCAAATGCCTTTAAATGGTAATGTGGGGAATCATGGATGTTAGTTCTCGACACGTAAAATGCTGCAGTATTACAGGACCATAAACATACTACCATTGGTGTATCCTATTCTCTTAGGTTAAAAAGAAAATTAAGAGAAAATGTAGTGGATACTGTGGGTGCCTTTGCATTCTTGCTCAAGTAAGAAAATAATCATGTATTGCAGTTCTAGCCTCTATTCATGCATTTATTAAATACTAACAACTAAATCACATGTGGAACAAATAGAAACAAGTTCAGTTCAGTTTCACAAAAATGAACATAAGCTTCTATATCAACTTATGTGCAGGAAAGCAGCTGATGAAGAGTGGGATGTAATATGATTCAACCATCTGAGTAAATCCATGCAATCTGGTACTTCATAGCAGTAATCAGGGATACAAGCACACACAAAGTTGCACTTCATAAACCTAATTTTCATATGTTTATCATTACTTATTTAAACCTAGGTGAAGAAAAGAAGGCTGAACAGCAATATGCCCAAAAGAATGCAAACAACAGCACTACAAATCAAAATATAATTATGAAACATTAAAATCATTTGCATAAGTTAGGGGAGGGAAGCACTGTGTTTTATTTATTTTTATTTATTTATTTTACATTTGTTAACCGGGCTAGTCTAGCTGGATACATGTCCATTTTCAGTAGAGGCCCGGGGAGAAAAGCTCCACACATAATTCAATACAAAGAGACATATTAATAAAAAATGTAAGCACAATAAGAATATACATTTAGTAATAAGAACAACAAAAACCTAGGGCACTTACAAAAATTTTACTAGGTAGTAGAAGCATAATTGGAAAAATTGTACTAGGTCAGTAGAAGTGAACATTAAAAAGCTAACGATTAGCTATTAGTTTTCAATAATCTGTCAAAGAGAAAGAGGTAAAGCAGGAGATGTAAAGGAATTAATGTAGTAATACAAGAGAGGGAAAGAGTGAGAAACAGTAGTCAAGTAAGGAGACGAGGTAGGAAGATGGAAGAGAGGGTGGTGGAGAGAAAAGGAGGAGTGAGTCAGAGCATAAGAGGAGAGCAACAGGGCAAGAAAAAAGAAATAGTATGTATAGGTATTAATCAATGAATAAAGTTATAGTTGAGTAGGGGGAGTGCAGAAGGTTAGTCAGGAGTCCTGCAGGAACAAAGCCAGTGGTTTTGGAAGTACTGCTTGATTTTTTGTTTGAAGAGTGGTAAGGAGGAGGTTAGAGTGATATCAGTGGGTAGCAGATTCCATGTCCTACCTACAGTATTAGTGAACAGAGAGTCACCAGCTAAGTTATGGGATTTTACAGATTTGGTCATAAGTTTAGAAGAAGATCGAAGGGAGGTAAGATTGTTATAAGGGATTAAAAGTCGAGAAAGTATTGGGGTGTTATCTGGTTGGTAAAGTATCTTGTGGGCAATAGTAAGTTGTGAGATCATAAGACAGTTTTGAAGCTCTAGCCAGCCTAGGAGTTTTAGGTTATGACAGTGATGTGTTCTGAAAGGGTTACTGGTGGCAAAGCAATGCTATTGTAACAAGTTGCTAGTTTATTTAGGTTAGCCTTCTTAAGGTTACTGAAAATAGGTGAGGCGTAAAAGAGAGTAGATATCAGATGGGAGTGGGCGATAGTAGCTCTGGTGGAAGGTGTAAGAAATGGTTTATTACGGTAAAGAGAACCTATTTTTTTGTTAACTGTTTTAATGATGTTATTGATGTGTTGATCAAAAGTGAGATTGTTATCAATGGTTATTCCTAGCAGTTTAGTTGTCGTGTCAGGAGCAATGACAGTGGTGTCATTAGACAAGATGTTGAAGTTTAAAGGGGAGGTTCGAGTGGTAGGAGTAAAAAGGAGAAGTTTAGTTTTTTTAGCATTGAGGAGAAGGTATCGTCTAGTAAACCAAGTTTCTACAGTGTTGAAGGTAGTTTGAGTTAGTGAGAGTAGCTCTGAAGAGGTAGATGCTGAACAAATAATAGTGGAGTCGTCAGCATATTGGATGCAGGTAGCTTGAGGGATTACAGTGTTAAGATCGTTTATGTAAAGGGAAAAGAGAAGTGGCCCAAGAATGGATGTGGGACTCCAATAGAAACAGGCAATAAGGAAGAGATATGATTGTCCCAAAGAACGGCTTGTTGTCTGTTACTTAGATAAGAACTAAACCATTTTATAGCCAGGTTATCAAATGACAGGGATTCAAGGATGTAAATAAGGGAAGAGTGGTTCACCATGTCAAAAGCTTTAGAGAGGTCAATGAATAGAGCAGAGGAGACAAGATTAGAGTTACGAAAGTTGTTGATGGTATCAACAAAGGAAAGGAGGGCAGTGGAGGTGCTATGGTGTGGTCTAAAGCCATGTTGGCAGTTCGCTATAATGTTATGTAAAGAGAGATACTGTACAAGTTGCTGATGAATACATTTTTCCATTATCTTAGCTAGAGGTGAGAGCAGAGCAATGGGTCTAAAGTTTGTGTAGTCAATAGAGTTACCACCTTTGTGTAGTGGGATGATATGAGAGACTTTCCATATATCAGGTATGGTTCCCTCTTGGATAGTCCTATTTATGAGAATAGATATAGGGTATGCAATCTGTTTAGCAGCCTTTTGAAGAAAGAGAGAAGGGAGTTTGTCAGCAGAGGGGGTGCAGGGTTTCAGTTTGAGAATAAGCTTGTAGATGAAAGAGGTAGAGATGGGCTGCAGAGTGAAATTGTTGGGGGAGTCAAGTTTATTTGGAGGGTAGAAGTTATTGGTGTTTAGTTGTCTAGAAGAGATTGAATGGTTTCTATAAAAAAGGAGTTAAAAGCATTTGCAGTATGGTTAGGGGTATCTGGGTCAGCGTTTAGAGGGGAGGGAGTTTTAGCTGTTCCAGGTGAAAGTAGTTTGTTGATTGAAGACCAGAATAATGTGTTCTCTCAATTTTTTTGGTATGCATGGTGGTGAAGCAAATTAGTATAGAGCAGTTCAGTGGTACATACTCTGATAATGAGCAGGATAAAAGCCTTGAGTGAAGGTGCTGCATACCATGTGATTGGGACAATGGCAATTCCCTACCACACAAGACCCTATTTTTGACACGCGCCATTATTCCTATACTAAGTGACTATAGGACTGGCCCGTTCCATTATCGAGCAAGATTAGTGCCATGCAGAACCCTATATGTGGCATGCACCATGTCATTCTTATACTAAGTAGATTATAGGACTGGCTTCCAATGACCTCCAAGATTAGTGCCATTCAGAACCACATATTTGGCATGCACCATGTCGTTCTTATATTAAGTAGACTATAGCACTGGCCCATTCCACTGACACCAGAATTAGTCAAGTAGAACCATATATGGGACAGGCAGCATGCCATTCTTTTACTAAGCAGACTATAGGACTGCCCATTCCACTAACCAGTAAGATTAGTGTTGCATTCTACATCATAGCCACAGGAACATTCCTACTGTCCCCATGTAAGCAATGTAGATTATGGCAGGTCTTTCCTAGATTAATTCCTTCTACTTTACATACCTTACTGAGTATGAAGTGAAAGTCTTTCTCCTTATAATTTGCCATCTCTTCTGCACTATATTATGCACTCCCCAGGTAGTTCTTAAAATGTCTTTATCTGATAGCCAAGCAACATGTGGTGTGTCTGCACTGAATATCAGGTAGAAAAAGGCAAGTGTATAGGCAAGTATGGGTACCTGACATGACACTGAGAAGATAAAGGAAACAATAGCAGGGCATGAGGCAAAAGAGAGCACAGCAAAACTACCAAATGCATTCTTTAGCTCACAGCTGACACTGCATAATTGATGTATTCCAGAAATATGACCGCTAACCAATAATCAGAATATTTTTGATGAGAGGTGCAACAAGCTTAATGGCAATGGTACAGGTGGAAGAAAATGGTGTCACAGAACAGAATAAAGAAAAGGATGCAGATGAAGCACTAATATCAGCACACATAACACAATGACCATAGCACATCTGTATTATAGCATTTTATCAACATCTGGTACAGTGAGCAAATTGGAGGGTATTGTAAATGACTGTTGGTTGTACATTATACTAATGTGACAGTGCTAGTTGGGAGAAAGAATCTGAGTAGAATAGATTAATTAACTGAGACTGAAATAGGAGATCTGCTCTTTGTTTAGCAGGTAGCCAACAGTGCTGCTACGCTAAGCCCCACAGCATCCTGCAGTATCACATACAGCAGATGGTGGTGGGTTATGCGTCATACCTTTACCCCCATCACACTCATTAGCACAATACATCTGATGCTTAGCATTAGCAAGCTTGGCGTGACAGACAATCTCTTCCTGGGTAACTCTGGCCCTGTACTCTATACTGTTTACATAACTTAAACCAGCATCACTGGATGTGACTTGTGACAGGTATGCCAACATTAACTTCAATAATCCATCCTATTGTCTGTATGCATTCCTGCCACTAGTGATGTTGGAGTTATGGCCAGCTGCTGACTTGTGGACAGCTGTATGATGCCTGATATCCATACCAAACTGTCTGCACAAAACTGGTATAACACTGGAGTTGTCATTGCTATTAGTACCAGAAGCTTCATGTACCAGGTGCAGTTCTCCTTCTGCCTGTTTCTCACATTCAGCAGAATTGTTTACCCATCATACCTCTTAACTGCCTAGATTTTTGCAGAATGTCAAGATTTTTTCCTCATATTTTTTGGTCTGTTTATCATAAAATTTGTGTTTTTTTGGCAAATCACTGAAGACTGAAGTAATTAAATAATGACATACATTTGAGTTTCAGAATTCATATTCTTCACAAAATGCATATTAACAGAAATCCTGTTATTCTAACAACTTTCTAAGTTTATAAGAGCAATGTTTAAAACTTGTCCCTATTTGTGGGCCTCTGTCCCCCATTATTTTAGGATTTTTCCATATTTCTTTCTCTAAGAGGTTGAGTTATGTGTTGAGTTATGTGTTCCACACTCCAAAAGTGAAAAGCCTGTTCTAGTCCACTAGTCGAAGAAACTCAGTCACTGGTTGTGTATCACTGAGAATTAGAGTGGCCACACTGACTAACACATAGTTGCCACAGGCATGCAAAGAAAAATACCCACCTCTCTTAAATCTCAGATGCTACGTGTGGAGCAAAGTCCTATCTGATGGGCTGTTTCAAAGTCATCTGTCAGTGATGGATTCTGATACATGCAAACAGATGGTGGCCCATGTTTGAGGAATACATAGCCACTTATATTGGTTTACAGCACGTAACATCAAACTGTTTGTAGAAATACCTAGAAGAATTTGCTTATTCTAACTTCCAAGAATGGTTTGGGTATCTGTCTACTCAATAAAGGAGAAAGGGATACTGTAATATGTAAGAAATGGCATATGACTTGACTCATCACCTGTGGTCTTTTGATCTGATATAAGAGTCTGTTCTACTGGGTCTAGTTTACATTGTTGTAAGCGGACAATATCAAATACGGTATTGTCAGCACGACAATGTTGAAAGTTCAGAACATCGCGCAGGTAAATGGAAATCTCCGTAAGGGGGAGATTTCCATTTACCTTAATGTAGTGCGGTCTCGGAGTTGGTATATTTAAGTAAGGTGGTGTGGGGAGTGCAGTGGAGCTTGCCCCCCTGACTATGCTAGTTTTTTTATTGATTTTTTTTTACGTTATTCGATATTTTACTGCTTTGATCAATAAAGTTCAACCTTTATTGATTCGATGTAGTCAAATTTTGATAATGTGATATACTCGTGTTCTACTTGCTGTTTGTAATCAACTGATGGGAGGAATGCAACATCTCTGAGTGGATAGCAACTGCACCCAGACTTCAGCATGTTTTTAGAGACAATTAATAAGGCCAGTCATTATTATCTTCCAGCCTGCATTAATACGGCAGTCTGCATGTTATCAAACCTTCCTCCAGGTATACTGTGCTGTGACATGATGACATATAAGCAGAGTGAATGGACACAGGTGGTGTAGTGGTTAAGGTCCTTCCCTCCAAGCTTATGATTTGAATCAGACCTCTGCCCAGTTCCTGCAGTTTGCATGTCCTTCCCATGCCTGTATGGAGGCTCTTTCCAAAAATATTCTGGATGATTCCACCTCAAATTTGACAACAGAACACACCCAAACTCAAATGGAATTTTGGGCAGCTGTACAACTATAGAGGTTGTCTTTGATGTGGGGTGAGGGGGCTGTGTAGACCAATAATTTGACCATCAACTGCAGTGTACAGTATCATCTAGATAGGAGAACACCTATGCACTGCATCATGTATAGCCACTCTGTTGATTAAAAACTAGATCCAACTGATGTGCTCACATTGATTAGTGGTGCTAATGATGAGCATGGGTAAGGGAACAGGCTAATCATGGGAAGGGGTCTATGTGCCTCTTTTGGCCAGTGTGATCCTGCCATAAAGTCAAGCAGCTAGCTAGAGTTCACTTCCCAGCCTGGGTTACCTGGGATATTAACCTGTCAAATGAACTACGGTAAGCTAACAAGGCACAGTTTGAATGACAGGA